>NC_137820.1:59895417-60027917 GCF_963921795.1 Nannobrachium achirus | reverse complement strand
GTAAAGTCCAAATACCTCAAAATTGTACTAAAGTAGGCCTACAGTACTTGAGTAAATGTATTTAGTTACTTTACACCACTGAAGGGGGGGGGAGTCCTACCCTGCTTTGCTCCCGCAGTGTAGTGAGTGTGTAATAATAAGGCCTCATTTTGGCTGTCGCTTGCCGATAAGAGACCGATCTCCAAGCTCACACGCCGCGTCGCTCGGCGCGGTGTGTGAGCATGTAGATCGGGCTGTTGTCGGCAAGCGACACAGTCTCGCAACGGATGAAAAACTAAGCTGAACTCGCTAGCTCGCTAGCTTAGCGTCCTTATACTATAGTTGAGTTCTTCTTCTGATAACTTTGTCTACTTGTGATATGATTGTCCCAAGAAAAGTTATTCGATCTTGCAACATGTTTTCATCCAGCTTTGTGGGATTGGGGTTGGATGTCATTTTGGCTGCGGAAAAAATACCCCAACATTGACATGGTGAAAAGGGCCTGGACACTTTTTGATCCGACTTTGACAAACTTTAATTTAAATAAAGTCACCATATGCTCAAATGGAGCGCAATGTAAAGATGTCCGGCTTTCTGCTGTTGTTGTTTAGGCCTAAATGTCAGCTTTTCGTGGGATGATGCTTGTTTAAAATGAAGTTTCTCCAATCATGGCTGACAAAACATCAGAAGTTGATAAACAGAGTGAAAACTGTGTCCCATCACTGGAAACCGTTAGATACTAGGCTACGAGGCCGTATGTTATTCTGTAATAATAACCAGTGTTCCTTTCTTTGGGGGGGTTTGTAAAACAAACCTTGATAGCTTTGTTCGGCTTGAAACAATTACTATATCGCAAACGACTGTTTGGTGACTTAAAACAACAAATATGGAATGTCTCGGCCGGGGCTGTTACAAGTGCAGTTTGACATGTTATTGCCATCTGTGTCTCCAATCTTAATCAGGTTTATGATCCAACTGCTGTCATGTTTGTTTAGACATGGTCATCCACACAGCCAC
This sequence comes from Nannobrachium achirus, assembly GCF_963921795.1. NCBI lineage: Eukaryota > Metazoa > Chordata > Actinopteri > Myctophiformes > Myctophidae > Nannobrachium > Nannobrachium achirus. Next base: position 60,026,921 of record NC_137820.1, on the reverse strand, counting down.
ACTTTCTGTATTTATGTGGACTCAGTCAGCAATAATCACCCAAGACTCATGTTACATTTTTCTTTTCTGTTTCAGAACCGTCCCTCTTCACTTCTCCAGTCTGTGATTCCCCTGAGACGTTGCTTTGTTTGCGGCAACACTGCAGTTACGAACAAAGTTTATTCCCTATGGATTGACTTCCTAGAATACAAAGCCGAAAATGTAGTTGTAGACTTATTTCAGTGATCATGACACAATTCCATGAATCTTAAATATACTATTGCAACATCCCTGCGGGCATCGTAGGCCCGTAAGAAGCCAGGGTCCTCCTGGCACCCCCTTTTCCCTCCCCTCCCCTCCCCTGATAATTCACTAAAACGCCTTGAGCGTCCATATTTACCCATTTTGTTACAGTTTTCCCCACAAACCTTCAACACATTCCACCATCCCAGATGGGACATTGCTCGCTTCTTCAAGGGTCTCTGTGTTCTTCTAGTAGGATATTTTGGCACATAATTGAAGAACATTATAAATAAATAAAACATTAGGACATCAGAAAAAAAAGGTAGCGCAGGATGTGCTGGAGGAGTCGCAACACGCAAGGTGTTCTGCAGCCGTATCCATGCTGTCTTTGACTCGGGGTGTCACTTTGACGGGACTTGAGTGGATGTTATCGGTTGTATTCGTCAAGTCTATCTGACTGCTGATGCAACCTTATTGGGACTTCAGTGTGTGTGCCAGCTCTATTCATGAACTTTCCACGTGGTACAGCCTGGATGTTGACTGTCCTGGGTTGAATTCACTGTTGCGGCGATGAGGCAGGGCTGCTGGTGGCCTGTGGGGCTGACTGGGCAGCAGCCTGAGGTGATGTGATGGGTTGCAGGAACACTAAGGTTCTCCCTGAGCCCCCTGGGGATGTTCAGTTGGACCTGGTCAAAAAGGTCAGTAAAACGGTGGGATTCTTTAGAAAGAAATCCTTTGCCATTATAGAGCTATGTAGATAATATTGATGATATCTGTACGAATAAATGTTTATAATCACGAATGAGTATGACATCTTATAACAAGGTTTATAATGCATTTTTAAGCTCAGTTGAACAGCACATTATTGCGACCGTAAGGTCGCAGTTTAGTATCAAAACCTCCACCGGTCTGAGTCGAAGAAATGCTTCTTTCCTGGTATAAGACCGGCATTGTCTGTCGTACATTTCGGTCAATTCCAGTGGGGATGCCATTGAAAAGTTAATCTAGTTGTACAAAGTAATCAAAGAATGGGTTGACTGGTAGGCTGGTTGACTGCTTTATCTGTGGAGAGTGTATGTCACTGAGAGTCCTTTTATAGCGATTGAAATCATGATGAGGTCACGATGAGTCATCTATGCCCAAATATAGATTTCTAGGTCAGATGGCCCATGGAGTTTGTGATGTCAAACCTAGCAACCCAATATAAACAAACCTGATGTCAGACCTGAAGTATCCTTTTATACCCATATATGGAGATACAGAGATCTCCATATATGGGCATATTAGAAAGCCCATATATGGGCATATACGGATGACATCAGGGGTATCCATATATGGGCATAAAAGGGACAAGGGCTTACAGTTAAGATATCTCCATATATGGGCATATCAGAAAGCCCATATATGTTCATATACTGATGACATCAGGAATATCCATATATGGGCATAAAAGGGACAAGGACTTACAGTTAAGAGATCTCCGGGCATAAAGGGACAAGGACTGTTACAGTAGATATAGAGATGTCCATATATGGGCATAAATGAACAAGGACTGACAAACACTGAGATCTCCATATAACCTATGGGAATATAAGGGACAAATGCGTAGCATTGTGAGCTTGTAGACCTATTTTCTAAATATTGTTGTACATTAAAAACTTGAAATGGGTCGTTCTGCATAGTACTTGGGATTTGTTGATGTAAATGTTCACACAGAGTGTAATAATTGGTAAAACAAACTTTTGGCCTATTTGTGGAGATAAGCGACCAACGGTCGCTTATCTCTCGATTAGGGAGTCTTACTGGTAACTACCTTAACTTAGTTAGTTATAAAGTGTCATTATTATAAGTTGTTGTATAAACATTTATAACAAGTATAATGAAACTCATAAGTGGATTATAATTATGTGTTATAATGCATCATAATGTGAACGGTCACAGCTTGTCCGTATGTTGTATCTCTGCCTATAACGCTTGACACTGTGGTTCTATGGGTTTGTCGCTCTGACATCATGCTCTGACATCACTTTGATGTCAGGGGAACCATCCATAACAGAATGGGTTTGCTGCTCTGACATCCCGCTCTGGCTTCACTGTGATGTCACACTAACATAATCCCTTTTATGCCCATATATGGAGTTCCCTGATGTTATCAATATTAAGCCCATATCTAACAGGACTTCATATGGGAATGCCCATATATTGATTGGAGGCCACATACCACACTAACGGCTAGTTCTACAGTAGGGATCTCCATGTATGGGCATAAAAGGGTATGATGTCAGATGTCATAGACATCATAGGACTTTCACATAACATATAACTGAGTAAGCATGTTTAGGCTCTCGCAGCATACCATTATCTCCATATACAGTACATGGATCTCCATATATGGGTACCAGGGGTGTCCATATATGGGTAACTGGACCGATATACATCACTGGCCAGATGGCCAAGAATTAAAGGGTGAGGTCGCATGTCGCCCTGAGGTGTCTTACGGGTAGTAATGCATTATAGATCCAGCCTTTAAGAAAAGTGTTACCTGGTAGTTATAATGTGCTGTTCCACTGAGTTTGTAATGCATTTTGTCAAACACTTATAACACGTTATAAGAATTGTTATAAGTTGTCATACATGATTATAATATAATAAACATTTATAACGATTATAATGCATTACAAATGCGATTCTAATGCATCATAGAGGCGACCTTTAAAGGTAGGGTAGATGATTTCATTTAATTGAAATACCGGTAATAACAAATGGGTTTATGTTCTGATAGTACTAGTTACTATAGAGTGTTTGCTCCCTATTTGGACTTCAGCTTTATCTCCTGTGAGGAGAAAAAAGCTGTTTCAAAATCTGTTAGGTGACACGCCTTCCTCCAACCATGGTCGAGTGGGAGGCGTGGCCTTACGCGCACCAAGGCATGCCCCCACTTGATAATGATCGGAGGAAGGCCTGTCACCTACATGACAACTGAAACTTAAGTGAAATCACTTACGTTACCTTTAAGTGTTTGTTATTATTATTATTATAAGTGCTGACCTCAGAGGTCTTTTCAGTTCAATTCAATTGTTTCAAACCTGACAGTGTGTTGTTTGTACTTTGTGTCTGAAATGCTGGAAGCTGCTTAATGCAAACTGTTCATGAATTTTCAGGTGGACCCTCCCCAACACCTACAGACAGACCTCTATAAACACTTCATACGCGGGGATGGTGCCGGGAGTAAGATGGGTGGGGCTGGATGTGGGGGAGGTGATAAGGCAGGCTCCACCTCCCCGTACCAGGCCCAGGCACAAGCTGCCAGCCGTACAACCTCCGCCCAGCCCCCCAAAGACCAGTCCGACCCCTCGGACCCTCAACGGAAAAAGGTGGCGAAATATCGGGCCAAATTTGACCCACGGGTCACAGCCAAGTACGATATCAAAGCCCTGATTGGCCGAGGGAGTTTTAGCAGAGTGGTTCGCGTGGAGCACAAAAGCACGCGGCAGCCGTACGCCATCAAGATGATCGAGACACGGTACCGAGAGGGAAGGGAGGTGTGCGAGTCGGAGCTATGCGTTCTGCGGCGTGTTCGCCACACCAACATCATCCAGCTGATGGAGGTGTTTGAGACGGCGGAGTGTGTGTACATGGTGATGGAGCTGGCCACTGGTGGAGAGCTCTTCGACCGGATCATTGCACGTGGCTCCTTCACCGAACGTGATGCCACACGGGTGCTGCAGATGGTGCTGGACGGGGTCAAGTACCTCCACACCTTGGGCATCACCCATCGAGACCTGAAGCCAGAGAACCTCCTCTACTACCACCCAGGAGCCGATTCGAAGATCATCATTACCGACTTTGGCTTGGCGAGCAGTAGGAAGAAGGGAGACGAGTGTTTGATGAAGACCACATGTGGCACACCAGAGTATATCGCCCCTGAGATCCTGGTGAGAAAGCCCTATACCAACGCAGTGGACATGTGGGCACTGGGGGTGATCTCATACATTCTGCTGAGCGGTACCATGCCTTTCGAGGATGACAACCGCATGAGACTGTATCGGCAGATCCTCAAGGGGAAATACAGCTTCTCTGGAGAGGTGAGATGTTGCAATCCACATACTACACTCTTTCTTTCTATTGTTCTTTTGTCCTTCCTTGCCCGCTGTCTCTCAATTTAATTTCAATTCATGAGAAAAAATATGTTTACATTGCCAAAGCAAGTGCCAAACTATAATAAAAAACTGTTGAAAATGGGGAACATATACTGTATACAATTGGAATGGGTACAGCATCGTGTAAGTGTAAACAGAGCAATGTCACATTTTATCATTATGTACAGTATATACAGGGTATGAAGCTTTTTCTCAACACAAACGCCTCACACAAACGCCTAGCTTCACCGATCATCCATACATTCCTCACATCATGTGGGTGAGATGTAACCACCACAAGCACCCCATATACCCGCTCTGGCTGCTCATCCTCCTGGCCTTTGGGTGCACATCCATAACCATGCACATGCACCCTCCCTACCCAGCTCTTAATTCTCGCCACCACCCTCTCCCACTTATTTGTCCTCTCTGCTGAGTCAATATGCCCTTCTGCAAAGTGTGTGTGCGTGTGCATAATAATTTATGCTCCATCTCTCTGTAACTAGTTGAAAGAATGCTGAGTAGACCCCTTCCTTTGTTTCAGAGTGTGGCCACTGAGCTTTATGAATGCCTGTTTTATACTCGTAGACAGTGGTGCAATAGTGATTCAATCTTTGGGGGGTCGCAAACGTCGCTCAACACCTACTATACAGGTCTATTGATATGCATATAGGCTTGTTTCTTTGTTAAAACAGTTGGCGAAGTGTGAACCTCGGGGGGTGCGAGACGCCGGCTCAGAAAATATATGGGTCGTTGTGGGCGCGTGACCCAAGACTACGGCAACTCTGCTCGTAGACAAGTGTCTGTTGACCAACATAAATGATGGGTTCTCGACATGACTCACATCGACACGTCATTAGAGGATCTATTTGTCAACACTGTCTTGTGAGCAGAACATATTACAACAATTCTCAGCACTGGGTTCTACAGAGATTATTTTTAAATATTGGTGATCGTCTTTAAGTCACTTAATTTGGGGCCAAAATACATTCCTGACTTGCTTTTTCATCAACCCTGCAGAAGTCTCAAGTTGTGCAGGAGCAGTCCACAAACTGTTCCCAGATTTAAAACAAAACCTGGTGAGGCAGCTTTTAGTTTTTAGGCCCTTGGTGAACGTAGGCAGGGCAAACAAAAGTGTCTTGAGTGATGGCACACAACGTGGATGCATTGCATTTAATGTGAATAATCACTCTCAAACAACTATGGGCTATATCTGTATAATTGGCATTGCCTCTTCTTGAATGAATAGACACTGAGTAAAGCATTTATTTTCAGATAGATGTAATCCATTTAACTCTAATTCTAATGCTCTTTCTACATTATTTATCAGTATAGCCTATACTGTGTTGTTGAGAGAGAGAGGTGATGAATGAGCAAGAGAAAGAAACAAAGATATAATGAGGTAATGATGCCACAAAGCTTATGATTCTGTTTTGAATTGATTGCGTTTATGTCTTGTGGGTTATGGTAATCCAGGTGCTGTTGGTAAGGCGCGCCACAGACATATGCGTGAAACATCTTCTCTTATCGTCTGAGAATGGCCACTGGGGGCGCCGTACTAATGCATTGTCAATGGAAGGTTGTTTGGTGTTTTGTCGTTGCCGTGTCTCTTGGCCAAAAGACAGGCTGCGGTTGAGCTTGAGACAAAAAACCAAACAACCTTGCATTGACAATGCATTAGTACGGCGCTCCCAGTGGCCATTCTCAGACGATAAGATTCGATGCGTGACGCACATGTGTGAGTCCGGCCTTAGACTTTGGTTTGACTCTTCTTGTTAACACTTGCCTTTATGTACATGAGACCGTCCATGTTTCAGAAAGAGAATTGACTAGTTTCATTACGAGGAAAGTTTGACATTTGGGAACATTTTCTTGCAGTGAAGTGTGCACGTGCAGTGCTGTTCAATGTTTGGTGCAGCTTTTTGAGAGGGCAGCTTGTCCAAGTCCATAACATGCAATCTCATAAACAAACAAGGTGAACATTCTTTGGGTTGTGACTTGGCAGAAGAGACAGACAGGACAGCACATAATAAACCTGCCAGCCTGACCCTAGTCATGATTACGAGAGTATAGATCCAGTAGACCCAATCTAATATCTTGTAAAGTAAACTAAATAGATCTCCCTTGAATACCTACAGTAACTTGGCACCCTTGCGCAAGAGGTCTAACTTCTTGTCATCTGATCACATACAGAACTATTGTTTATACTGTAGCTCTCTGATGCCCCCTTGTGTCCAGTAGCCTAGTTGAGAACAATTTCCATACAGACATGGGTATTGGGTGTGGGTGACCTGTAATTTCCTTGTCAGTTTAAATGCCTCTGATGTATTTTTTAATGTCATATGATTACAGCAGTATTCTTACATGCTGCCATGTTATGTATGAATCTAAATTTATTATTAACATAATGATTTATTTATTTAGAATTAAAACCCAACAGCCTGCTTTACAACACTGTAGCAGGCGATAAAGCTCATGATTTCTTTTCTCCCTGTGCCTTTGTCCCCTCCCCAGCCATGGCCCAGTGTGTCGAACTTGGCCAAGGACTTTGTGGAGCGGGTTCTGACCGTGGACCCCAGCGAGCGACTGACCGCCGGTCAGGCCCTCAAACACCCCTGGGTCGTCAGCATGGCCGCCTCCTCCTCCATGAAGAACCTGCAGCGCTCCATCTCACAGAACCTCCTGAAGAGGGCGTCGTCGCGCTGCCACAGCACCAAGTCGGCCCAGTCCACGCGCTCCAGCCGCTCCACCAAGTCCAACAAGGCCCGGCGGGCCCGTGAAAAAGAGCTCCGTGAGCTCAACCGGCGCTATCAGCAGCAGTACAATGGCTGAAGCCGCTTGACCATGAAAGCGAGTGACTGCAGACTGAGCACTACGACGGTTGAACTTTTACATGTGACCTCGACTGCTCAAAGTTGCTACCAACAATGGCTCTGAGTCACACATCACTGCCATGGTCATGGATGAAAAAAGACAATGACTTAAATGTACCCCATGGAAACCAGTGACACTTGCATCATTAGTTTAAGAGCAGCTGCTGTCAATTGACCAAAAGTCACAAGGCAGCCATTTTGCGCTTACGCCATTTTGCTCTCACGTCATCGCAGACGTAAGAGCACGATGGCCGCTGTGTGAAAATGGTCTATGGCTACAGCAGGACAAGGCCTGTGGTGGAAGCCATTAGGTTAATGTTAATGGTTGAGGTGTTCTGTGTAGAAGAGGCTATGAATTTCCATGACAGTGTGTCATAGTATGTGCACAGAAAGGGACAAACCAGTACTGTTTTGAGGCAACAGCCCGAAACGGTTCAATCTCTCTGTCTATCTCTACCTATCCGTCCCTTCAGTCTTTCGTTGGCCGTGGTGCCCAAAGCAGTAAGCAGGACACCGTTCACTGCCCACATCCCTGTCTCTTTCACTCCCTGTTTTTCTCGACATATTTATTTATTGTTGTTGACATGATTATTGGTCTCCGTTCAAATGGTCACTGGATAATGACCATCCACACGGATCTGTTGAACAGAATTCTGGGTACTGAAATTTCTAGGAAGAGAGGGGATGTTTTTTTCTTAGAGGGGAGGAACATTAAAACGTTTCCCTTTCTCATTCCTGAATTATTGCTGTGAATTTATTATTTTGCTACATTTAACTGTTGGAGACGTATACAATAGCCAAGCTTGTCTTACGAAGTGGGCTATGGAACACACGGCAACACTAGCAGATCCGTGAACACCAAAAAAAGGTTGTTGTTTTTTTTGTCTAGTGCTTGTCGAGTCTAAGATGGTCTTATCTTGCCAGTCATACTCCGTTGATATCATAGATCTGAAACTTGTAAAAGATTGGAATGCTGTTTTGTTTTGTTCATCTTCAATGTGTTTAAGAAAACAGTCATCCCATGCTCCTCCAATCACATAACTCCAATGAAGTTTTCATTAACCACTTAAGCCCTCTATACTTTGTTGTACGATGAATATCCGAAAATGGCCAACGCTTGAGCTTATAGATTGGCTTTCTTTTTCCCCCCACTTATGACATGTCCAAAATAGGGACACCAGGTTGAAAGTGGTTAAAGGAATGTTGACACTTTTTTACTTTTTTTTTTACATCTTCATTGCTGATAACAGGAAATGATGTACTTGCTTCTTAGCGCAGTATTGAATGCTTTTTTTTTTCTCTTTTTTTTTTTTTTTAGCTTGGTATGGTTGCATAGCAACATTAAGCTATAGACATCCTTTGTTTTAAATCCTACAAAGATCATGTCCAATGGATCTGTTCCCTAATTTTCCAAGTTTGACTTTGGAATAGCCAAAACGAAGAAAATATAATTAGTTCTTTTTAACTAATTTGTATGAAGGACTTAAATCATGATTTACATGAACAGCATATTGTGGTACTCTGCCTTTATGTATAGTGCAATCTTTGTGTAGTTTGAAACAATTGCCATTCCTTTGCCAATCTACATGAGTTGTATTTCTAGAAACAAGATTTCTGTATTTCTGAAACAAGTTCAAAATAATTAGATCTATAATATCCACAATGAAGGAACAGTGGTTTGGACCCGTTGTCCCAATTCCACAATGTGCCCTCTCCCCTCTCTTATTTCTCAATACCTGGACCACTGAACATCTCAAGAGTTGAGGGGGGAGGAATGGGACTTGGGCTCAGACATATTCGTTTTTTAAGTCTAGAGTGGTTGAAATTATGAGAATGGTCACTGTTGCAAGCAATGTTTAGGAAGGCTGTAATTTTTCCTCCATGATTATAAATTATCTGGTTGATTTCCATCTTTTTACCCCTTTCTTTAGAATGCCTGCGGGGTAAATCTGTTGCACAAAGTGGTCTTGCATACTTCTATGAGCGCTTTGCTGTGAGCTGTCCTGGTATAAAGTGTGTTGTTTTTGTGTGAACTTTTTTTTAAATGATACTGGAAATCCAACAGAGCCATGTCAGCTGACCTCAGTTTTATCCGTTCTTTTTGTTGAAAACGTACTCTGTCTGATCTTCTTGATGCTATTTCTAGAGCTTCCTAATTTCCATGAGATCAGTTTCGACTCCATTGCTCTGACTCCCGTCTAGATTGGATTGGCTGGTGTTCTTTTCTTCTACTGCTGTATTATCCACCCTGTTCTGTCTCACTTCATGGGAGCCTGAAATCTGAATGAGTTGCAATCGTAACGCTGTCTTTTGTTTCTTCTTTTTTTTTTTTTTTTTGACAGGAAACCGGTTAATACTTTTAACCAGTTTATACGTTTGGAGATCTTGGAACACACACGCACGCACGCACGGACGCACGCACACACACACACACACACACACACACACACACACACACACACACACACACACACACACACACACACACACACACACACACACACACACACACACACACACACACTATTACTGGGAGTCAAAGAAATTATTGTTTGAAATTGGTCAGCAGTGATTATTGTATATGTTGTGTCCAATGGATAACCATATAGTATTCAAAGGTGTTCCTGCAGAGTGTTAACACATTTGTATGAGAGTTTCCTTCACCTTTTATACAGTATATGTGTATGAGTTTGTGTAATGTTGTCCTAAATGAAGTAGCCAACTCAACACTGTTATCTGAATACAGTTGTTTGTCTTTTATGTGTGTTATTGTGTGTTTGTCTAAATGAATGATATAACTTTGATTCTTCTACCATTAACTTTTTTTAATGTTTTTTTTTAATGGTGAAATGGTTCTGTCATTGTATACAAATGTGCCAATAAAATAAATCCGAACCTGACATGCTACTTCATTTGCAGTGTAGACAAATTGTTTACATGCTTGTTTATAATGGTAGCCTACCTAAATGACAGCACTGTTTTAATAAATGAAAAAATAAATAAATAATAATAATAATAATATATATATATATATATATTAGGGGTGTAACGATACATTTTAATAGCGATTCGATACATATCACGATACATGGTTGACAATACGATACATGGACGATATTGGTTCATTCATGGCGATACGATACGATTCGATTCAATGATTTAAAATCGATATAGTAACTATTTAGCAAAGAAATTAAATCTGTGTGAAAGGTGTGGATATAGATATAGTGCAGGTTTTTAAGGGAAACATGTATTATTATGGATATAAATAAGTAAACAGTGATTATCTGCCAAATATATGCACATTGTATATTGACAAACCTGCACCTTGACATGAACGCAGAGATTACACACATTTTAAATGTGTGTAATCGATAATATCGAATAGACCAGTGTAGCTATATGGAAAGGAAAAGTAATAAGTAGGTAATATCGATACAATCGATTCTTTGCACTGCCGATTTGATACGATACAAAATAAAACGATACGATTCAATTTTAGCTGTTTTCATTTCGATATATTTCGATTTTTTTTATGTTAAAAACAACATTTCGATACAGTTACTATATCGTTACACCCCTAATATATATATATATATATATATATATATATATATATATATATATAATTTGTTTTTGGTCCAGAAGTGGTTTAAGAATCAGTTTTGAGCAGCACATAAAAATTATTGTTTTTGTGGATGTGATTTGTTAGATTCTTGCAATATCTGTTTGGCTATATTAATGCAAAATTCCAATGAATATAATATACCTTTTTAATGACTTATTAGCCTGCATATCCTACTAGCCTGGTAGGCGACCACCTACTTATATGGTTGCCATAGGCGCCCTCTTCCGGCAAAAACGCAGTAAGACTGGGTTGAAGGGTTGTCAGGTTTCATGAAAGCACGCCATCATGCCTTTAAACTGGAAGACGGCTTCAGGTCCACAATCAGATGATTGATTCTGCTGGAAGGGCATAGAAGGGCTTGTATGGAAGAAAGGCTTGTATAAAATAAAACGAAGACGACTCTACGACCTCTTATGAGCTGAAGAACAAACACATTATGGGGGGATGATTCACATAAAACATGGCAACCCGATTCAACCAAACGTCAGTGGTCTGCGGCTGAGGGAGAGTTGAAGTGAGCATATAACTTCCTGTTGCTGGACTTCAATATAAGAGTAATATTGACGATTAGTAGACCTAAATGAAAAGATGCTGTAGACCTTATCAGAAGTACAGTCCTATCAAAAATGTGTTACTGTGCTTTTTAGATACCTTTATAACATATACAATTAAAGGAACTCTTCACCCATATTCAATTGGAGATGATGGAGGGGAAAAGGCAAAATATTATTTTGATGTATAGCCTACTGTTGTGCCAATAAACCAACAGATCTACAAGTACAAATCAGGCGTAAGGAGAGAGTCAAATAGATGCAAAAGGACAGACAGGGGCAGAAGAGATAATAATAAGAAATGTTATGGCAGATGAGAGCACAAGCCACAACAGACAAACATCTAAGATGCCACTGCCAGTGGTAGCTATAGGCCAGGGAGAAAATTATGAGCTGGAAGGAAATATAACAAAAGTCTGGCCTATTATCAGATCTAGCAAGAGCAATACATTCTGTGAAACGGCAACATTCAACATTTGATTGATCGTTTTTGGAAAGATGTAGCGAGATACATTCAAGTGCAGTGTGCTTAAAGATTTGGTTCACTAACCCAATGCTATCCAACAATGCTAATATTCCTAGTGAATGTGATGCAAAGACGGATAGGCCTGCTGTTCGTGAAATGCCAAATTGGCTCTATGATGATGTAGAAATATCACCATCCTGGCATTTGCTTCAGGCAGCTGACTTGTTAGGCCTACACAGAATCTACAATTTTAAGTGACCTCTTTATGTTGTTTTTTCCAATGTATTCACAATCCGTCATAAAGTGCTTTGACATTATTTATAACAGTGGTTCCCAAACTTCTCATGTCAGCCAGACATGCAGCAATGCACTCTTCCATCTGGATAGAGCGGGGAAGGACAGAAACAGTTGAGTGTCATCGGCATAGCAGTGATACATTTTTGAGCAGAGATGACAGCACCAATATTGTATTGTTTAGTTTAGTATGTGAACGGTCACAGCTTGACCATATCTCTGTCTGTCTGTCTGTCTGTCTGTCTAAGTGTCTGTCTGTCTGTCTGTCTGTCTGTCTGTCTGTCTGTCTGTCTGTCTGTCTATAACGCCTGGCTGACACTGAGGTTCCCCTGACACATCAACGTGACATCACAGCTCTGACATCATGCTTTGACTTCACTGTGATGTCAGGGGAACCACACTAACAACAGAATCCCTTTTATGCCCATACATGGAGACCCCTGATGTCATCAATATTAAGCCCATATCTAACAGGACTTCATATGGGAATGCCCATATATGGAGGCCACATCGGCCACATAGGCCTACCACACTAACAGAATCCATATGGCCAAGACAGATGGCCCATATCTAACAGGACTTCATATGGGAATGCCCATATATGGAGGAAGACAGCCCATATCTGTGTGGCTCGTTCAGAGAGGGATCTCCATGCATGGCCATAAAAGGGATTGTATGTATGATGTGATAGACGTCATAGGATTTTATATATATATATATATATATATATATATATATATATATATATATATATATATATATAATTATTATTATTTTAAAGAAATATGTAGGAAAAGAAAATGGGATTTTTACTCAAGACGTGACCCACAAATGGGTCCTGACCCACTGTTTGGGAAACAGTGATGTATTATTGAGAAAAAGAATGAAAGAAAGAAAGAAAAGATATAGCTCAGTTATATCAGTTGTATCACTCTTATTTTGAAGTCTGCTGAGCGGAAGTCAGACGCGTCAGACTTGACGAGCGCGTGTGATGATTACACTGACGAAAGTGGTTTCTTCGCCTTGGCTTTGCTAGCTTTTTGTTCGATGCTCGTGTGTAACTGGTAACTAATGGAGTGGCCATTAACCATCATACACGGGAGGTAAACGATACAAAAGGACATCAGTTTACCCCGAGAAGGCAGTGGACTGGGTGAGTTTGGCCGTCACAGCAACACACAGGACACAATGTGAGAGCTAGCGAGCTGTAGCAACGCATGTGATATGAAGCTACCTACACCAGGCACTGAAACATTCCTTCTGCATCTGCACGTTCCCTTGTTTACAGAAACCATTTAAGATGTTGCGGTGTGGTTTCTCTCATAATCGCTTAATGCGTAACGATTTACACGTGTACTTAACTAAATAAACCATCTGTTAGCCGGTCAGAAATAAATGTCAATATCGTTGATTGCACAAGAAAATACAAAAGGCTCTCTGTCCATGCTATTTTTGATTAAAGAAAACGTTCTTGGTCATATTGCTGCTAGTTCCAATTGTAGATTTCTATACCACAGTACCGTCTTTACTGTTTAATTTTCATTTCAATACCGTGCTTGCTAACTAGTTTGTTGTTCAAATTGGATGGTTTTAACTGGGTGTCATTGCATTGGAGATCAGAGATCTACTGTGTTTCTTCCTCCTGGCCTCACCGACTAGAAGGAGTGTGCCAAGCATGTATTCATTATAGGCACGTATTTACATTATTATGTATTGTGTAATTTGTGTTAAAGGAATTATATGTAACTTTTTAGCAGTCATTTCCCTTCATCAGTAACTATATTGTTGTGCTGGGGTGTTTCCTTGCAGAAAGACACATCCCCTGGCTGTATTTCTGTTCTGCTCCACTCTTTATGTTGAACTTCAAAGGGGTTGTGCAAGGTAATTGATTGGGCCATAAAAGTGTCAAGTCCTCGTTAGTGCTCTCTCTAATCAATGAAAGCATCAAAGACAACTACCTGTTTGATGCCTGTCATAGAGGGGAGGGGGGAATGTTTTTGTGTACACACAAGCTTGCATATTTTTCCTTTAATGTCATGGTCGTTTTGTTTGTTGTGCATATTGATGATTTCCAGACAGTTATAACTTATGGGAGTGACACTGTGACAGGGTAAACAAACAGCCCTTTGCATTCGTGGAAGATAATGTGAATTCTAGTATCTTGGCAAATTGTTTCTAATAACTAAAAGTAGACCTAGTTGAAGTTCCATTGTCCTGACCACAATGTCAGTCAAGTTATCTTTATATACTTTATTTTATATTTTATTAAATTGTTATCCTATTATTTATTTATTTTACTACTAGTTACTATTTTTGTATTTGTTCCCTACACCAAGGGTCTTCACTAGAGTTACTACAGGTGGTCCTCCAAATCTTTGAGCGATGGGAACTTTTTTTCTTCTTTTTCATATTAACCACTTGAACCTTAGTGTCCATATTCTGAGATCTTTAGCCAAAAATAGCTGATCTACAAGCTCACAACACCTCGCGCTGTGTGAGCAGTGAAAAGGTTTCGGCAGTGAAAAGGTGAAAGGTTCAAGTGACGGTTCAAGTGGTTAAATATCTGAAAACATAAATTTACATAAATCCAAAATACACTGATAATTGTGCTGACACTATGGAATCTCTGAAAAGGTTGTGGGGTTCCTTGCTTCAGCTCTCTCTCAACCCCTGCCCTACACTTACTTGTGTCTTTTATTTAATCCTTACTGCTTTGCTGTCATGGCAACTGAATTCCCCTCAGGATCAATAAATGGTTATATATAAAAAAGACATCTAATAATCTAAACAATCTAATATCTGGAATTTGGAATGAACGGTTGATCTCAACCATCAGCACCACCTCTCAGTTTTGAGATGTTATGTCACTTTTTTTTGGTTCTGATTTGGGGGTCTGTCGCTGTAGTCGAAATTCTACTCTAGTAATCCATTATAGCCCCCAAGGTTTGATGTCATTTTTGTGGCTTAATGTAATGTTGACACAAGTGCTACAAGCCTGTCTTTTACAGCCCTGCCCTTACCAGTAGGACTATTTTTACAGCCCAGAATCTTAACCAGTAGTTGTTAGGTGTATTGTTTACAGGCAAAAGATCCTGGTCCAAGCCGGGGCTAGTGATTCAAGCCCCCCACTGTAAAGAGTAGGCCAGCTAGCCTCCTATAATTATATTGTATAGAGTCATCGCTGCCGTAGTCCTATCAAATTTTGTTTTATATTTGGTATTGTGACCCCCCCGTCCCACACACACAGGATGAGACACAACGTTGTATGTAGTATGTAATCAAGTCCCTGATTCAACAAGCTTGGTCTCCTTTCTGTGAAGTAGTACATGAATTATAGGCTACCTTTTTTTCCTTCTTTTTTTGTTGCTTAGCATGTATTTGATAACACATCTCTTTAGGTGGAAGAGATCAGACTTTGAGAACATTACAATGTTCTCATCTAGACTAGTCGAGGCACATGGTGCTTAACACTGACAAAATGCACTCTGCTACACGGCTTACTAGCTGCACACTCCACTCTGGGTGGAACATTACTGCACATATGCTTTGTCCAGCAGCCATACAACTCTGCTCCTGTCATAATCAAGCTGGCTCCCGTTGCTCCCCAGGCACTATGCAAAAGGCACATCCATGAAATGACACCATCAGACTCTCCAAGGGAGTGACTCGTTCTCAATTTATGAAGGCTGCTTTATTGAAAAACAAAGTCATTCAATGTATGATGAAACCAGGCTGTATTCCTCCACAAGAATGTCTCGAAACTGAAAATGCAAACAAATCCATATTGGGCAAAATATAAAAAATGCCTCGTCCCTGGCCACCTGGTGTGAGGTACTGTAGCAGGCTGTCTGCCTTTGCCTTATATAACCTGGGGTGGGCACTTATTCTTAATATTAGAGTTGGTTCTCTGAAGTTTTCTGTCGAATTTGGAGACTTTGGAGAGTTGTGTTCAGCTGTCAATTTGTCCTTTCTATGGGTTACGGGGGAAATGGCCCCATACCAGCCCAGCTGTGCCTTTTGATGGGGCAAGGAAGGAGAGGAGACTGGTTTCATTACAGCGTTATAGCCCAGTAGCCACATGTGCATGGAAGTTCATTTTAAGACAGGAGATCCATCTGCGGGCTGACAAGCGGGTCGTGATCTGATCTTTTTGGCTTAGAGATTTGGTGTGTAGATGAAAAAATCGAACCTCTGTTCGAAGTGGAGCTGTGTGTGTGTGTGTGTGTGTGTGTGTGTGTGTGTGTGTGTGTGTGTGTGTGTGTGTGTGTGTGTGTGTGTGTGTGTGTGTGTGTGTGTGTGTGTGTGTGTGTGTGTGTGTGTGTGTGTGTGTGTGTATTGCAGTTGATGCTCAGGGCAGGCTAGACTCAACAGCACCTCTCTGGTCACCCAGGGTTACTACATACAGGCTACATACAGACCCACATACCCACCCACATACCTACACACACGGCCACGTATAGGGAGCTTGTGTTCCACACAGCTCCAAAAAGCAGTCTAAGTACAGTTATAACTCAAATATGTTTGACTAAGAATAGAGAGTGGTTTAACTGACAGTAAACATTACTAACATTTGGTGGTTTCGCATAAAGAAATAAGCTAATCATCCTCAATTTCCATGAATTTATTGCGGGATGTGAAAATAAACATAGTTTGTCATCTTGTCTAACTTTGATCTGGCCAAATCATAATCTACCTCAGTTTTGTTATGCCAGATGTAATGTTACATACCAGTAAGATCTTTTTAAGCTATCAATATTGCGAGCACACTTGTGTATAAGTGATATTAGCCAAACTGCATTTTCGGTGTAAGTAAACCAACCAAATTTAAACCACATTTACAGAGAGAAAGTGGCCAAATAACAATCATTCATTACCCCCCAAACAATATTAACAATATGGGCACCAGTTAAGGTTGACTGACAGTACCACTGCAATTAGATGAATTGATTTAAACGGATATCATCAAGCAATTGCCTATGTAATTGAAATACGAGTCAGGACCATGGCCAGACTGAGTAGCGAATGAGAAAAGAAAATCTGCCAAATGTAGCTAAGCAGTCTGGATCCCAGGCTAGTTTCTCAGGCCAGTTTATCAGTTGGGTGCCGATACCGATAATAATAAATAATATAGGCCTCCTCATCGAGCGGCACCTGTAAGCTCTCATAATAGACAAGGAAGGGGGTCCGGATCTCCTTAAATTTTTTAATACACCCTTTTAGAGTCAATTTTATTTTCTCTAATTTCAGGAAATACATGGTCTCCTTAACCCATCTGGTGAAGCTGGGTGGAGAGGCTAAATACCATTTTGTGCCCTCTTTGAACACTGCATGTAATAGATTAGAGACGAAGGCTAGGCCATTGTTCTTTCCTAAGCTTTTTAGGTTGGAAATCTAATTGTGTACTGTCTATGGCTTTTCATTGCTGTATTTGTAAATGTTGCTCTCTCTTTCCTGCAGGAATAAACAACAAAGGCACTGTAGAGATATTCCACGGTGACTGCGTCGTCCCCTCCACTACATTTCTCCTGGTTGCCTTCTCAAATTCAACATGGCGACTGTGTTTGTAGTCTGGCAGCATTACTGACCAGCACTACCTTGGACTACAACCATGGAGAGGAAACGTAGAAAGAAATGAATCAAGCTGCTCAGGCCACATGCCATGTGGACTCACTTTCCAAGCTCTGGCCCTGAACTGCTCTGAAACAACCTTGTTGATCTGTATCCTGCCACTATTTGTTCACGAGCAACTGAGATGCAACACAGAATGTCTTTACTTCCTGTGTGGGTGTCCGTGCTGCTAGGGCTGCTGGTTGGATACTTACCTGCGGTAGGGATGGAATCAGGGGGAGGAGCTAAACCTTCCTCTAACCACACCCCTACCCCAGATCCCCTCCCCACACCTGGCTCCAACTGCTCCCATCTCACAGTCAAGCTGGAGTTCTCCACCAATCGGGTAGAACACGGTAAGATTATCTCCTTCCTGCTTGCGCAGTTTTTCGTCCCACTTTGTACCTAACCACGTTTAGTCAGATATCCTATGGTCAGCTGTCTCCGAAAATGTAGATGGAGCATGTGTGAAAATGTGTCAACTAAATTAGGTTCTGTTGAGCAAGGCACCCATCATGCAGCTGCCCCCGAGCTACTGTGCGTCTCAATAGCACATAGTTCATAGAAGAACATGATTTTACTTGAAAAGGTTAAGAAAACATGTTGACCTTTTTTAGAGAAGGGTGTTGCTATCGGGGGCTAATGGGTTTCTGTGCATACACAGGACAAGCAGTCTGAATGAAACGAAAAGTGGAAACGGGGCCTCGGGCAGATGTTGAACTTTTGTTAAGCCTCACGCAGGCCCATCTGACAAGTAGCACGCCTCAGACACGCCTGCTGATATGAGCAACACATGCTCCTACACTGACGCGTTGTGACTAAGCCCCAGGCACAGTAAAATGTGTCTGAGAGAGAAGTATAGGCTAGTGATGAAGGAGAAAGAGAGACAGATGTATAAAATGTGAAACAGGTATTGAGGCTATTATGAAAGACATGCCCCCCAGTGGATGTTACCTGTTCACTGATCTTTGAACCGCAATCTCTGGTGTTCTTGCTCAGCCGAAACCATCTCTCTGCTCTCCACTAATATCATCACATAGTGACCCCTCTAGGGCAGACTCTAGCGACAATGGAAGTCCTAATGATACAAATGAAACACTAGCTCTCCCCGAGACACACCTCAGTTTCAGTAACATCAAATCATAATAGCAGCATTGTAGTTTAGTTGAACCGGGGATATAACTCGAGTTACTCGACTCATCCAACTGGTTTATGTGACCTCAGGGATGGAAGTATTTTTTACCTACCACATTTTAAATTAAATAAATAAAGTTCTCTATACAGTCTTTAAACATATAATAATGATGAAATGATACAGACAGGGCCTGTGTTTAAAATACATCTATAATAGCTTGCCTGTCAAGCATAAACGACACTCAAAACGTATGCTATGCATGCATTTGTTTTTCTCTCCAAACATAAAATATGTGTTGGCCATCCCATGACCGGCCTGGCCCCTTATACTTGGCCCGCTTATGGGCTGTGATCCACAGTTTGCGCACCACTGATAACCCACCATAATGCTCTTGTCGAGCAATCGATGGTGTTTGGTGTCCTACTGTAAATTTGAATTGCGTGTTTGTATGCACAGTATTTCGATTTAGCAAAGTGGGTTCTTGCGGCAATTGTACACCGTAGCATTGTCAGTGTTGTGCTATTCCCACTCTGCCATTCATATTGTCTTGCAACCTGCACAGTGGTATATTCATGCTTACACATTTCCAGTTCACAACAGTTTTCTTTTTGTCTCAAAAACTAATTTCTTGGTTCTAACCTGGGGCAACTTATCCAGTAATGGGGCAATGTTCTCCAGACTGCTTATGTACTACTAGATTACACTTGTTGTTTCTTCAGGCCATCTTATGTTTCAGGGATTTGGAAAAGCCTTGGCAACTAAACAGTTTAAAACCTGATAGCATTTTTCTTCCCAAGGATAATTTGGGCATGGTTTTTGAGAAACACCCGAGAGTGCACAGTAAAATCCATAATGTTACTTTAACTGATTATTTTTCTCTTTTTGGCAGTAAAAGGCCTAACACTGAGGGGTTTAGTGTACCCTGCTGTGGAAGACAATACTTGTAGAATGCAGTCTTTCTCTCTCTCTCTGTTACCACATTGTGTTCCTAAACCTATTCAGCTGAACCTGACCTGGTGGTAATGGATAAAAACTCCTGTGGACATGTACTGTATTCTAGCTGCCTGTAGCTAACAGCTGTTCCTCTGATAGGTTGCCGGCTGTCGGATGTTTACATTTGTACAAGTATTAACTTTTTTGGTGCCATGATTTTTTCTCTTCAATGTCCCACGATGCCATGGTCTCCATAGACTTCCATGTAATTTATAGTGCCCGGATCGTGCACGCCCATGCCTAGATGATGCACCACGTGTGTGCCCACTGTTCACAGCTTTCAAACAAAAAAATTCGCTTGGAAATCCGTTCAGGCATTCATGATTTATCAGCCATTATGTTTTCTTCAGATGTTGGTATGGGGGTTAAACATGCAATTTCGCGATCGCGATCATGCCTAACACATTTCTGGAGGTCCAAAAAACATTTTTGAAAAAAAAAATCTTTGAATTTTTTATTTTTTTCTTCAAAAACGGCCCAAACTCGGGAAACTCGGGGTTGGCACAGCGTTGGTACCAATACAAACTCGGGAAACTCGGGGTTGGCACCATATGTGTTAAGATCAGTTTTGTTGTTGACAGCCTGAAACCGTCTACTCTGTCTGTGTACACAGAAACACAGTTTCATGTGTTCTTTTCGTTCTTGTTTCCAGAGTACATTGTAGGATTTACAGGGTATTTCTCAGCCAAAGCCCGGCGCCTTTACATCAGCAGCGCCCTGCGTAACACCGGCGACGGAGCCTTGGACTGGCACATTGTTCCCCGGGAGAATCCAGCCTCAGACTTCCCCAGCGACTTTGAGCTGGTCCACATCCGCCAGGCCTCGCCTAGCAACCTGTTGGTCTTAGAGGACCACCCTTACATCAAGAGAGTGACGCCGCAGCGGAAAGTGTTCCGAACACTCAAATACATCCCCTGTAAGTCAACAATAATATGTACCATTGTTAGAATGATCTATAACAGGGGTCTTCAACAGGGGGTCCGGGACCCCTAGGGGGTCCTCAGGGTTACTACAGGGGGGCTGCCAAATCTTTGATAGGATCATTCTTTTAAATTAATAACTTTAACCCTCGCGTCCATATTCTGAGGAGAACTTTAGCCAAAAATAGCAGATCTACAAGCTCTCAACGCCTCGCGCTGCGAGGCGTTGAGAGCTTGTAGATCTGCTATTTTCGGCAAATAGGTTTGGTGTAGAGCAATAAAGAGCAGACCAAGTACATAGTGAAAGGTCAAGTTAACTAAAAACACGAATCCAACATAGATTGATGACAGTGCTGTCAAACATGTCTATGAATCTATCTCTATCAATGAAAATCTGCATCACATTTATACAGTATGTAGTGGGGGACCCTGCTTCATCTCTCTCAGCTAAGGGTTCCTTGGCCTGAAAACGTTGAAGACCCTTGATCTATAAAGATACAGAAAGCCGATAAACTACAGAACGCAGAATGTACCTTTGGCTTTTTATTTAAGAAACGGAGTCTGTATTTCTGGTCTGTCTTGGCTATCTGTGTTGCTGCAATTGTGGTTTGGTGGGGATCATGTATCGTAGCTCTAGGTGGGACCTGCCTGGGAGTGTTGATGTAGGTAGGGAGAAGTGTTTGTGTGTCTGTGTGTGCACAGAGAGAGGGAGAGAAAGGGAGAGTAATGGGAGGTTGACACTGGAGTCTGTGTGTGCCTGCCTTGGGAGTGTAGTTAGTGAGTTAATGGAGTGGGGGATGGGGTGGTGGAGCGGGACGGGTGGGTCACCCCACTGTACCTGGCATTGGATGAAAGGCTCAGTGTGCCCTCAAACAACCCCCAGCCCACCATAGAACATTTGGTGGGCTGGGGGTAACATTCGATTCTGTCCATGAAGAACCAAAATTGTCAGATGAAAAGAAGCAGCTGGCGACTCTGTGTGTATCAGAGGAGGCATGTGGTTGTCTGCCCCCTCCCCAAGACCAAGGAGTAGACGTTGGCACTTGGCAGTGACGGGGACAAATACATTGGCAATACAATTGGGAATTGGCATAATAAATAAATTGGGATGTACTTTTAATTTGAAGTAAACTGAAGAGAACGTTACATTTTCCCCCGATCCTTGTGAGCGTGTAAAGCCGTGATTAGCTAGTTGGTTGCTACTGCTGATTACTAATGATCTTATAATGGCATTGTTCTGTTATGGCTCTGGTGAGACTAGATTGACTGGAATGAGGCTGGTGCAATGTGCCTCACTCACCTCATGATTAGGAATGCACCGATACAGGTTTTTTCAAGCGATGGAGACAAGTTAGCTGGATAAGATTGTGGGATATCGTTAATTTAATAATTATAAAATAAAATGTTTGGTTATGGGCTTGTGTGATTATATTGTATATTTATACAATTTGATTTTTCTCTTTTTTTAATTGTGTCCGATATCCATTGTCCGATATCCGATACATTAATTAAGTCATATCGGTGCATCCCTACTCATGATTTCAAGATGTAAAGGAGTGCAAGGGGATGAGAGAGACAAAGACAATAAGAAGGAGAGAGATGGGCTAAATGAAGGTCTGGGGGAGTATGTAGATAAGTAGTAAGTAGGATAAGAATGCACATAGCAACATAAGCTGTAACTTATTGATCTTCTTTTGAGGTTAGACATACAAACAAACCCTGTTCTGAAAGGCTTGGCCTTCGTCCATGCTGTAAACATCCTCTACATCTTCTTCTAACACACCTGTAAATGTGTCTGATGTTATGCAGCACCTGAACCCCCTGCACCCTGCAACGCCACTCGATGGCAGTCATCCCGCCCCTTTCGTCGGACAAGCCTATCTCTTGCTTCGGGGTTCTGGCACGCCACGGGCCGCCACTCTAGCCGGCGTCTCCTCCGGGCCATTCCCCGCCACGTCGCTCAGATCCTGCAGGCTGATGTCCTCTGGCAGATGGGACACACAGGTAAACTGACTGACTGATTTCTCAGGTCAGGACCTAACAGGCCCATGGAAATTCAGAGGAATTTCAGTATGTTGACATGCGATCTTTGAGCAAGAACAATACAATATGTTTCGCAAATAATATGAATGATATACGGTATATAAACGATGTTTAGACTATAAAATGTTTTGTGGAGGTTCTAAATGGACCCTTACAGCCTGACTGATATACTGATACAGAACCATATGTAGGCTATATATTCGTCTGAAACTGTTCCCATTTTAAATGTTTATTTAAAAAGAAAATAGCCATTCTACAAGCTCACAACGCATCATGTCTTGACATGTTGGGAGCTTGTAGATCTGATATTTTCACTCTCTTAGTGCAACACACTTGTATGATGAAGTAGCCAAGTAGGGCAGTAATTTATGAAAAAACATAAAAAGTAGAAAATATGGAGATACAAGGTTTCTGCCCAACAGCGACGATATTTATGATTTAATATTTTGCCCATCATAGCATTATTTCAGTTTATTTGTATTTATTTGCTTGCTTTTTGTCATGACAGTACTAGCAGCAAACTGGTATAATATGACTGTGTCGTTTCTTGTTAATAAATGGATGATATGGACTTATTGTAGAAAACAGTCATTAATTGGTTAACAACATACTTTTTACTGTAGACAGACTACAATCTGGCTAGCCATCGTCAAAGAAATGGAGCCCTGTCTGTTTTGTTCCTGAGAGATTAGACAGACTCTAAGTGTGTGTGTGTGTGTGTGTGTGTGTGTGTGTGTGTGTGTGTGTGTGTGTGTGTGTGTGTGTGCGTGTGCGTGTGCGTGTGCGTGCGCCCGTGCTTCTAGGCTCTGGGGTCAAGGTGGCAGTGTTTGACACAGGCCTCAGTGAGAAGCACCCTCATTTTAAGAATGTGAAAGAAAGGACCAACTGGACCAATGAGAAGACACTGGATGACGGTGAGGAGGATGACAATGTGCTGGCCGTGAAACCAGATAAAGATGCGTAAAGTGCAGCTCGGTTGGACTGAAATTGTTTCAGCACGCATTGCATGCAAACGGATGACTACGGCCCCTGTCCTGTAGGGATGGGACGATGAGCGATATTATCGTTTATCGTGATGGAAAAAACAACATAATACTATCATGGAGATTTAATTTATCGTGATATCGTCATGCACTGGGATCAATTCACCTTTTATTTGCCGAGCTGCATATCCGGTACCACTTAACACATTCCCCGCCATTTAACAATACCTTCGTACTCTACCATGCCTCCAGTCTCCATAGACTTCCATGTAATTCATAGTGCACGGATCATGCACACCCATGCCTAGATAATGCACCACGTGTGTCCACATTGCTCACAGCTTTCAAACAAAAAAATCCGAATGGAAATCCGTTCAGGCATTCATGAGATAGAAGCCATTATGTTTTCCTAAAATGTAAACAAAGATGGCTGCCATGTTTGATAGATGGGGTTGCTATGGGGGTTAAACATGCAATTTCGCGATTTCTATCATGCCTACTACATTTTTTGGGGTCAAAAAAAAAATTGAATTTTTTTTTTTTTTTTTTTTATTTTATTTTTTTTTTTTTCAAAATGGCGGAAATTCTCGGGACTATCGGGCCTGGCAGGGAAAGACATTGAAATAATCTCGGGACTATCGGGCCTGGCATGCAATGAGTTAAACCCTCTATAATTGGTAAAAGGTACTTAGAATATACATCCTTTTTTCACTCTCTTTCAAATGTCTTTGCCAAAAAATAGCCTGCAATTTTTTTGGCAAATGTTCCGCCCCAAGATAATGGATTTTGATTATCGCAATAATATCGTAAGTCGCGATTTCTTTGGTCACAATAATCGTGATATGAAATGTTCATTTCGTCCCATACCTACTGTCCTGTGTAATCTTTGCCTGTGTAATACAAGTTGTAGCATAAAGAATTAACACAATTGGAACAAACACCTCCCTACTTATCTTATAATATTAACTAACTGTCCAATTACCGACTCTCTCTCCAGGCCTAGGTCACGGCACCTTTGTAGCAGGAGTGATAGCCAGCATGAGGGAGTGTCAGGGCTTCGCCCCGGACTCTGAACTCCACATCTTCAGAGTCTTCACCAACAACCAGGTACTGTACATAAACATTGTTATTCCTACTTCG
The DNA here is from genome assembly GCF_963921795.1 of Nannobrachium achirus. Taxonomy (NCBI): domain Eukaryota; kingdom Metazoa; phylum Chordata; class Actinopteri; order Myctophiformes; family Myctophidae; genus Nannobrachium; species Nannobrachium achirus. The sequence goes on along the minus strand of NC_137820.1, from coordinate 60,001,927 downwards.
TTGTGCACCAAAAACTGCCATTGTTGGCGTGTGTTGCCATCATTCAGTACAAATCAAGCATAACACACCCGTTCCAACTACCTTGGAGTACACTTGCATGTTTAACGCTCCTCGTGGCATAATCAAGCAAATGAATGTTGATTGGAAAAACTTAATCCGCCAATGTAATCTTTTTTGGCTGTTGATTCTTATTACTAAATATTACATTTGAATCGGCACTGAAATGCAGAATATCCACCTGTCAATGTTTATGTTTGTTCAGCTTTCAGCATGATTGGAGGTTTATAAAAAGACAGGTACCATTAAAAACAGTGAATTGTTTAGCTGATTACAAAAACAGCTCAGAATATATATATATATATATATATATTTTATAGTTGTTTATCTAAAAATCAAACCTCCGTTCGAAGTGGAGCGGTGAATTTGAGCAGCTGTACCCTATGTGAGTGAGTGAGTGAGTGAGTGTAAACTGTGCCTGTGAGTGAGTGGTGAGTGTGCCTGGCCTGCACAAAACAGCGCCCCTCCTTTAACTAGTGTTTTGTGTGTGGCCACTCAAGGTATTGCCAGACTACGGACACGGCCAGCCAGCCACCCACCCAGCCACCCAGAGACATACCCACAGACATACCTGTTCATTGGGAGCGCTTTCACCGCTCCAAAAACTAATAACGTAAAAATGTAGAATCCACTGTCATTTAACTCACTGGATGAGATCGAGGTCTGCCAGTGACTCTTTGATGTCCCGTGTGCCGCCAGCGAGTGACAAATGTGATAGGGTAGCTCTATTGTATCTTTATTTGTGTAACACTGCTATTTTGTATGCTTGTACCGCACTTTGGTCGACCCTGGTGGTTTTTGAGCGGTGGTCACAACGCTCCTATACGTGGCCGTGTGTGTGGGTATCCGTCCGTCCGTCCGTGTCTGTATGTAGCCCCAAAGTTTGGCACGCTACTCCTCCCACAGTTTTTGCACCACACACTCGCGCCATATGTCAAATCGACCGGCTTACTCGGGAATCGTGTGCTAGTAACTTGCTAAGAGAAAGGTTCTATAGTTTAATTGATATTAATTTATTAGTGAATTAATTTTCCCCATTGACTTATAATGGGAATTGCAAAAACTCACATTCAAGTATTTTTCTCTCGTAAACCATAGGAGCTACAGTTTCAAACCTCGGAGAGGAGATTCATAATGATTTTAAGAATGAATCCAAAAATAATTACATCACTCGGCCTCATGGTGGCGCTATAACGGCCCACTTTGCGTTTTGCCCCGTAACTCTGGAACCGTAGATCGGAAAATTAAAATTCTTTTTTTCCTAGATTCCTTGGGTCAAGACGCATCTCCCCATATAGGCCACGCCCATTTGCGCCAGGATAGATTTTCCGCCATCTTGAATTTTCTCCAAAACACACTTTTTGCTCCTTTTCCTACATATTTTCTTCAAATGTCACAAAAATCGGTACACATGATCTATGAGGTGGGTAAACCACCGCTCAGTTCACACGGGTGTGATTTTTTAAATGTGCTCTATAAATAAATTTGACTTGACTTGACTTGCTGTCTGGGGCAGCTGCGGCTGAAGAGAAATACTCAAATTCCCACAATGCAATGGGAGATGCAACTCAATCAGGAAATCCGGTTTTCCAATACAGACCAGTGTTATGAAATCCACAACAGTGGATTTATCTCATGTTCATGACAAGCCCTTCTCTACCGACCGTTACAAAAGCACTGATGACCGCGATTGTCATTTTTCTGTTCTGAATGAAAGAAAATACTATCACAACGGAAAACCCTGGCACTCTGTGATTAAATCATTGTTTAATCAACGGCATCCAATGTGTTAAGAGTCTGCACATATGGTGATTTCTTATATCTCTCAGTTCCTTGTTTGGCGACCAGAGCTTCAGGGTCTGAACATGAGCCATCTTGCCAAACTCTGCCTCCAATCACATGAATGTTCTGATTTTTTTTGTCTTTTTCTCTTCTCTTTCAGGTTTCTTACACCTCGTGGTTCCTGGACGCCTTCAACTATGCCATCTTGAAAAAGATAGATGTTCTCAACCTCAGCATCGGGGGCCCTGACTTCATGGACCACCCCTTTGTTGACAAGGTGATAAAGCACTTCCTGGTTAGAATGCGGTCTGAAGAAAGAATTAAGAAAGGGTAGTGTAACATCTCTTACACCCCATCCTCACTGCCAGCGAGGCCAGCTAGCGAGTGATGAAGTTATGAAGATGTTTCAAACAGACTGTCCTGATGTACCTCGAGCCACAGCTCGTTGTGCAGCGATGACGTCCGCATACCTTCGCCGTGTCTGAGCGACGTTTTGTGGCCGTGTTCCTTTTATTTCCTTTAATTATTTGTATTGCCCGAAATCTGCACGCTGCTTTGCGCCGTTTTCTGGAATAAAACTATTTTGATTGTCTGTTTTATTAAGAGAATTGGATGTTCAAACGGCATTGTAGAGACAGACAACACAGTAGCCTAGCTTCTCTAGCTGTACTGTACCCTCATTTTATTCCTGACACAATTCATCATATTTATTTTTGAGGATTGTTCACAGTAAGACCCTCATATAGCCTATGTCAGTATAGGCCGAATGTCATCAGCAGTATAGTGAGATACTCATTACGTTATACTTCAGAACAACTTTAGGGTAGACGTAATAAGCTTAGGCTTCAGTCTATTCCTTTTTTCCAGGGAAAGGAAATGTCTATGAAATGTGTTTATGAAGTGTGTTTATGAAATTCAGTATGTTTCTTTTACATGGAAACAAATAAATAAACTAAACTAAGAATGGTTCAATCACTCGTACAGTATAGTGAGTAAGGCTGGGCGATATTAGGAAAAACGTTGATATTCGATAACGTTGTTGAATACCTCGATGTCGATATTACTGACGATATTGGTAAAAACAACTGCATTATATCGTTTTTAATGTTTTTCTGCTTTAGGTCCACTGCCTGCCTAACCCAGATAATGAATAGCACAGTACACATAGAAGGGTTAGGTAGATTTTATTGAAATAACCACACCTGGTTACAGATAGACTGCTTTCTTTTGTGCTACATGCATGTATACAGTAGTGTGGCTGATAATTAATTTGACACATACACCAATACCTCATTTCAAGCCGCCTTTGTCGATATGTATACCTTGCATGTTGATACCTCGATATCAATACATTTTCCATACATTGCCCAGCCTTAATAGTGAGTGATTGTTTTTACTGAAGGAGACTCACATTTAAGGGAGACTTGATGTATTATGTTTTATTAAACAAACACTCACTGTTATTTTATGCATGCGAATAGAGAGAAAATATCTGAAGCAGACCTGCATGTTCGTGTGTACAGTACACGTGCCGTGCTGTTGCTTAATTCATTTTCCGCTCCAGTCATTATTTATTCATTGGTTAATTTGATTGGTTCAGGCAACGTCGCCAGGGCCGGTGCTACAGTACATATCAGGAAAGTTTGTTGTGCGACTTGGTTGCCAGATGGCTTGCTCGCTGGCAGACAGGATGGGGTGTAAAGGCTAAGCATGGATATTTTGAGAACTAGAAAGGAAAACTGTGACCATATGTGTCTTACATCTCTTCAACTCGCCCATCTTGCCTGTCTGTCTTTGTTTTCCTAATTTCTCAAGAAGGCAAACTTAATTGCCTTGCTTTTTTTCTTTCTTTGTTTGATGTTTTGTTTGTTTACATGATGACTTTGATTGACAGGTATGGGAGCTCACCGCTAACAAAGTGATCATGGTCTCGGCTATCGGCAACGATGGACCTCTGTACGGGTATGTTCATCACTCCACAGCCCCTCACACTGATCCTGTTCATTGTCACAATTCTATATGTATTTATGTGCTCATGTTTTTTGTCTTTCCGTCTTTTTTTTTTTACACAAACGTCATTGGCTCAGGACCCTGAACAATCCAGCAGATCAGATGGACGTTATTGGAGTAGGAGGGATCGACTTTGAGGACAACATCGCCAGATTCTCGTCCAGAGGCATGACAACCTGGGTATGCTAGACCAGGAACTGTCTCTCTCTCACTCTCTCTCACTCTCTCTCTCTCTCTCTCTCTCTCTCTCTCTCTCTCTCTCTCTCTCTCTCTCTCTCTCTCTCTCTCACTCTCACTCTCACTCTCACTCTCTCTCGCACTCAGGTGTCGCCAAAGGGCAAATGCCATCGGTCTGAAGTCTTTGCACCTCCAGCAACTTATCTATCTGCAGTAGACCAAAGAAAAGCACACAGCCACTCTGGGCTCTGCACTCAGTTCCTTCAGTCATCCGCAGCATATAGTTCTGCCCCTTCGGTCATATCTAGTCAGGCATTTCAACACTCCTACACATACCAGCTCTTTTATCAGCCATAGAGCCAGACTGACATCTAGTTGGGGATCTCATTTAGCTGTAACTCCCTGACTGCCCCCCCCCCAACTGTCTACTCAGTCAGTCAGCCAGTCAGCCCCTCCAGATCCTCTCCTTTCCGTGTTCACAACCAGTCTCTCTACCCCCATATTCACAGTCAGTCAACCACAAAAGTAAAAACAGAACTGTCCCACTTTCCTTTCAGACCATTATCCTTCTCACTTTCTCTCTCCATCTTTGCACTTTCTCTAGCCTTCACTCTCTATGTTTTATTCTCCATCTGTCACTGCTGTCTCTGGCCATAATCCAACTTTTCAAATGCTCTACTTCTCACTGTCACCTTCTCTCTTCATCAACTTCTGTCTTCATTTTGCCTTCTGTTTCTTTCTCTCTCTCTGTCTCTCTCTCTCTCTCTGTCTCTCTCTCTGTCTCTCTCTCTCTGTCTCTATGCAGGAGCTGCCAGGCGGCTATGGCAGGGTGAAGCCTGACATTGTGACCTACGGGTCAGGGGTCAGGGGGTCGGGGATGAAGGAGGGCTGTCGCTCCCTGTCTGGCACCAGTGTGGCATCACCTGTAGTGGCCGGGGCAGTCACCCTGCTGGCCAGGTCAGTAGAAAGATCTATATTGTATTTTCAGTCTTTTTCTGAAAACGTTTTGCACGAAAAACATTCCTTTCCGAGAAACAGCCCCCACAAAACTGTTGAAAAGTGATGACTCATCACTAAACCATAGTTTTATGGGGGCTGTTTTTAGCTCAAGGAATGTTTTTCGTGCTTGCATTGGATTCAGAATCCCGAAAAACTAGTTTGACCCCTCACATGCTACTTAAAGCATATTTTTTTTTTTTATTATTTTACTGTATGGTAAAGTCTATGAGAGCCCAACTTTGATTGGCTCCCACAAGACAAATCTGTGATGGCCCTATAGCCAAAAAAAAAATCCATATGGCATGTTTCAACTGTGACAAATGTCATGCTTCTATCGTAAAGTGCACGATTCCATCAAAATACTGCACGCAATGCCTGGACTACATGTCATTATAGGCAACGTGTTGCGATGCAAAACACTGTGAGCTTGTAGATCGTCTATTTTCGCTTATCATCTTCCAACATATTGTATAGGGCTTAAGTGGTTGAGTAATTTTCTCAAGAGGAGATTTTAAAATGTTAAAATGCCTGATAAAAGTAGCAGGCCAGGCCCTTAGAATTTCTTCTCAGTCACTCGTTATCTCTTTAGTCTCGGGTGTAAACTCTGTTGTGGTTTCGCATTCCCGACAAGGATGTGTGACTGGACAGATGGCAGATATGGTTGTTGTTAAACACCATACCACCCTTCCTGTCTACTAGGACACACTCCCTTCTCCCTGGGGAACAGCACATTAAAACGGGAAATTACGTTTATATACGTGTAATGTCATGAGCAATGGATAATCCCCCAGCCCTCTTTCTCTCTCCTAGTCACACATAGAGCTGTCGCAATTATTACATAATCGTCTAATCGCAATTATTTTACATAATCGTGATTATTTTTCATAATCGTCATAATCGTTTCCATGTTGAAACATTTCATATATATTTTTAAAGTAAAAAATAGTGGAAATAGCAGATCTACAAGCTCACAACACGTCCCATAGCGACGCGTTGTGAGCTTGTAGATCAGCTATTGTCAAATATGTCAGTTATTGTCGAATATGTCAGTAATTTCTTTGTATATTTAGGTTATGTGTCATATCTACCATGTGCAACTTTAAAGCCTAAAAGCCAAACAGAAATGTAATTGTCAACGAAAAAAAACACAATTAAATCGTTAATCGCAATTATTTGAGTGACAATTAATCGTCATGTAAAATGTCATAATCGTGACAGCCCTAGTCACGCACACACACAAATTCAATCCTCCTTCTCTAACCCCCAGCACTGTGCTGAACCGAGAGTTGGTGAATCCAGCATCTATGAAGCAGGCATTGATCGCTTCGGCCCGCAGGCTGCCAGGTGTCAACATGTTTGAACAGGGCCACGGTAAACTAGACCTGATCAGAGCTTACCAGATCCTCAACAGCTACCGACCCCAAGCCAGGTAGGCCTGTAGACACCATGTGAACACACACAACCTTGGGAATACACACAAAAACTCATGAAGCTGCACCTTATAATTCCTTTTGGCTTTAACATTTCACATAGCTGCTTATCCTAAATGCACCTCACTCCACAATAGGGATGGGACGATACGCGATATTATCGTTTATCGTGATAAAAAACACTCACGATAATCGGATCGTGGAGATTTAATTTATCGTGATATCATCCTCCGTCATGCACTGGGATCAATTCAGCTTTTATTTGCTGAGCTGCATATCTGGTACCACTTAAACCCTCTATAATTGGTAAAAGGTACTTATAATATATGTACTGATGAATGAGCTTGTAGATCAGCAATTTTTTCCACCCCAGGAGAATGGATTTTGATTATCACGATAATATTGTAAATCGCGATTTATTTTGTCAAAATAATCGTGATATGAAATGTTCATATCGTCCCATCCCTACTCCACAATTTGGACATGAAGGACCCATATTGTAATAGCCTATGTATGTCTTTGCACTCGCAATGTGTGGTTGCAATGCTATATTATGAACACAAACATTGTACACAGACTACTTCCACTATCATTGTGTGTGTGTGTCTTGTTTAGCCTGTCTCCCAGCTACATCGACCTGACAGAGTGTCCATACATGTGGCCTTACTGCTCTCAGCCCATCTACTATGGAGGAATGCCCACCATCGTCAACGTGACCATTCTGAATGGCATGGGCGTCACCGGCAGGATTCTGGACAAGGTACCGCCACACACACAAACTCTCTCACGCGCGCACACACACACACACACACACACACACACACACACACACACACACACACACACACACACACACACACACACACACACACACACACACACACACACACACACACTAAGGCTGTCACAATTATTATATATATATATTATTATAAATAGCAGATCTACAAGCTCACAACGTGTCGCAATGCGACTATTTCCACTATCAATGTTCTTTTTTTAAGTATAAAATTGCCAAATATGTCAGTAATTTCTTCGTCTATTTAGGTTATGTGTCATATCTGCCATGTGCAACTTAAAAGCCTAAAAGCCAAACAGAAATGTAATTGTCAACGACAAAAACACAATTACAGGTAAATCGTTAATCGCAATTATTTGAGTGACAATTAATCGTCATGTAAAATGACATAATCGTGACAGCCCTAACACACACACACACACACACACACACACACACACAGTCTATGTTGCGCACAAACACTGACATATTTTCATTCAGGTTACAACTATCGCAGAAATGTCTGAGATGGACTTAACTGGGGAGATCTCGAAAGAACCGCCAATAATCCAATGACGTGGAAGGCATTTGTCAATGGCTTAGGCTCCCTAGAGGAGCAAAGGGCTTAAGTCAAGTAGTGCACAACTCTGGCATTGCACTTCATCAAAGGATTTCTGGCTTTCGACTGTTTGTTCACAAAATCCTTATGGGTTGACTGGAATGGCAGGATCTTTTACAATAGAAATAAAAAACACTTCAATACAAATCAGAATATGTTTTTATAGCCATACTTGTTTGCAGTTATGAGGAATATGCCTTGTTGTTGTATCCCACTGAATAACAACATCAATTATTTACAACTATCAACTCAAAGTATAAAGATAGCAGCGCTATAAAGGAAAAACGGTGTGAACCAACACTCCGTGGTAGTACCATCCTGATGTTCCAGAATGTTAGAATGGTGTTCCTGTTCTGAATTATAATGTGTCCATCCTGTTCAGCCTATCTGGCAGCCCTACCTTCCACAGAACGGTGACCACATCGACGTGGCGGTCTCCTATTCGCCGGTGCTGTGGCCTTGGGCAGGCTACCTGGCCGTCTCCATCTCAGTGGCAAAGAAAGCAGCGTCATGGGAAGGCATCGCCCAGGGTCATGTGATGGTCACCGTGGCATCGCCTGCAGAGAATGACGTGAGTATAGCTTCAAACCTGTATGTAAGAAATATTATACAACTGTCCGACGAAGCAATCTGATTGGATGAAATAGCCCTCAACGTGAGAATATCTTAATTACAATGAAATGAAGTTGACGTGTTTTTTTTTTACCCTAATCGTGCCTATCCCGAACAAGTTCGGGATATTTTCAATCCAATCCAATATTTTATTTGCTATTTTACTTACCCTGAGCTGCTTGGAGCAACGTGGGTGGTCCTGGCTCGTCCAGCGCTTACCAACGAGAGACGCTAGATGGTCCGACGATTTATTCCATTGAAAATGGTTTAAAATAAAGTTTAGAGCCCCCCCAAAAAAACTCAATCTATACTGTCGGCGGTGCGACATATTCCAGGGTGCCTATAGTATCCCGATCTAGTTCGGGATATTTAATAAAAAGAATTATTTAATCGGAGGCCTCAACGAAGCCCCAGTCTAAATTTCCATCCATGGCCGGGGCCGACACTCGGCCATCCACCGGCCGTATTCGCGCAAACGGCCGCATCGCGCCGCCCACTCCAATAATTAGTCACATCTTTAGAGAGGATTTTCTCTGAATTGTGTTCCCAGACCAAAGAGAAAGTTTTTTTGCGACTGAAATAGCTTTAGATCGGGCTTCTAAAGGGGTTAGCAGTGAATGGCTAAGTGTAAGTTAACTTCCTCCTCTCGTCACCCATAGCATTGGCTGGAGTGAAATCCCAAGGCACTTCGGACAGTGTCGATGGAAGCTAGAGCGAAAGCCTATAGAGATTTTTCTGGCACTCTAGCGGCCACGCGTGGCCCGGGGCACTGTATGAGTTAAGGGCACAGTTGTATAATCGCAATATTCGACTCGAGGGTGTTGGTTATGATTATTGGACTTTCTGCGCTTCCTATGGGCATTCGCCCTTCAGGCTTGTGCCTGCGGCAACGCAGGCGGTCCAATAATCACGATAACCAACACCCTCTCGTGTAATATTGCTTAATCAATAAGATAAATCTTTATTGATCACCTTTGTCATTACTGTTGTTCATAATGAATATTGTAGGCCTAAATTGTGCTACCAACCCTATCAAAAAGTAGTGGGAAATTCCTTTTAGTACCGTATGGAAAGACATTTCCAAACAATGTTTTTAGAGTTTTTCTTGAGATCTTGCCATTCGGTGTATATAAGATACTCTCTGGAGCTTTCATCTACTGTACAATAAAAATCTATAAAAACTTAATACGTATACTTTATTAAAACTGCCCAGAAAGTGACAGTGTGTCAGCCAGAAAACTAAAATGAATGCCTTCCTGTTCCTCTTGTGCAGTCTGAGGTTGGGGGTGGGGAACTGACCTCCACGGTCAAGCTCCCAATCAAGGTGAAGATCGTACCGACTCCGCCACGCAGCAAGCGGGTGCTGTGGGACCAGTACCACAATCTCCGCTACCCGCCTGGCTACTTCCCCCGGGATAACCTCCGTATGAAGAATGACCCGCTAGATTGGTGAGTGTTTCATATGCCTTTCGGCGGCATAGCTCAGGGGTCGAATCCGGGCTCCCCCTGAGTTAATGTCGAAGAGTCCTTGAGCAAGACTCTGAACCCCTAGTTGCTCCCGGTGAGTAGGTTGGTGCCTTGCATGGTTTCCTCCGCCACCGGTGTACGAATGTGTGCGTGAATGGGTGAATGTAATGCACAATTTATGTAAAGCGCCTTGGATAAAAAGCACTATATAAATGCACCATTTACCATTTACCTTTCCTCTTTTATTTTATTTAAAGGACAACTTTTTTTTTTACAGGTGTTCATATTTTAGATTGTAATTAGAGAAAAGAAAAGATGAGTGTTAAAATGTTTTCATTTGCTTTGTTCTATTGTTTTATGGCATTTACCGTGCTAACATGCGGTGCATGCGTACTCATGGGGGCATGCGTACAAGTGGCTAAATATGTCTTTTTAGACAATAAGCCAGCAGTTTCTTTATTGTCACTTCTAGCCCCCATAAGTCACATCCAACCATGAAAGGTTGGTTTTATCTTGGGAATGGGCTTATTCTGTGTAAAATGACATATTTAGCCACTTGTACGCATGCCTCCAACCACTGAAATAAGAATCTCTAAAACAATAGAAAGAAGTAAATGAAATAATTTTAACACTCATCTTTTATATTCTTTAATTACAAGCTGAAATATGAACCCTTGTTGTAAAAAATTGAAAGTTGTCCTTTAAAGCAGTTTTGTGGCCGTTTTTCCAAGATCCTGTTTTGGGGTGAGAGATAAGGTCGTGTTGTCTGCTGCTCCCTCGATGTCTTCCATCGGTCTATTTTGCCACAACCCGCTTGATTCTTCCTAATAGTGTTTTTGTTCATTTGCTTTTGTTGTTTTTTCAATGGGAACGCTAAATAGTTTGAGTGAACAACATTCTGTGTTTCTGTATTTCCAGGAACGGAGACCACATCCACACCAACTTCAGAGATATGTACCAGCACCTCAGAAGTATGGGATACTTCATTGAGGTGCTGGGAGCACCCATCACCTGCTTTGATGCCAGTCAGTATGGTGAGAAGAGAACACCAGGCAAAACTATTGATGTCACCGATCCCAAGTTGTGGGGTGACCATAGCTGAGTGGTTGGAGAAGCAGCCTGTCAATAGAAACAGGTTGACCTTACGCGTCAAAGTGTCCCTGGGCCAAGACACCTGAGGCCCTAACAGCTTCCCTATGGCCGACGAACGCATCATAGCCATCTGAGCAACCATCAGCTGAGGGAAGCTATAAATGCAATTTCCCTTTCCCTCACCGCTGCAATGGTAGATGCAGTCATAAGCCCAATTTATTCAATGTCATACAAAAATAGTCGATCTACTTGTAGATGGGCTATTTAGGGATGCACTGATATGGAAGTTCTTGGCCGATACCGTTACTGATGTTTAAAATAACAATTTAGCCGATAACTGCCGATATTTGTTTATATATTTATGTCCCCCTTTTATGCCAAAGAAACAAATACATCTTCATTATAAGAAATAACTGTTCAGAATCTACAGCCTAGTAGACTGCAGATAACGAATACACCAACATAGTCAGCACAAAATGTACGCTTATCAACGACGGATAAATATCGGCTACTGCCATCGGTTAATGTCAGCTTTATTTGCCAATGGGGCTTTTAAGCCGTGACATCATTTTGTAGTCAGACCTCCAAGCAGATTTATTATCAATATCTGTCCCTCGCTATTTCAACAGATCCGAGACAAAAATAACGACTAAAGTATAATTCTACCACTTTCCTTTCAACAATAAAGAGAAGAAAAATTAGTAAATAGTAAAAATAGTAAAAAGATTCACGGGCTCTGGGCCCTTTTGGCCCCAAAAGTTCTCCTCTGCCTACAAAATGATGTCAGACTTAACAGCCCCATACCGATATTGACCAAAAACGGACAATATCGTCCGATACCGACATTTTGACACACAACATGTTGAACGTCAACAGTATAAACTAGAAAGGTGCAATTCTGGGATATTGCAAGTGTGGTTGCACTGACGTGAGCCGCCAGGAATCCACTGGGAAATGAATACCGTCTTACCATTTATACTATATATTGTGATGTCATGTGAAACATGACAACAGTGACAAGTGTGTGAAGTATGACCAAAAGCTTCACTTGTACGTTTGTGCAAAAGTTTAAAAGCAGGCAAAAAACCCAGAGAACAATAGTGTGTTGCAGATAGCAACCATACTAATTAAGCAATAGAAGCACTAAAGTCTAAACCATCGAACATAATAATAATGAAATATATATTATATCAATGAGTCACTTGTGATAGGGAGCAATGATGGCTTGTGGATTCAGAGCTTTATGCTGTATCCGTAGCTATTTCTGTGTTCTTCCAGTTTCTGGGTAGAAAATAAATATTTGGCGCCACTGATTACATATTTGCTCTCGGCGTACCATTAGTTCAGCGTTAGGTGGCTTATCTAATTCATATTAACGTTTGTTTTATATATACAACTGCACATAACCACTCCTACATTTTAGAAACCACTCCTTATTTTAGAAACCACTCCTACATTTTAGTTTTCTTTTCATATTATGAATTCTGATAAAACAAATAAAGAGGCGGGTTTCTCGCTCCTTTAAGCCCAACCATCTTATGAGCATCAAGACATCATACTAAATAGGGATGCGGTATCGGTACTCGTGGTATCGGTACTCGACCCGATACAACCCTATTTTGCTGTACTCGTACTCGCCAGATACTTCTCACGGCAGCGCCCGATACTCTGCTGGGGCGTCACAAGGGGGAGAAAAGTGGGACTGAGTTACTAGGGCTCAAGGTGAAAGCCAGGGCCTTAATTATTTTATACTTTTGCTATTGAAAAATAGCAGATATGCAAGCTCACAGTGCCGCACTGCGAACGAGGCACCAGTGCTCCAACGATACAGCTGCGACCACTTAAAGGAATCAGCATCACGGCATGCCTTGTTGCGCTAAACGTACCTCTAAAGTTGAATCTCTTTCATATATCCTTCACCACCTCACGCAAATTGCAAAGTATAGGCTACTGTAGGTAAGTTAAACTTCCCACTAGAAAGCTGTGTGTGTGTGTGTGTGTTTGTTTGTCTCTGTCGCTCTTGTCTTGCAAGCTCGCTCTCTCGGTGAAGTGTGTGTCTGTCTGCAGGGACGTGCAGAGAAATTTTAGAGAGGCAGGGGCTGATATTTCTAGAAGACCTTTTGGTGGACAATTCTCTTGAATGCAGCCTTCAGTTATGGTATGGAAAGGGCCCGGGGACATTTGCATTTTTTACCATAGTAAAAAAATGCATTCATGGACACTTTTTACAGACTGATCTGGCAGGGGCTCAAGCCCCCTTTGATGTCAAATTGTCAATGTGTGTACATGCCTGCCTGCCAGTGTAGCACAGCTGAAAAAAGACGATTGATTGAAGAGAATAGAGATTCTGTGGGCTTCGCCACTAGGTGGCGGAAGAAATTACCTCTGGGAACTCAGATTGCTGTGGGCTAAATCAATGAATGCATTTCTGAGAATACCAGAAAAAAATAATAATTTGACATTATGTTATAGTTGCGGATGAGGATGGATGCTGTAGCGAAGAATCCAATATGTAGGTTTATTATATTGAATATAGGCGCGCTACTCGCCTGCCAAGGTTGTAATTATTAAGAATGAGCCATGTGCCATGTGCCGTTCAACAACAGTCACCTACATAAGGCTTGGGGGGCCCAGGTCTTGGTATTCCTTGAACTCTCTCTGATCCGATCTCTAATATGGTTTAATCCAAACTCGTCTGGTCTGAGAGAGTAGGCCCTTCTTATGGTTAATTGTGATGTCATGTATGACATCACGATGTCATATCGCATTGTCTCCGAATAAGGTCGTATATTCTTCGTAAACTTCGTAAACTATAAGTGAACTACGTAAGTACTTGGGATACAAACCACAAATACACTACGTGAACACTACTCTCATAGCAGACTGTAAGGTGATTCCCTTTGAATGCCGTCTTTAAGATTCCAGGTCATCTGGAATGCTGTCTCCAATGGTAGGCAGTTCTTGATAACAGCTCTACTTCTTGATTGGTTCGGCCACGTCCGGCTGAAGTTCAGTTTAGGAAGGGTAATGTCTGGACAAGGAAATTGGCTATGGCTGATCCTCGAGATTAATGTCTGCCGTCGCTCCCCCCATATCGAGGTTAGCCATCGATGTGTGGGGTATTTCCATGGTCCAGCCGATTACCACAACTCGGTTGAGGCCTTATGACATGAGGGCCTGCCGCGGGAGTGATGCAACATTCTACCATCTCTTCGGAGGTGGTACTGGTCTTGCGGATGGGTAGCAAGGGGAAGCTGGTCGCAGCCGGCTACAAAGTATCGTTGTGACTCAGCTTTGTCCGACACGAAGTCAGGCAGATCGGCTAAGGTAGGTTGCCGACGAGGTCGAGGTTGAGTTGGGCGGCTCGGCGTAACAGAGCTTGATCATGGTTCATCTAACGGCGCTCCTGAGCAAGGACGGATGTGAGTACTGATTGAAGGGTTGTGGTGTCCAGGTGCAGGGTGGAACCACGTCTAGCATGCTCTGCTCAAACCTTAGGAGGTCGTTGTTGACCATGTCTCGCCTAAGTCCCTGGAGGTCGTTGTGGGTGACTATGCCGTGTTGGAAGGCATATATCCCTCGGGTCCCTTGTTGTTGTCGTTCGGTCATGGCGATCGGATGGCTCGTCGCGATTTGTAATGGCCACCAAGTGTAGCGAAGAATCCAATATGTAGGTTTATTATATTGAATATAGGCGCGCTACTCGCCTGCCAAGGTTGTAATTATTAAGAATGAGCCATGTGCCATGTGCCGTTCAACAACAGTCACCTACATAAGGCTTGGGGGGCCCAGGTCTTGGTATTCCTTGAACTCTCTCTGATCCGATCTCTAATATGGTTTAATCCAAACTCGTCTGGTCTGAGAGAGTAGGCCCTTCTTATGGTTAATTGTGATGTCATGTATGACATCACGATGTCATATCGCATTGTCTCCGAATAAGGTCGTATATTCTTTTCTACAGATGCGGATATATAAATTGGATAATATATTTTTTTAGAGAAAAAAAAAAAAGCGTAATTTAAATACATTTTGTATTATTAATTGTACTCGTATCGGTACTCGGTATCGGCGAGTACTCAACATGAAGTACTTGTACTCGTACTCGGTCAGCAAAAAAGTGGTATCGGGACATCCCTAATACTAAATGTCTACTCTCTGTGTCTCCCTCCTCCCAGGCACATTACTGATGGTGGACAGCGAGGAGGAGTACTTCCCCGAGGAGATCACCAAACTGAGGAGAGACATCGACAATGGCCTTTCGCTCATTATCTTCAGCGACTGGTACAACACCTCCGTCATGAGGAAGGTCAAGTTCTACGACGAGAACACCAGGTATAAGCCCACCGCATGCACGTCACACTATCTCCTTGGTCTAATATAGACAAAGGACATTGTGTGGTTTCATGTTCACAACTTGATGTCTCATGCAGACAGAATTCATTATGACCCCAAGTTGGCTCCATTAATATCCCATTTTTAACTGTCACAACACATCAGCAGGTCCTCAGAAACCTAAATACAGTCAAATATACAGTAGGTCCTTAAAAATAGTGTCTTACATTTAACCCCTTAAACTATGATGTTTTGTATTGCAACTCATTGTAAGCTTTTAGATATGTAATTTTCACCTATTTTTCTGAATGTTTTCCTATAATACCATGCCTAGAATATGGATGCTAGGCTTCATGTGGTTAAAACAAATGGATCTGTTCCTATGAGTTATATATTTAGCTTACTTTAAAAACAAAGTGAGTTCAGACTTTTTAAGACGCACAAAACCAGTCTCACTGTACTAGTGTTATATAAGTTAGGCCTGTCAATATTACCTCTAAATCCCATCTATCTGTCTTTCCACTTGGCATTAAAACCAATTTATATAACTTCTTTAACATGGAGAGTTGGAGACACCACTTGTGAGTTATTTCGCACACACAGACCCTGATGGATGTTTCGTCGTTATAATGGATGTAATAAATCTTAATTCTTGATGTGATCTCTATGCAATGGTTTTTATTATTTTTTATTATTAGTAATTATCTTGCCTTCAGGCTGCGGTGGATGTTTTGTCGGCTCTACTATGGGAATTATTTTGTTGATGTATGCTGCTGTTGGCAGTGGTAGATAATTAAACTCTAGTGCTGTGTAAATGTTCCTCAAGCATAATATATGGTTTGTTGATTACAATGTCATCCAAGTGATTTGCTTGTGTTATCTGCGGGCAGGAACAGGTGCCTTACTGTAGATTATATTGTGTGTAAAAATGACAACATTTTCTTTTGACTTGATTTGTAGGCAGTGGTGGATGCCGGACACAGGGGGCGCCAATGTACCAGCGCTGAACGACCTGATCTCAGTGTGGGGAATGGCCTTCAGCGATGGCCTGTATGAGGGAGACTTCACCATGGCTGATCATGACAGTAAGACACATCTTTTTACCTTTAATCTGTCATTCTAACATACTGTACACCCACAGACAAACACAGCCCTTCTTTCTCTCAGCACGCTGCAACAGTGGTGGGTGGAGGAAGTACCCAGATTATTTTGCTAAAAGTACAGAGTAGCTATACCACGATATAGAAATGCTCTGTTACAAGTAAAATACAATACTAGTGTTCACGGTTTTACTCAAGTAAAAATTCTGTATTGGCATGAAAATATATTTCAAATACCAAAAGTAAAAGTACTCGTTGTACAGCATTTCACAAGTTTCTAAAAGTTTTCAAATTGTGTTCATATCTTTTGAAAATAACTGACCTACAGGCTCATGTGAGCTTGTAGATAATTTATTTACAAATAGCTGAAATATAAAATGGTACATCTGTGTTGTTACCTGTTTTGTAATGATAAATAATCCAAATCCACAAAGTTTCTATTAGCTAAAGCTTTCAACTAATTGTAGTGGTTTAAAAAGTACAATATTTGCATCAGACATATAGTGGAGTAGAAGTATAACGTATTGAAAAATACGGTACCTCCAAAATTGCTACCAGCACACTGCAACACACAATATATACCTTGATCTGTTTCATTTCACCGGATGCTTTTGAAACTTGTATTCTCATATTATATTATAAACGTTAGAATACCATAATCAACCAGCCTTTCTCTCTCCCTGCGCCACTCCTTCTGTTTCTCTTTCTATCACTCTCCATCTTCTCACTCTTTTACAGTGTACTATGCCTCAGGCTGCAGCATCGCCCGTTTCCCAGAAGATGGAATAGTGATTGCCAAGAACCTGAAAGACCAAGGTATCAGCCTCATCCTTAAAGTATTGAACCAAGCTGAGTGCAATGCTGCCTGCAAATGATGTTCTCGCTGGTAACATCATTAGCGTTTGCTTCCCCTCCACAGGTCTGGTAAATGGCCGTGCTAATGAGGGCCAATCTTCTTGACTTATGTCTTACAGTCTCCATTCCAAGTTTCCAACATAACACTATAGTGTCTCACCCTGTGGGCCGAGACACTACTGTATAGTGTATAGCAGGAGTCAGCAACCTTTTTGAAATGAAGTGCCATGTTTTTATTTTCTATATTAGTGTCAGTGTGCCATGTCAACATGAATTTTAATGACAACTATTTTAACATATTTTGATTGGTGGGACATTGTTATAACGATCATTAGACCCAGAGCAATAATTCTCCTATTTCCCTGACTCCCTCCCCAGTCAGAGTTCAGAGTTTTAATGAATGTAGAATTGTGTGCAAGATGTAATTTGCTATAAATTAGCTAACTTCGTTTATTTGACCACGTTTAAAAATACATTATAATGACAAATATTTTGACATATTTTGATTGTCAGGACATTGTTATAACGATCATAAGACCCAGACAGAGCAATAACCCATCTATCTCCCCGACTCCCTCCCCAGTCAGTGTTCAGAGTTTTAATGAATGTAGAATTTTGTGCAAGAAGTCATTTGCTATAAATGAGCTAACTTAATTTAATTTACCACGTTTAAAAAAAGATTTGTTTTTAAAATAAAAAATCTTCTCTCTCACACTTCTGCCAGTGTGTCGGTGATCACCCTCCCCTGTGCCACTGTTGGCACCCGTACCTAAGGTTGCCTACCCCTGCATTATAGTGTCTCACCCTGTGGGCCGGACACTATAGTGTATAGCAGGGGTCAGCATCCTTTTCCAAATGAAGTGCCATGTTTTTAGTTTCTAGATAGTCAGTGTGCCAAGTATACATTTTAATGACACCCCTTTCAAATTCTAATGATTGTCTGAGCAATAACCCACCTATCTCCCCAACTCCTCCCCAGTCCAAGTGCAGAGTTGTAATGAATGTAGAATTATGTGCAGGATGTACTTTGTTGCAAATTAGGTAACTTAATGTAATCGACCACATTTAAAACATTTTATTTGAAAATATAACTCTTCTTTATCACACTTCTGCCAGTGTGCCAGTCATCACCCTCCCCTGTGCCAATGTTGGTACCTGTGCCTAAGGTTGCCTACCCCTGGTGTAGTATATTGGCAAAACATTACAATTTTTTAAAATAATATAACAATATGAAACCAGTAAGACTCCCTAATCGGGAGATAAGCGACCATCAGGTCACAGCATGATTTGAGAGCAATGGAGCAGTGGAGCAGTGTCCAAAAAAAGTGTTTGAAACAATCGGCCTGATGGTGGCGCTATATGGGAGAGATACATGTTGATGACATGAGTGTAGACATATTGTGTACCGATTTGCATGATTTTAGGGCAAAATCTGTAGGAGCAGTGTCCAAAAATGTGTTTGAAAAAATCGGCCTGATGGTGGCGCTATATGGGACAGATCCATGGTGATGAGATGAGTGTAGACATACTGTGTACCGATTTGCGTGATTTAGGGCAAAATCTGTAGGAGAAGTGTCCAAAAATGTATTTTGCAAGAATCAGCCTCATGGTGGTGCTAGAAGAGGGCCATGTTAGAATTGATTGGGTGGAGGTTGTGGTTTGGCAGGCAAGGAGTGTGTGTGCAAAATTTGGCATGGATCGGGGCAACGGTTGCGGAGATATGAGCAGGGCAAAAGTGTGACGTGTGACAGACTGACGGACAGACGGACAGCTGGTGGAGGTTTTGATAGTAACTGCGACCTAACGGTCGCAATAAAAATAAAAGTTAGGTATTTTTTCTTAAAAATCTTGATTTTTTTTTCATTGTGATACTGTGTTAGTTCCACTGATCCGAGCTGCAACGCAATCAATTGATTGAACGCAGCCGTGTCAGATGGGTGGGCCGTGGACACCTGCTCCAACGTGTGTGTGTGTGCGTGCGTGCGTGCGTGCAGGTCTGGAGGTGTTGAAGCAGGAGACAGCGGTGGTGGAAGGTGTTCCTATTCTGGGGTTGTACCAGACACCCTCTGACGGTGGTGGTCGCATTGCTCTCTATGGAGACTCCAACTGCATAGATGACAGCCACAGGCAGAAAGGTAAGACAATCACTGTCTCTCTGTGAATGTTGAATTGCGGAGACCGAAGTGAATAACATGACACCGTCACGATGCTTCTTTTTCTTGATTCATGATGGGGAAATTACGTGTATTTCTTTAAAGGCGTGGTGCCAGTGTTTTTTCATGAGAAAAAAAATCTCATGATAATTTATGTGCCACTGCTTTCATGAAACAGAGTCATGGATAAACCAGGATAAATTCAGCCAGGGTAAATAACTGATACATCCCGGTGTAATCTGCTATGTAGATTGTATTAAACGTTGCTATATCTATATATATCTTTGTTGCTACACACGTTCAATGTTCAATGTGCTGCTTTCCTTCCAGATTGTTTCTGGATGCTTGATGCTCTACTACAGTACACTTCCTATAGTATGACGCCTCCTAGCCTCAGTCACTCTCATAGCAGAGTAGCGCCACCTACAGGTGCTGACCGCCCACTGCCTCTGAGATTAGAAGGTGAGCAGGCCATGTACCGCAATATACTGCTCATGAGCATACACATGTAATATGTAATACTGTACATATACCAAAACCAGGCACAGATAATATCAACACAACTGCCTCTCCTTTCCTCTCCTCTCCAGGCAACCATCTGTACCGTTACTCCAAGGTTCTTGAGGCTCACCTGGGAGACCCTAAACCCCGGCCCCTACCTGCCTGTCCCCATCTGTCCTGGGCCAAGCCTCAGCCACTGAATGAGACAGCACCCAGGTCAGTCAAACTGAATGAGACAGCTCCCAGGTCAGTTAAACTGTTCCACTGAATGAGACAGCTCCCAGGTCAGTCAAACTGTTTCACTGAATGAGACAGCTCCCAGGTCAGTCAAACTGTTTCACTGAATGAGACAGCACCCAGGTCAGTCAAACTGTTTCACTGAATGAGACAGCACCCAGGTCAGTCAAACTGTTCCACTGAATGAGACAGCACCCAGGTCAGTCAAACTG
The DNA here is from genome assembly GCF_963921795.1 of Nannobrachium achirus. Lineage (NCBI taxonomy): Eukaryota > Metazoa > Chordata > Actinopteri > Myctophiformes > Myctophidae > Nannobrachium > Nannobrachium achirus. Next base: position 59,981,514 of record NC_137820.1, on the reverse strand, counting down.
TTCCACTGAATGAGACAGCACCCAGGTCAGTTAAACTGTTCCACTGAATGAGACAGCACCCAGGTCAGTCAAACTGTTTCACTGAATGAGACAGCACCCAGGTCAGTCAAACTGTTCCACTGAATGAGACAGCTCCCAGGTCAGTTAAACTGTTCCACTGAATGAGACAGCACCCAGGTCAGTCAAACTGTTTCACTGAATGAGACAGCACCCAGGTCAGTCAAACTGTTTCACTGAATGAGACAGCACCCAGGTCAGTCAAACTGTTCCACTGAATGAGACAGCTCCCAGGTCAGTCAAACTGTTTCACTGAATGAGTCAGCTCCCAGGTCAGTCAAACTGTTCCACTGAATGAGACAGCTCCCAGGTCAGTCAAACTGTTCCACTGAATGAGACAGCTCCCAGGTCAGTCAAACTAGTTCACTGAATGAGACAGCACCCAGGTCAGTCAAACTAGTTCACTGAATGAGACAGCACCCAGGTCAGTCAAACTGTTCCACTGAATGAGACAGCTCCCAGGTCAGTCAAACCGTTCCACTGAATGAGACAGCTCCCAGGTCAGTCAAACTGTTTCACTGAATGAGACAGCTCCCAGGTCAGTCAAACCGTTCCACTGAATGAGACAGCTCCCAGGTCAGTCAAACTGTTCCACTGAATGAGACAGCACCCAGGTCAGTTAAACTGTTCCACTGAATGAGACAGTACCCAGGTCAGTTAAACTGTTCCACTGAATGAGACAGCTCCCAGGTCAGTCAAACTGTTCCACTGAATGAGACAGCTCCCAGGTCAGTCAAACTGTTTCACTGAATGAGACAGCTCCCAGGTCAGTCAAACTGTTCCACTGAATGAGACAGCTCCCAGGTCAGTCAAACTAGTTCACTGAATGAGACAGCACCCAGGTCAGTCAAACTAGTTCACTGAATGAGACAGCACCCAGGTCAGTCAAACTGTCTCATTTTCTATCTCAGTGCTTCTCAAACTTTTTTTTAGGTCAAAGGCCCCCAAATGAATATTTACAGTATGTGTCAGAAGAGTGACAAGCTAAGTAGCGACCTACGTCCCAATGACTTACAGTACATTACACATGAAGTCAATGTGTTTTTTTGTGATTGGCAACACCCATTGTCCCGCCCTCTCATAGCCAGTGGGTGTGGAATGTTAATATGTTCATACATCCACAAAGTTTAATGAAAATCTGTCCAGTAGTTTGCCTGTTAACACACAGACAGACCTACATAAAAAGACATTAAGAAGTCTTAAAAACATTTGGAGAGACAGTTGACAGCGTGCCTAGTGGGAAGGGAATCATGAGGTCTCAAGGCACCTAGATGAAAAACACAAAAGTTATGATTCAGGAAAGTTGGAAATTGGTCAGATTGACCCGGAACACTGCAGGAGGGTTAATATACTATAGCAGCTGCCAAACAAAACAAAAAAACAGCTTCTAATGCCTCATTCACATACAGAAAAGCCAGGCTAATGGTGTGCTTGGTAATTCAATGTATTCTCTATGCTAACCAGCTTTTAAAATTTCCAAGCTGGAAAAAAAGCTTGGATTTTTTTAAAGCTGGTTTGCATAGAGAATACATTGAATTACCAAGCAAACCATTAGCTTGGCTTCTCTCAGTGTGAATGCAGCATAAGTTCACTGAAGTCATTGACAAAACTTTTTTCTCTAAAGAAATTGAAATGATGACACTAAACTAAGGGTTATGAATATGATGACTAATACTGAAGATGTCGGTCCATGCCTTTTCTCAATATATCTGCAGTGTCTGTAGTATTAGTCTCTCAGAAATATTCTGTCTCTTCTGGCTTTTCTTGGAGATGTGCAGCTTCTCTCATTGCATTTCCCATGGGCACACTTTGTGACTTTCCGTGTCATTCTACAAATTGTAATGCTGTATGAGCTTTTCAATCTTTATTTAATGTGTTGGACCATCTATTGTGTCCTCAGACCTCAGTGTCCTCAGTATGTCACCATAACTCTTAGTTCAGTGTCTTCACTTGAATTTATTCACCAAATTATTTTGTGTTATAATACCGTGTTATACAAAATGTAATTCCTCAACTCTTCGGTCCCCAACTAAAATATGATTATTTTGGGGGTCGCGGCCTGAAAAGGTTGCGAACCACTGATTTATGAGACTGAAGAAGCCCATGTAGGCAATAAGATGCAGCCAAATCCTGTAGTATAACTTAATTTGAACCCATATGTTAAATGATATAAACTATAGCAGGGGTCTTCAACGTTTTCAGGCCGGGGACCCCCAAACTGATGGGGAGATGGAGCAGGGTCCCCCTACCACCTCGTGGGGTGGGGGGGTCGGGCTACGACATTGTTTTTTATTTTAAACATGTACAAGTTACAGCGAGCAGGGTGGGCCGTACCACTACCATTTCTAAACATACTACTTATTAACTGAGAACCAATGTCAATAATATCAACAATCTGTCAATTGCATAGTAATCATGTATAAGCAATTCAAAATGGATAGAATCATGATAAATTTAACATAAATGTGAAAAAAAAAAAAAAAAAAAATTGATTTTTTTTTTTTTTACCAATAATTTCGCGGACCCCCTGCAGTACCTCCGCGGACCCCCTAGGGGTCGCGGACCCCCTGTTGAAGACCCCTGAACTATAGGATTGAAAGATTTGCTGTTATTAGGATAACATTGAGCATCAAATGAATGGAGCCTGGTTTCACATAGCCAGGTTTGCTAAATAATTGTTAGTACCGGTAGTTGAGGTTGCATACAATTTCAAATGTTCTCAATTTGGGACATTTCATACATTTTAGGAACTTCTACTCATGCGAATTTGTAAACATTTTCCACCCTTTATAAATAAAACGAATCAGTGTGATAATGTTGATTTAATTAGGACGGTTTACATTTTCCACCCTTTTGGAACACCATATAGATATACGTTTAGTGATATAACTCCATGAGTATACAAGCTACCTTTACACAAATGGTATTGCTGAATTAGTCACTACAAAGTAAAGTGAGCATTTTACATATATTTACATTTCCGCCTATTGTAGGTATGTGTTCAAATTACTACATCTCCCATTTCAATTCAGATGTTGACATTTGGTCTCTTCTAGAATGCTGAGGGATGTCCTGGCTTCAAGTATGCCAAGTTGTAAACCTCTCAGAGCTTCCATTGTGAATCTACATGAGTTTATAACTTTATATGCCTCAACCCCCAGACGGACCGGCTTTATTTTTAGTTTGGGGTGTATAACTTTATATATCAATTTCACCACTTCTGCAATAAAATATTTTTATACAAGAATCCATGCCATGTATGGGAGGCTTTAGAGATGAGGAAAAACAATGTTGTGTTTGGTCCTATCTCCCGTAGGGGTATCTCAAAAACTAAAGCACTTTTTGACTGTTTGTCACTTGACTATAACAAGAGCTTATGACAAAATAATGGCTACATTGGGTCCATTGGTTATTTTTTTCCAATTTGAAAAGTAACAGTTTTGGACGCGACCTTTTGTTTGCCAACGGGTCTGACCTGAACTGGAGGTAGTGAGCGCTCCGCTGTGTTCACTTGGACCACGTGCTCAAACCAGTTTGGAAACCCGCACACACATTTTGGACATACAAGGTTTCCGCCGCTAGCCCCTACCATAGTCAGGCAGCTTATTTCTTTGACATGGCATACAAGAATGTTCAAGACAATGGCACATCCATCAAATGATTGATTTGCATGCTTTGTTAGGCCGTGCACTTTTCCCCATGCAACCTATCTACAGCGGTTAATCAAACAAATGGGATTTCTGCCAAAACATTCATTTTGAACCATGGAAGGCTTGAATACATTTGAATACTTTTCTATTGTTAATGGGTTCTTTCAAATTCTGTTTTGGGAAAAGCCTGACAGATGTAAAAGATCTGGGCAGTGCATGGGCACACAACAACATGTGCAGATACAGCTGTCAACTTTTCTATCATGTTTGTTGGCCGTCACCCCAAAGGCCTTTGCACACCAAGTCGTTTTTTTTTTCATTTTTTTTTTCATCTGATTTAATATATACAAGCTCATGTTATATGCATTACACCTTACGCTCCAGATGCCACATTGTTGACAGTCAATGTTATTTTCTGAACAGATATGATTCTCCTCGTTTTTTCTTTCCATATTGGGCCTTAGATCGTTTTGCTTTGCATTCTACTACCATTACTATTGGATACCGAACAGGATTCCTATTAGCAATAGAGCAAATACCCAAACATGTGTTCTTTTATGCTATGATGTGATTTCCAAATCCTCTCCCCATCCCTTGGTGTGTTTGTGAGTCAGTGTGAGAAAGACTGTAGGCAAATAATGAATAATAAAAATACTACAAGGACATTTTCACTGTACTCTTACTAGTTGTGTATAGGCTCTACTCTATTTTTTTCCACAGACATAAAAGCAAACCAGCATAAAAAGCATGCTTTGAATAAAATTGGATTCTTCACACAGCACGGTCCAAAAAGAGAATGGAAAAGAACAAGATGGAGCACGAAAAATTACAATATTTATTACATCGGCGTTGGTGTGCATTGCTTCCTTGAATGCTTTTCTTTGCAAATATTCCTCATATGCCCGTTGCATTTTTGTGATGGAGATGCTTTGCAATGGCCTTTTATGCTCAGTTTATTTTACGCCGTCTCTGGTCTATGACTCTCTCTCCTAGTAACCTGTGGAAGCACCAGAAACTGCTGTCGATTGACCTGGACAAGGTGGTTCTACCCAACATGAGACCATACCGTCCCCAGGTCAGGCCTCTGTCTCCTGGAGAGAGTGGAGCCTGGGACATCCCTGGAGGTAAGACACCGTGGACCAACAATAAACACCTCTTGAAGAAAAAAAAAGAAAAAAGTTACGTTCAAATATCAAATTGTAACATATTTATTGTATTACTGCAGTGAATACCACACACAGTATGGGCCACTCACTTTCATCCACTATTTATCGATTTCAGATGTGTTGATGAACATGGGATAAACTTGGTGTCTATGGGAAAATTCCATAGAATAGGGGTCTTCAACAGGGGGTCCGGGACCCTTAGGGGGTCCTCAGAGTTACTACAGGGGGGCCGCCAAATCTTTTTGTGATAGAATCATATTAACCATTTGAACCCTATAGCATCCCTATTCTGCGTGGAACATTAGCCAAAAATATCAGATCTACAAGCTTACAACGCCTCGCAGCGCGAGGTGTTGTAAGCTTGTAGATCGGCTATTTTTGGCAAAGAGCTTTGAAGAGGGAAAGGAAGAGCAGACTAAGTATTTGATGGTTCAAGTGGTGTCTTAAAATACACATTACTCCAACATGATGACAGTGCTGTCAAACAAGTCTAAGCGGTCTAAGGAACATTTTTAATCTGCAACACAATTTTATACAATATGCAGTAGGGGTCCTTGCTTCATCTCTCTCAGCCAAAGGGTCCTTGGCCTGAAAACGTTGAAGACCCCTGCCATAGATCATGTGTTGCCATAAGTCCTATCTGTCCTCCACAGCCAACTTTACTTTCTTGTGTCATCTGCAACTCTTCACTCCCTCTCGCTCTTTCTCTCCTCAGGTATAATGCCGGGTCGCTACAACCAGGAAGTGGGCCAGACCATCCCTGTCTTTGCCTTCCTGGGAGCGATGGTGGTCCTGTCCTTCTTTGTGGTCCAGCTCACCAAGGCCAAGAACAAACCCAAGCGCAGGAAACCCCGAGTCAAACGGCCCACGTACCTCCAGCAGCAGCAGCAGACATTGACCGGGAAGACGCCCACAGTTTGAGTGGACTCGGATGTAGCATCAGTGGTGGCGGGCGGACTAGCACTTCCGTTTAGGAGCCTTAGGTGTCCATCTAGAACACATTCTAGAACTCTAGACGCGGACACGAGGAGTGAATGGACTCTTCTCTTAAACTCTTGGAATAATCAGCCAGGTCTTGGACTGTGGATTCTGCATATTGGCTTGTTATGGAACTCTGAAATCTTAGAACTCATCTCAAGCTCTCTGCCAGACCTGAACTTTCTGCAGCTCCATTTTCTTTTTCTCCCATCGAGACGGTTTCTGTGCCTCTTGTCTGTCTAGGCTGTTGGTGGGAGTTTGTGTGAGGACTAATGAACAGTGTTAGATGGTGTTACAAATACACACACAGCCTAGATGCCTGTTCCAGACAGGAATGTTTTTTTTAAATGTCCCTTCTAAAGAGCTTCTATAATTCCTCTGACCAAATGTTTGTTTGTTCACTTTTGTATTTATTGAATTTGGCCATACCCTGGCACCTGCGCGGACACACACACACACACACACACACACACACACACACACACACACGGACACTCTCTCTCTCTCTCGCTCTCTCTCTTTTTGTTAACAGAAACACAATTTTGACAGAAATACTAATTGCATGAACTCTAAAAAAAAAGACACACGCAAACAAATGAATTGTATGTCTGTTGTCTGATTTAAGTTGCCTGGACCTAGACCCTTGTCTTCAGTCATCAGTGTTTTGTATGTCCTGCCCCTATTAATTGTTTAAATTTATTGTCTTTTCTTTGTTTTTATATTTTATATGAATGAATTATGGCAAGGCGCTTCTCCTCCATGATTTCATGCTCACTAAAGTAGCATTGACAAACCATTCAAATATATCACGTCAATAAAAAAAAGCATCTTTATGGCATGTTTTGTGTAGCTGTTGTGTATTGTATTAATCTATTCTTAATCTATGATTATTAGTTGAATGTAACATCAACCTATAGTGCTAGAAACCTGAAAGCCAACGCCTTAAATGACCACTTCATCCATTGTCAACCTATGTTCATATAATTGGTCCTTACTTATGCTCATATTAGTTGCCACCATTTCTGTGTTCTCAGTCTGTGTGAGGAGGGCTGTGACATTGAGAAACATCTGGTGCTACTTTCTGTTTGATGTCAGCCGAGCAGCAAGATTTTATGTCTTTGAAACAACATTACAGTAATGTTGTTTCAAAGACAGAAGATCTTACCTGAATCCTGAGTAATTTACTCGGGTGAACTGATTCCATCAGAACATTTTCTTTGCATTTGAATCCCACATGACTCTTTGGGGTTATGGCTTGGAGGCAAACTTAGATTAGCTCTCCCTGTGCCTGCACAAAGTAGGGGTTGGAGAGTGTGAAATGTGCCACTCTCTTCTAGACCAACTGCAACATGCAGTATAGGTGTCAAATGTTGAGTAAATGGTGAACACTCATGAATAGTGATTTTATCCATGCACACCTGATTTGCCAATTGATCGCAAGTGACTAAATATTAATTGATCTGATAGAACAGATGGTCACCTCTTCAACGACTTATCTAATCTAACTATTAATTTACGGAACAGACAGATCTCCATATAATGTATGGTCAAAGAAATTAACACAGACTGACAGACGGATACAACGGGTATTGAACAACTGGATGTCAATGGTGACTATTCTGCCCAAAGGGCACCGGTCTGGGTTCTCCAACATAACTTCTGAAACTCCTCAGGGACATTCAATCCCTCATATACTGTGCACTCATAATCTGGGCAGAGGACTAGTTTAATTTGATTTAGACTTTGATTTAGACTTCCCCCAATATGTTAGCTTTGATGCACTTTTTTTTTTTTTTTATCAGATTACTGAAAGTATAATTCATACTACATTGTATGACCATGTCGCTCAAGATTTATATATTTTCATAGTCATGCAATGAAGTTGGCAATGAACTCGCTTTTTAAGACGTAATGATGTTCAAATTTAGTATACATATCTGAACCACATTCATGCTATGGAATTGATGTGGACTACATACTGTTGCTAAAGAGTAAATGCACTGATGCAGGCTGATTTCCTGATGCTCAGGGAGGGGCGGGGGGAGCTTTGGCTCTTTATCTGGGGCTAATAGGCCAGATCAGCTTGTGAATCTGTCACCTGTCCTTTCAGATGAAGGACCCACTAGTGAACTAATCTCCCTCGGAGCCTTGGGAAACTGGGAAATGACCCCGGAGCCAGCAGGCCGCATTAACAAGATTTGGGAAAGCCGGTTGTGAGTGGGGGTCACATGCCCTCGTTCCCTCCATGGTTCCCAGATGCCAAGACATCCGATCAGGTCACCCACTCATATCCTGGATACCACACTGTAGTGGAGAGCAGGGGCGTCACAAGCGGGGGAAAAGTGGGACTGAGTTACTAGGGCCCAAATTATTTCATACTTTAGCTATTGAAAAATAGCAGTTCTACAAGCTCACAGCGCTGCATCAAGTGCCACGCTGCGAGCTTGTAGATCTGCTATTTTTGAAAAGTCGTGAAAATGTGTGCAAATCTATACTGTATATGTATTTTTAAGCGAACTTTTGTAACTCAAATTTTGATTCTGGGGGGTCCCTGGGGCCTTGGGGTCCGTGGCCAAATACATATCATTTTGGGGGTCCTTCACATGAAAAGGTTTGAGCTGCACTGACATAGAAACATAGGTTTTTCAAAAAACCTTAGAAGGATTTAGAAGACATTTATAGAAAAGACTTAAATAGCAGATCTGCTATTTTTCAATAGTGAAAGCATTAAAGGTGATACACCATGAAATTTCACTTTTCCTATTTTAAAACCTTTTTTTGGGGTCCCACTAGCACCTTCTATCCTCACAAAGTCCCATTTCTGACCGTTGTGTCTTTCTCTGGTTTTGGGAAGGCGGAGGTTAAAAGCATCCCACAGGTTCTCAAAACAGGCTGTCTAGATTTGCTGACGTCATCGACGGCCGTTTTTGAAGATTTTTTTTTTTTTTTCAAAAAGTTCTTTTTTTTTTCAAAAATTTTTTTTTTTTCAAAAAATCTAAAAGATTTTGGGGGGGTGTCGCAGTTCAGGCCAAAGGTGGTACTGCAGCTGAAAATGCTCTGAGAGCCATTCAAAATGAGAGAGGCTCTCTATTCAGGAGTGGTAATTTAGCCTCAAACCTTTTGAAAAACGTTTTTTGGGACATAAACAATATGACATAAATACCTTTAAATAACACGTATAATAATGTGTTCCCAGTCTAAACGGGTTAACCCCCCCCCCCACTATGAAGTCATGGGGGGCCACAGTGAATCCTCGTACCCAGGGCCCAGAATTTGGTGCGACGCCCCTGACCACACTGTAGTGGAGAGAGACAAGCTGGCGACTCTGAACTCAACCTACCGCCACCCACCTGTCCAACCACCACCACCAAAGCTACCTGTACTTCCCATGTCTTTCTTCCTTTACCCTCCCTGTCCCACAAACTGGTTCCAGCCTACCACTTGTTTCTTTCTTTTTTTAAAGAATATTTTTTCTTTCAATTTGTACTTTTTAAATCATTATTATTATTTGTTCACATAGAACAGATATCGTCACTGTCTGGCCAAAACCTCTTGACTCCATTTTTGAGGTTTTAGATTTTTTTTTTGGCATAAATCAGGGCTATTGAACACCCTTTACATCTGAGTGTTGGTTAAAATAATATTGAACCAATGGAAAGTAGTAAAAAGTACTTGGGACAAAACCTCCTAACTCCACACTTTCTGCAAAAACCAGCTAACTCCACCCGATTGGCCCTCTTTTTTTTCATAAATATGTGCTATCGAACACCCTTTACGTCTGTGTGTTGGTTAACATAATATTGAACCAATGAAAAGTAGTAAAAAGCCCTTCGGTCAAAACCTCCTAACTCCACTTGAGCTTATTTTCCCAAAAATGAACATTTTGGAGGTTTCGGTACGACAGCAGCACATATTTAGGCCTTGGTTTGTAATGGATCACTCTGGCATACACATCTATTACAATGGGTACGTAGGCTGTAGGTAGGTAGATAGAGATGAAGACCCCTTATTTAATGTGATTGTCAGGGAAAATGAAAAGCAAATTTGACTTTTTTTCTGCCATCATTCTTGCTGAATCTGAAAGAAATTCCCCATGGCTGTATCTTAAATTCCCTTCCACTGCCCATAATGTGGGTAATGAATGTGCTGATGCACATTACCTACATTATGGGCAATTATGAGCCATCAATTCTTACACTATAGCAACTAACCTCTTATCTTTTTTATCCATTCTCTCTTTAACCGCTGTGGCTAGATGTTTTATTGTCTCCGCAAGGCCGAAGAGCGAAGACTATATTTTCGGCTTAAACATTAATATTGATAATTAAGAAAATATAGCATCACTTATCACTGGGCAGCCATCTTAGACATCAATTCAACATCTTATATACGAGAAGAATAATCGCCCTTACCAGTGATACTTGGGACGTTTGCTACCAACACCAATAACATATTAGTCCTCCTCAATAGTTACGAGATGTCACTCTCGGAAAGGTGGCAAAGGTTACTTAGCATTTTTGAGAAGCTCTATATCTGTAGATTATATTTTGGTATGAGTCAAAACTAAAGCTGCTAAAGTTGGTGTCCCATTAACTTCACTATACAGGAAAAACAATGCAAACACATAATCTGCTTTATGTAGCATATGAGCTAGGGGTCAAACTATGGTTTTTTTTCATGATTCTGAATCCATTGCAAGCATGTGTTTTGCAAGAAAAACATTCCTAGGGGCTAAAAACAGCCCCACAAAACTATGGCTTTTAGATTTTCTAGATTAGCGTGCGTGCGTGCGTGCGTGCGTGCGTGCGTGCGTGCGTGCGTGAGAGTGAGTGAGTGAGTGAGTGAGTGAGTGAGTGAGTGAGTGAGTGCGTGAGTGTGTTCGAACTGAATAGAGAAAGGTGTCTATTACCTTCATCAGGTCTCAGTTTGTGTAAATACTAAATAGTGTAAAAATAAATAATAATAATAATATAATAATCTTGCTTGCTTGTGAAGCAGTCTTAATTGTCCACATAGCCAAAACATCTGTCATCTTTTTTACCTTGAGAATGGAACAATTAACAATACAAAAGTGACTTTTATTCCTGAGTGAATAAAAGTGAACTGAGTGAACTTGTGATTTATTCTACATGTGATATTTCCATAATCCTTTCATTAAATTCCTAGCCTTTCTTATGTCACACACTGACATCACTGCAGGTGATAGTCAGGTCAACTAACATTCTGAACCTGCCTCTGCCTGTATCTTTTGTAGTTCTGCTCTCCTCTGTTGCGTCCTTCCCATGACTTTCCAGTTCTTTCCAAATAATTAAAAAAAGGGTATTTGCTTCATTAGTTCTCGTCCATACCTCCTTCCATTCTTCCCACAATCTGTTCTGTGAGTTTGCCTCTCTCTTGCTCAGTGACATTTCTGGATGTGACAGTTGGCTAGGAAATACCAAACTCCCCCTATACTTTCAGTCTACTCCACTGCACCTCCACCGTCTGTCTGTCTGTCTGTCTGTCTGTCTGTCTGTCTGTCTGTCTGTCTCTCTCTCTCTCTCTCTCTACTATTTCTATTATTAACACAAAACATACTTCACTTCTACAAGCTCAAAATGTGTTGCCATGCGATACATTGAGCTTGTAGATCTGCTATTTTCAAAAGATTTTTGCACAAATGATACATTTGAAAAAAAAAGTGAAATGGTCATTCTAAATAATTTTGTCATTTACTGTAAGTAGGCTACATTTTGATACCAATACTTTTGTACTTTTAGCCTTCATTACATTTTGAATAGGGGACTTCTATTGTAGCAGAGAATATCTACATATAGTATTGATAGTTTTACTTAAAGGAGCTATAGTCAACTTTTTCTTGAAAAACGGATGCTAAAATAAAAATAATGTTTCAAAAATATTTTGTTTATACTTCCCGTCACTTTACATCCTAGTCTAACTAGGATGTAAACAAAAGTGTCGGCCCGACAATGGCCAAAATGATTCTTTTATCATTATTTTACGCTTTTTGTGGTCATTTTTGAATTGAAAGCGTATTCTTTTATAAAATATTTTTTAAACATTATTTTTATTTTAGCATCCGTTTTTCAAGAAAAAGTTGACTATAGCTCCTTAAAAAAAAAAAAAAAAAAAAAAACATTTGAGTAGTAGCCTACTGACTACTGAGTAGCCTGCCATTTTCCATCACTGGTTACTTTCGGGAGAGTGTTTTTTGCAGGTCTTTCAGTCCGAGTGTATCAAAAAAGCAACTGGGTTAAGGCAGCGGAAGCTTGTGATGGACTGCGCGGAGGTGCCGAAAGTCGGGGGGACGGAGATACACCTAATTTGACCTAAACCTAACATGCTCAACCATAACCCTAACCTCAGTAAAACTAACACTGGTGAATGCTAAGCTGGTGAAATGCTAACCTGCCGACGCTGGTGAATACTTACCTGGTGAATGTATAAACTGGTCGGACCAACGGTGCTTAACCCAGTTGCTTTTTTGATACACTCTGACTCATAGGCGCCCCCCCCTAGTCCAGATTGGCCAGTAGTGTATCCTACCCCACCACTATTTTGAGATGTTTTACAGGTGTTAATTATATGTTCTTTTTATGTTCTTTGTGATTATTATTATAAAATATACATTTTCAAATGAATGAAACTATAGTTTAATGAAAATGCAATAATAAAAGGTAGCCTACACTGGCGCTGCAACTGTTCGTTTTGTTTTGATGTCTATTCCTGTGTTGTTGTGCATGATGCAGCACGGGAAATTCAAATAATTTCAGTGAGAAAATGTGTAAATTAATGGACATTAGTCTACTAGTTTGCAAAACGCTGCAAAATCATCTTGCTATATATAGGGGTTTGTTGAAAAAAAAAAGAGTCCTCTTTGAAAAATTGAAGGCCCCCCTGATTATTCCCTGGAGCCGCCACTGCTCGGACTGACCTGCTGATCTCCCGGTTACTCTCCAATAGCACCCAGCTGGGTGCTTCTCTTACTTTCACCACTGCAAATGAGTTTATGGGTCATGATTGGTTTAGGAGGGTGGGTGACACCCATGTTGATTGTTGACACCTCCAGTCATCCTCCACTCCACTTCCCCTTTTCGATCCCAGCTCACCAAGGCAAGCCACTAAGCCGAGCCCCATGTGAGCGCACTGGCTGTGCACTGCAGCGCCGGTGTGGCACACGAGGTGCAAAAGTTTGCTCGGGGAGAAGATTGGACCCACGCCGTGTGTGAGTGCATGTGGGCCCGTTGTCCGTTGAAGCATGGAGGAGTTGGCGAGAGAAAGCATCAGTTTGCTTGCATCAGCTTCAGCCAAGCCAGCGCTGCACTGCACGGACGGCCCACGCCTCGGTTCGATGGGGGCGATATTTATCATGATGAAATCCGCCCTGGGCGCCGGACTCCTCAATTTCCCCTGGGCCTTCGAGAGAGCCGGAGGGATCCGCAACGCAGTCACTGTGGAACTGGTTGGTGATATTATGAACTCACCTGATGCTTTTCTACAAGTTTTTCCTGTGCATTATTATTACTCAGCTCCACCAGACAGGCTAAATTGGCACATTTTAAAGTTCTAGTTTGCCACCAATGCCAGTGTATTTGGGGTAGCCCTATTTGTTGGAAAGTTTCGTTCCATTTCAGCCCTCCCCCCTGAGTGTTTATTTTGTAGCCCATTTATTTTTTAATACATTTGACTTTCAGAGGCAAATAATGAATAGGTCTACTCTTTCAGTTTTCAGTTCACACTAATGACTAATCCCTTTAAGCTAGACAAGTAGGGGTCCCTGAATACAAGCTGAATCTACAAGCCTTGGGCTAATTGACTCCCCTGTCAATTAGTTATGGGGACGTTTTCCTCATAGCAAATACATTGTATTGCTTTGTTTTGCATGGTGGCTACAAGGGTTGTCTTAAGACTTCAAGCCTCATGTTACCACACTGTAGCGTAGCACTAGGGTTGCCAACTCCGAGAGTTTCAAATACGGGACACCTCATTATATTTCTGAGGAAAGGTGCGGCGGCGAAGCCGCCGCCGAAAAATCGGATACTTTCGGTTATAAAGTTGGCTAAAACGGGCATTTTCCTATATTAAATCATATTTTTCCTTTCACAATATCATTTCGGGTGTCTTTGGGCCATGTCCTATTACCTTAAAATCATGTAGTGTATTTTTTATTTTATTTTTTCTTCCAAAACAGGTCTACTAAAAGTTTTCTTCTAAAACAGTTCTCATGTGCCCACTCTTTGGTTACCCAACAATAGTTTAATCATATTGGCATACATCACATACCAGCCATTCTGGGGTCGCTTTAGTAGTTGGCAGACAAGAAATACTGTAGTGCTCCCAGGAATACCAATATATCCATGGCTTATTTTCTGCTTGCTTTTTCACTTTGTTGTTTAGGCTATCACCTATCATGGATTCATGTCTAATCTGTTTGTACACAATCTTCTGTCACGCGTTTTCTTTTTTAAAGACATTCAACTCGGTATCGCTCGCACTTTCGCGCAGGCAACTGTGGATTGTACCTACAGCCCATGGGAACGGATTGTGTAGGCGGCGGAGCGGCGGAGCCTGTGTCTTAGCAACACTGTGTTAATAAGCCAATCAGCTGCTTACAAACAGCGCAGCGCCTCACTCAGCAATGGGATGCAGCACTTGACTCAGAGGAGAGCAGAGTGGAAGCTCTCTGACAGGCAGAATCGCTGTCATTTCTCAATTAAATCATCCCGTCATTCATATTTATCCCCCAACCTTCAAATATGGGACAAAGAGCGTCCCGTTTCAGTTCAATACGGGACACGTCTTTTAGTTTCCAAAAAAGGGACGATCCCGTATTTTACGGGACGGTTGGTAACCCTACGTAGCACTGTTGTTGACTGTTGAAATAATGCAAATTTATTATTTTTTAGTGCCAAGTTCTTAGAAGTTCCTGCCTGGGGAGGAAATATAGACATTTCCCCCCAAATGTATATTGATAGTAGCCTATACTAGATTGTCAGGAGATGGGGAGAGAAAGGGGGGGAGACACGCAGCAAAGGTCGTCGGGATCGGGATTCGAACCCACGACACGCTGTCAGGTATTCCATCATAGGTGGTGGGCAAAATATACATTTCTATATGCTGGTCAGTGGTCAGTGCCCAAACGAAGTATATATTCAAGGGATGTCATAGGTAGTAGAATAGAAGAATGCTCAAGTGTTCTTGTATTCTACAGAGTGTTTTTTGGGGAGACTCGCCCCGGGTAAAATCCGGCAACCTCGGAAATGTCAGACTCGGACCCATGTATTTCTGGCCACTAAAGTCCACTAGTCCCAGTCAAATCAGGTATTCTGCCTCTCGTTTTTTTGCCTAACTTCTTCCTAACTTAATATTACAGGCCCATTCCCACTGGGCCAGGTATTAAACAGATAAAAAAATCTCTTTCTCCAGATATTTTTCCATTCAAAGTGGATGGTAGATACAGATAAAAAAAATATCTGCCACAGATATTTATTTTATCTGTGGCAGATATTTTTTTATCTGTATCTACCAGGGATAGTGTTTTCTGCAGGTGATTCAGTCTGATTGTATCAAAAGGTGCGTTCAGAAATGCGCACCGTGTGTGTGCTCAGTGTAGTGAGTGCCTAAACCTAACCATAACCTCAGTAAAACTATGCCTAAACCTAACCCTAACCTTAACCTCAGTAAAACTATGCCTAAACCTAACCCTAACCCCTAACCTTAACCACACTCTCCCGTATCTACCATCCACTTTGAATGGAAAAATATCTGGAGAAAGAGAATTTTTTTTATCGGTTATCTGGCCCGGTGGGAATGGGCCTTACTACGGCTGTAGTCTGTTCTCACCAAGTGGGGCGAGTGTTCTGCCGCAGGGGGGCGACCGCTCTGTGAATAAAATGAGGGCGAGTGTGTTTTCGGGCCGAGCGTTCAGGTTACACATTGGTACTTGGTTTTACGGCGGAATCAGTGCTCCTCTACCAGTGTTGCCAGATTTTGCAAGAGAAACGAGCAGCCAGGTCTACATTACATTTTCTCTGTTAAGCACTTGTGCTTCATTTTATGCTCTGTAAAGCACTTTGAGCTGCATTTCATGTCAGGAAAGGTGCTATACAAATAAAGTTTTATTATTATTTTATTATTATTATTACAAAAACATGTCTCGTTTAGCCAGACAACTATTCAATCTCTGAATGCTATATTCATGGGTTGCATTTGTAGTCCTACACCGGCCATGCTGAGGACCAACACAGGTGTTCTGAGTGGCCTAGAACATTAGTTCTGTGCCAATCAGACAATTGAAACACCTGTGTTGGTCCTCAACATGGACGGACGGTGTAGGACTACAAATGCAACCCATGTATAGAGTCTGGAACTACACCGAATGCCAAGGCAGTCTTCCTTTTGTCATTTCCGTTCGAGAAAATATATTTTTAAATATCTTGAAATCTTATTTTTGAATTTCTGATAAGCAGCGAGCTATATAGGCTTTGATTATTTCAATTTATATTTGATAGATGGATACCTTTATTATCCCAAGGGGGAAATTCAGTTGTCCAGTTGTAGCACAGCAGTATACAGTTATTTACAAAGTTACAGAGAAGTAGGAAAGATAGATAAGAGTAAAAAAAAAGAGCAGTACAGTACCAAAAAAGAGAAGGTGCATCAATAGACGGGGCGAATTAAATATAAGTATATATAGTGTCTTACAAAAAAGAGACCAAAGCAGTCAATGCTAGTTAGTGCAACAGTATCTCACTGTCATTGTTAAACAAGACAAATACTCAGAAACTACCAACACAACCTAATAGTGCAATGTCGAAAAACAGTGCGAAAAAAACAACAGAAACAGCTCAGAGCAGAAGAAACTAGGCAGCGTGTCACCGCAAGACGCACATGAGCACTCTCCCTGGAAGGTCCTTAGAGGTCAAAGTCAGTACAGCAATAGTTCCAACCTAATAGTGACAGATTTGTGTGACTAAAGAGGAAACGGAAGCGGGGGGGAGGCGTCACATGCTTTCCTAGCACCTTTCGGGACCCTGTTTACCTTTTTTTGTTTTGGGGAAGACGGTAACCAGGATCCCTTGCTCCTTAGTTCACTCTCCCAGAGACGCACACCTACCACTGTCTGGTCTTGGACAAATATAAGGTCGCTCAGATGTTGTTGAGATTCTTCAAAGATACCAAGAACTGCACTAGGCTACCGCGGAAACCTATGCGAATTCGCGCTAATCGGGTTTGCCTCCCCGCGGCGTGGCAGGAACATAGTCAACCACGCCGCGGATGGGGAAGCGAAAGACAGTTTGGAAAAAGCAGCTACATTTTCACAAATAGATTAAAAATACTTAACTGCAACCCCGATTAGTGCGGATTCACATACGTTTACACGGTAGCCTAGTGCAGTTCTTGATATCTTTGAAGAATCTCAACAACATCTCAGCGACGTTGTATTTGTCCGAGACCAGACAGTGATAGGCGTGCGTCTCAGGGAGAGTGAACTAAGGAGCAAGGGTTATTTTCCTGTGCATTATTATTACTGAGCTCAGCCAGACCGGCTAAATTGGCACATTTTAAAGTTCTAGTTTGCCACCAATGGAGTTTATTTGAGGTAGCCCTATTTGATGGAAAGTTTTATTCAATTTCAGCGTGAGTGTTTTATATTTTTTTGTATTTATGTTTTAATACATTTGACTTTCAGAGGCAAATAATGAATAGGTCTACTCTTTCAGTTTTCAGTTCACACTAATGACTAATCCCTTAGCTAGACAATACAGTAGGGGTCCCTGGATACAAGCTGAATCTACAAGCCTTGGGCTAATTGACTCCCTTGTCAATCAATTATGGGGACGTTTTCCTCATAGCAAATACATTGTATTGCTTTGTTTTGCATGGTGGCTACAAGGGTTGTGTAACACTTCAAGCCTCACGTTACCATACTGTAGCGTAGCACTGCTGACATAATGCAAATTTATATTTTTTTAGTGCCAAGTTCTAGAAGTCCCTGGGGAGGAATAATGCTAAAGCTTTCCACACTCCAGACATCTTGAGAGAAATGTGGAATATTTGTTAAACCTTTTAAATACACACATCTTGTATGGGCGTCCCTGGCCTAATATATTTTCAGATGATGGTTTCTTTTCTTTTCTTTTTTTTAGATATTTTTGGGATCTTTTTATGCCTTTATTGATAGTTAACAGTAGAGAGAGAGAGAGATGGGTAGTGACACGCAGCAAAGGTCGTCAGGATCAGGAGTCAGGATCAGGAGTCGAAGCATTGGCAGCCTACTGTATATGCCTGGATCTCTAGACTAGCCGCCCAGGCCAATTTGGTGATCCTTGACATGAAAATGTGAGAATGACTGGGTGAAACAACATTGGGAAGCAAGCCCAAATAAGAAACAACACTTTAGAAACAAGCCCCCCAAAAAAAACGCAACCCGCGGTCGCAACTACCAATATTTACCAACAACTTTACAGAAAAACAAGCCCAAAGTCTGTTATAATAAGCAAACATGCCAATACGGTCCTCTACCATTGCCAGCCAACTTTTAGAACAGTGTGTGTTGAACAAGCTCATGAGAACAGCTATGACAAGATTTCCTCCTATAATCTCCTAAAATTGTATTGGACCTAATTGGGGCTAAATGAGGTCAAACACTATGCTTGCCCCAATTAGGCCACTAGTGTCAATTAGATTGCAATGATCCTAAACACTTGGTTGGGAAACATTACTGGATAGCAACTTTGGCACATATGAATATTGTAATATAGTATATGGCCAAATTTACTCTTGTAACTTGTAACAATTTCTATAATTACTTCTTCACCATGTTCACATAACATCGGATCAGTGTTTTTCTCACTGCAAGTAAACAATGGAAGGGAGTCCCTAGTCCCTACATTGTCCCAGATCCACTCAAATGACCAAGATTGCTGTTATTTGAAAGTTAACTGTCGGTCTCTGCCATGCTGAAAGGCATGGCTGAGACTTCTGTTTTGCACCCTGTCTGTCTGTCTGTCCGTCCGTCCGTCCGTCCGTCCTTCCTTCGTCAGTGAACGTCTACTTTCCGTCACCGTTGGATTGATTACAGTGAAAGTGTACACACACACACACACACACACACACACACACACACACACACACACACACACACACACACACACACACACACACACACTCCCTGGATGCCATAGCAGAACCTTTGCCCCAATCATCATGCAAATCGGTACACAATATCTATATAGTCGTTAAACGAAACTGCTCTTTTTTTATTTATTTTCTTTCATCCTGATTGGCTAAGATTGGCTTCCGTTTTGAACAAATCATAATCATGAACACGGCGTGCAATTTCTGTGAAATCTTGCACTCATATTCCCACTAGGCACTAGGCAGAAGAAGAAAGGCCACATTTTCAAATCGGCCTCATGGTGGCGCTATAACATGCCGATTCCTCTTTTTTGCCTGCACCGATCTGTTGTATGGCACCCCCTAGAGGCCAAGGAAAAGAACGCTGCCCTGCATTTTTACAGCCTTTGATAGCGCCACCAGGAGGCCCATTTCTTTATGTTACTCCTTCAGATTGTATCCCAATTTCACACAAATCGGTACACTTTATCTCTATAGTCATGTGATCAAGAGAGCTCTGTTAGATTTTCATATTCCATCCTGATTGGCTAAGAATGACATTTTCTAACTCTTATTGTTATTCTTGTTTTATCAATGTAACTGCCGCTGTTAGAAGCTGGCACAAAATAATTTCATCCAATCCATTATACTTGTGTAAATTGCTGACGTGACAATAAAGTTGGGTTTGATGTGAGCCATGCAGAACACTTTAAACTTTGTAATTTAATTGCCACTGGAAAACTCAGTAAATGGGTTTTGGGGCATGGCATTAGCTTTCTCAATGTCAATGCTTATCATCATCTGGACAGTACTGTTCTTGCTGCATCCAAACGTCCCATTTGGGACAAATAAAGTCTGTGCTTGGATCTATACCCTCGGAGCTGTTTCTTCTTATCTCTATCCCTTCAGGTCTCCCTAGTGTTTCTGATCAGTGGTCTGATCATCCTGGGCTACTCATCGTCCATCAGTGGCCAGTGCACGTACCAGGCGGTGGTGAAAGAAATGTGTGGCCTGTCCATCGGCCAGCTGTGTGAGGTCTGCTTCGTCTTCAATCTTTTCATGATCTCTGTCGCCTTCCTGGTCATAGTGGACGACCAGCTAGAGAAATGTGAGATGAATCAAAATGCACATCAGATTTTCCATATTTTGCTACCAATGTGAGGAATGTGGGGTTTTTATTGGGCATAGAATCTCGTTTTCAGCACAGCCAAGCTTCATATTGAAATGGTGGTCGCACGTCCTGACACCTTGCAGCGGCCCAGAAATGCGATATCCAGTATAACGAGGATATTTCTTTTGTGGCTGCCATTGAGCAGCCGCACTGGAGCAATTTGAGACACAAGCCAAATACACTGTGTTAAAAGGATGAATGGACACAGAAATTACAAGGTTCATCCTCGCTGGGTTGCTGTAAAGGAGATAAAGGAGACCAGGCCACATCTCGGGAAGTTGTGTTCAAACAGATGAGAACTGAACTGAAAAGACAAAGAACACTCGACTCCAAACTGAAAATACTCAAGCCGTGGCACCTATTAACACTATTAATACTAAAAGTATTGTAATGCTCTTCTATTTTCTATATTTACTATATTTCTATATTTTTGTATTTAAAGGTATATATTGGCTTTTGATGTAAATGCCAAAAAAAGAGTGCTTTTACATATAATTTAGTTTTTTGCTCTGTATTGAAATGACTACCTGAAAGGTGCTATACAAATAAAGTTTATTATAGGGCGAGATCGCATGTCGCCCTGAGGCGTCTTACTAGTATTACTCTTTCAGATTGTATCCAAATTTGACACAAATCGGTACACTTGATCTCTATAGTCATGTGATCAAGAGAGCTCTGTTAGATTTTCATCCTGATTGGCTAAGATTTACATCTAAAGTTTCCCCACATTTTCCTAACTCTTATTGTTATTCTTGTTTTATCAATGTCACTGCTGCTGTAAGAAGCTGGCGCACAATAATTTCATCCAATCCATTATACTTGAGTAAATTGATGACGTGATAATAAAGTTGGGTGATGTGAGCCACTTTAAACTTTGTAACGCAATTGGAAAACTCAGTAAAAGGGTTTTGGGGCATGGCATTAGCTTTCTTAATGTCTTGCTTATCATCATCTGGACACAGTGGACAGTACTGTTCTTGCTGCATCCAAACGTCCCATTTGGGACAAATTATGTCTGTGCTTGGATCTATTGGCATATATTGGCTTTTGATGTAAATGCCAAAAAGGAGAGTGCTTTTACATATAATTTAGTTTTTTGCTCTTCTATATATTTGTTGTATTTAAATGACTACGTTGACTCTGATGTAAATGTCTAAAATGCTTGTAAAACCCTGCATAATTTGAAGAAAGTTTATTTAAAAAGGCAAAGGAGGGGAAACCCCTGAATGATTCAGGTAGAGACTTTGACACTGGCCCTGAACATTCCAGAGATAGCAGGCTAAAATGCTTTTCATCAGTGAAGCCTGCACTGGCAAGAACAACTTTTTTCTTTCTTTCTTGAATGCGCATCTTCATTCAGTTCCTTCTTCCTTGTGTCCAAATTATCAGGTGATTTTGGATTATTTTAAAGGTGTACCGGGACACATCAGCTGCATAGTTGTCACACAAGTGATATAATGGCTGATATACTGTATAGGGCTGACTGATTTATCACCCTGGCTCTACGATGTATAATTGTGTGACTGTGTTGTCTTTCAGTGTGTCTCTCCATATTTGAGTTGGTGACGGGTTTGCCAGAGTCAGAAATGCCGTACTATTGGTACACGGACCGGCGCTTTGCTCTCCTCCTGCTCTGCATCCTTCTCATTCTTCCACTGTCCATCCCCAAAGAGATCACCATCCAAAAATACATCAGGTCAGCAGTGGAACATTCACGCGCACACACACACACACACACACACACACACACACACACACACACACACACAAAGGTGCCGCTATGTTGTAGTCTTGTAGATGTTATTAGATATGTACATGTCTGCACATGCATGCATTAGCACCTACAGCATGTACACTAATTTAGTTGTACATAATTGGACACACGCACACAAGCGTGCGCGCACACACACACACACACACACACACACACACACTGTATATACTATAGACATGCACACCAAATGATGTACAGTATCATCGTTATTTATGCAAGGTACCCATGCCTGTATTTTGAAAATGGTTGCTATGAAATTAATTTTAAAGGACAACTTTGTTTGTTTTTTTACAACAAGGGTTCATATTTTAGATAGTAATTCAAAAATATAAAAGATCTCTATCGTTTTAGAGATTTTAATTATTTTGATTTCAGTGGCTGGGGGCATGCGTACAAGTGGCTAAATAGGTCTTTTTAGACAGAAAAAGCAGTCTTTCATGGGCAGATGTGACTTCTGGGGTTACTGTAAATAGCAATAAAGAAATTGCAGGCTTATTGTGTCTAAAACGACATATTTAGCCACTTGTACATGTGAGGGGGTAGAAAGCGCGTTATCCTTTTTTTCCATTTTTCTGGTAATTATATTTATTTTCTTTTATTTCCTTATGTTCCTGTATAAATGTATTTGGTTTTGTGTTATTAACGCTGTCTTTCCCTGAACCAACTCCTCCTCTTGTGGGCATGTGTGACTTGAAGCGAGAACTGATAGGGTAACTAGGCCCGACAGCTCGGCCAATATGGGCGAACTGATGTCATCACGAACCAATGAGCGCTTGGTCGAGCAGAGAGGCGGCCTTTATGAGTAGACTCTGGATCACTCTGCTGGCGAACGGCAAGGGAGAAAGACGTGTGAGCAGAGCGGACCGAATGATGTGAGCACAGCCGAAGGGCGAGACAAGCAGCCGGCTAGAAGTGCGAGCATGTGAACCGATTGAACGGAACTGAACTTAAAGTGTGCGAACGAGTACTTTGTACAGAGCGACACGATTGAATCCAGACAACGGAGTATCGGCGAACCGAATCCAGGGAACCGACGGGGTCCAGTCCAGGCCGTTCCAGCCAGACGAAAGAGGGGGTCCGCCGTGACTTCAGTGGTGCGCGCGCGTAATCCACGCAGCGGCAGCCACTCGGCTGCCCGGGTGTGAGTAGAGTTCTGTGCACCACTGTCATCTAGTCACCGACCTGTAGTTTGGCAATACCTCAAGCGAAAACGAAGATACTGGCCATTTGTTCTGTGTCCGCAGATTGGGGCCAGACGACGTAGCTGTTACCGAGGATCGACTGGGTTCCTCTGCACGCACCGCACTGCTGTCTCTGTAATATATATCTGCTTAGAATATAGAATCAATTTGCTCTGCTTATTTCATTATTAATTCCATACCGCTTAGATAAATATTGTGCCTCGCTCTGCTATTGTTAAATAAGAATTGTGTAATTATAATTAGTCCCTATTGCCGTATATATCTTTTAAGCTGTTATTTTGTATTTTAAGTGGTTTATTATAACAGCTTAACCACCCAGCACTTTCATTTAGTGTTAACGTTAAGGGAGGAGATTTGCTACTTGGTTTTATTGTGGATTTTGTAGGTTTTTAGATTTGAGGCGCCGTAGGAGGGATAGGTTTCTTTTATTTTTTATTTGAATTATTGTGTTTTATGGCGTATAGAAGCCCCCTGTAATTAGTTAATAAAATGTGTTATACTTTTCTATTGATGTGTCCTGTCCAGTCTCTCAAGGGTTATATTGCTCTGGTATTTGCCCGTATACGAACCTGTGGTCCTTGGGTACAAAAGGCACTGTTTCTCCAGTGAGCCTTTTCCTCTTTTACAGAGGTGGCGTTGTCGGAAAGTTCTATGATTATATGGGGTATGCTAATGATAATATCTAAATAATACACTTTGACAAAAAGGTATAACTTCATTATTTATTGGCAGAAACTCAGTAATTACATTTGAAGGTTGACAAGGGTACCAGTTTTAATACTGGCTGTTAATGTGAGTCGGGCCAGCCTTACATACACATGCCCCCATGCGTACGCATGCCCCCACGTTTTTGGCACACTAAACGTGCTAAAACGATAGAACGAAGTAAATGAAAACATTTTAACACTCACTTTTTCTTTTCTCCAATTACAATCTAAAATATGAACCCTTGTTGTTATTCGCCGGCCAGGTCGGATATTATTGTTTTTGACATTGTGTGTGTCCCTGACTTGCATCAGAGCAACCCCAATCTATACTTTCATTGACTGACTCATTAGCTAGTTGCCACGCTTAGGCTGCCTGACCTAACCGTGCTGTCATTCACATTCCCACCCTGATTTGTGCTCTCAGTCTGCCCCTGTGCAAACATAATTGAAGACACTAACGATGAAGCATCCTCTATCAAAGCATTTTCCATCAGACTTTCATTACCTTGTGGCATTTCATACTCGGCAAAACAAGATAATCACATGCACCACACAGACACAGCGATGGGGCGTGCCTGCCGGTGGAGAATTGTGCTCCACTGAGAGGCCCCTTCTATTTTAATGTGTTTTGTCCTCTCTCAAAGTGTCCTAGGTACTCTGGCAGCGAGCTACCTGACAATAGCCATCATAATCAAATACCATACGATGCCTTCAATGCAGGTTCACATCTCCCCCGTCTATAGCACTGGGTAAGTCCGTGTTGGCAAATGGTTTCAGAGAAATGTTATTTACTTTAGTAAAATGGTCACAGTGGCCAGTACAATCAGAATGTTACCAGATATAAATGGAAATGAAAACTTGTCTAGTTTTAGACGTGTTATGGATATGAATTATGAATACTCTTTCACACCGGAGAAACCCAAGTTATTACAGTTACAGTATATGTTGATGAAGGAATGAGTCCCATACAGTACATTAGTACCAGAACAGTCAAACTAGATTTTAGATCCTAGATGCTTCTAGGCTTATTTTATCCCTAAGCTACTGTGATATTTAACATCTTGCATTCCTGTTGCACTCTGACATACTGATAATTCTGTGTTTACACTGTAAGTTAAATTTGACAAGAGGACAGAGCAAAGATACATACTGTATGTCGGCCAGATTGGAAGCAATAGATGGCAAGGGCTTTCATTTTCTGCTGCCACACTTGATCCATAATCATTAAATATGATTCAAAAGATCAATCAAAAAATACGTAAAATATATATGCTTACAAAACAATTTCCAATTAGAATTACTTTGTAAATGTCTGTGGTTTGTTCAACAAGTACCCCTAATATATACTTTATATACTCTGTGTTATTGTGCATGTGCATGTGCATGTGCGTGCGTGCGTGCGTGCGTGTGTGTGCGCGTGTGTGTGCGTGCGTGTGTAGGATCAGTCCCTGGGCCTCCACATTTAGTGTGATTCCAACCATCTGTTTTGGTTTCCAAGTGAGTAGAACATTTAAACATTTTCAAATTTCAGCAATGACACGACTTGTCTATCAAACATCAAATGGTAGGGAGTGTTTTTGTGAATTTGATCTAGAAACTGTATTTCCTATCAATTTTGCGACTCTTGATGGCCACTTATAAATGAGATATAGGCTGAGTTGTGTGTATAATGTCAGTAGGCTGCCGGGATCTGGACATTCGCAGGAGAGTGAGTTTATGAGGTCAGCTGGATGGCACAGGCTGGGATTGCTGTGCTTTGTGATAGTTAGGCTGCCCTCGGATTATTTTATGGCATTTTAGGACAGAGCAGAGGAAACAAACAAATCACTCCTTCACTTTTAAACCAGACAGACTTGTGTGTTGCCTTTGATTTACCAAGGTAACTTAAAACCCATTTAGGCCTGGGATTATTGAATGCTTTAACTATTGAAAAATAGCAGATATACAAGCTCACAGCTCGGCACCGAGTGATGTGCTGCGAGCTTGTAGATCTGCTATTTTTGAAAAAGTTGTGAAAATGTGTGCAAATCTTTGAATATATGTATTTTCAAAGCGAACTGTTGTAACTCAAATTTTGCTTCTAGGTGGTCCCTGGAACTAAATATTTTGAGATGCGGGTCCGTGGCCAAATAAATATCATTTTGGGGGTCCTTCACATGAAAAAGTTTGAGAACCACTGACATAGTAGTCTCTCAAGAACAAACTAACTGAGCTCCATTTAAGTGAAAAGGACATTTTCTTTGACGATGGCTAACCAGATTGCTGACATAGAAACATGAAGGATTCAAAAGACACTTATAGAATCGGGGTCAAAATTCAAATTTTCACGATTTTTCAAAAATAGCAGATCTACAAGCTGTATATCTGCTGTTTTTCTACAGTTAAAGCATAAAATAATAATACACAATAATGTGTATACCCGATCTAAATGGGTTAATAAATCAAGGGGGAAAGTGGGAAAGGATTGATGCACGGGCACACACTTGTGTGCCCACCCATGCCACACACTCCTGCCTTCCTTCCCTCAGGCGAGATGATTACAGTTCTGTGGGTTCAAAAGGGAGCTGATGAGATCCTCAGAGCACCGCTCTGAGGAGTTGAATGGACAAAAACCAGACGGAGGGAAGCGAGATTGAAAGTCCAGCGATGGCAGCTGGGATCAGGTTAGGACAAAGACTGCATTCTGCGTTCCTTGATGATGTAACTTGTTCGCCTGGTGTCACTCTGAACCCCTTAAGTGTGATTTATACTTGGCCGCACGCCGGTGTCGCGCACCGAAAATAACTGATCTAGAAGCACACAAAGCATCGCACCACGATGCACTGTGAGCTTCTAGATCTGATGTTTTCGGTTGCGTGGCACTGGCACGCAACTAAATATATAACTCGGTCTACAGCTTTCGTTTCATTCCATGTCTCATCACCTCCTAAAAACACATTAAAAGGGGAAAAGATGAGACGAGCACCCTTGGATACTCACCTCATCATACCTGGGTTCCAAGCAGGCAAGGAAACATTTTATCAGGGTGAAGCAGAGACATAATGGTCAAACTCTGCTCTAGGTCGGCCAAAAAGCCTTAATTTCTGTTGATACATTTTCCATAATGGCATTCTTTATTAGCGCTGTCTTTCACTCATACTCTTGTGCATTCTGGTGCAAATGTTCTGGGCAATTTTCAGTGTCAGAGTGGGCATGGAAACGATTACTTTTCTTCAGGTTCACTAAAAGATTCCGTGCTGGCACACCGTACCAGGAAGAAGAGGGGGAAAGCAACTGATAAATAGACTAAGCCCCCATGCTCCCCCCGACCCTTTTTTTTCTGTGTTTTTGTATTTGATGTTATGCTTTTTCTGCTTTTTAAATTGATATTATCCTAGATAAAGTACTATGTTCTATCCGTCTGTCATTCAATGTTATATAAGATACTTAAAGTGTGGTTCCTGTGGAAATAAGCCTCGGCTTTCTAGGATCTCCTTTTAGTTGACCTTGTACCAGTGATTTGTACTGTCATGAAACTGTACTTTTTTCTATTGCAAACTTCTATTAAATTCTTCAATCAATCAAAAACTAAAATGCGAAAAATAATCCTTCTCCCACGGACGCATGTCCAACAAGAATGTACTAACATTAGTACATTCAGATTTAAAGAGTTCGTTTCCCTATAAAGTGCTTCTAAAGCGTTCCCTTGTGTTTGTGTCAATGTATTCCATGCTGTTTATGGTGTTTATTTACTCAGAGAGGTTTTGTTCGACCGTGAGTCGCAACGTCAATTTCTGTCTCGATTATGTCCGCCCTCACAACCAAACCACACACATCAGGAGCACTGGCAGATACAAATCAAATTCCACCAACATTCTAAACATTTTTGTGGTTGGCCCAGGTTGACACATTAGTTAGTTTAATTAGGAGTTATAGTTATGTTTAATTTAATTTCAGACAAAGGTAATTCTGAATTCGATTTGGGGTTTTTGTATTGAGATTAACACAGCTGTGGTACATGACACCATTTGATTTAATTTAGCTATACATTATATCAAGTGCTCTATGTGCTTATAATTTCAAAACGCATTTATTTGAAATGACATCCATCCATCCATCCATCCATCTTCAACCGCTTATCCGGAATCGGGTCGCGGGGGTAACAGTTCCAACTGAGACCTCCAGATTTCCTTATCCCGAGCAACTTCCTCCACTCCCTCAGGGAGTATACCGAGGCGTTCCCAAGCCAGTTTGGAGATATAATCCCTCCATCTGGTCTTTGGTCTGCCACGGGGTCTCCTTCCAGTGGGACGTGCATCGAGGACCTTCCTAGGAAGGCGCTCGGGAGGCATCCGTACTAGATGCCCGAACCACCTAAGCTGACTCCTTTCCAAGTGTAGGAGCAGCGGTTCTACTCCAAGTCTCTCTCGGGTGACTGAACTTCTCACCCGATACCAGCCACCCGTCTGAGGAAACCCATTTCGGCCGCTTGCACCCGCGACCTTATACTTTCGGTCATGACCCACACTTCATGACCATAACTGTTGAGTTTGATATTGAAGTGTAAACTTTTGTGTGGTACACACCATTTGATATAAATACATTCTTTTCTATTCATGATATCATGTAATCTTGTCATTTCTACACCATACTGTACGGGCACAAAGAAATTCATGTGTTCATTCATGTGTTGAGGGATACATGAATGAGGATAATAATATGAGCAGGTGAAGGTTAATACCCCAATACATTATCTTATCTGTGTGTTTCAGTGCCATGAGGCATCCATTGCCATCTACAGCAGCATGCAGAATCAGCGCCTCTCTCATTGGGCTTTCATCTCTGTGGTCTCTATGTTCTTCTGCCTCATCATATACTCCCTCACTGGTTTGGATAGTTTCTGTTTTTAACATCATCTGCTATGGCTCCTATTCTCTGGCACACGTTGTCAACATTAATAATGATAATGAATGAATAAATCAGGCATGGTATTAAGTCAAAAATGAAATAATTTCAAAACAATGACTGTGTTTTGAAAAAAAGAAGTTTCAAAACACAAAGACATTGAACCAGTGCATCTAGGCAAATGCCTTGTTGACAATAAAGCTTTTTAGTCCCCTTTGTATAAGTCTGTGGTGCTCTCAGACGGTCAGGGAGGGCATTCCACAACTGAGCAGCAGCTGAGCAGAAGGCCCGGTCACCCATGGTGTGTGGAGCTTTGTGTTTGGGGGATTTTTAGTGTCGTTTGAGAGTGGCACCAAATTTAGCAGCATTTTCCTCACACTTGTGTCATTTCTTTGGCTAATGGTAGGCACAGTTGTTTGCTAATTGTGTGTGGCTTACGGCTTATGCAGTGGCTGCCACAATACAATGCTTCTTGTGCTTTGGCTATGGGGAATACACATACAGTGCTGTAATCGTGGATTTGGACTCCTTCAGTTCATCTTGTGGTTGTGGATAACTAAAATATTACAGGAAATGCTAAATGTATTTGTAATCCAATTTCATTTATATTATGATAAAGGTATTTCCATTCATAGAAGTATTTTGATAGTATTATAAAATAAGAATAATCATGTTACATTTTATGTTTCGACGTTTTGGAGATTACTCTGCGAACCACCAGCGCACCATAGCTTGAGAATCAGTGGTCTACACACAATGGCATATCATCTTGCCTAAAAGCTAATGCTATATACTGTTAAACTGTTCAATTAATTTCCCCAAATACCATGAATATACTGTCATTGATTAACAAATGAATTAACTGTTCCTTAACCACTTCAAACCCTACTTCATTGACCGGGGCCTTCATCAAATCCCGTAAAAAAATATCCAATCTTCAAGCTCACAACCTAACTTTATGTGAGCTTATTAACTCATTGGCCGCCATTTTAACATTGACTGTTTGGCTCCCCTGCCATTTTGTTTAATGAAAAAATTGATATATTTTTTTTATATTGACATTTTTCCTAAATTCTGTATTCTGTATTTTGTGTCATACAGGACCTGAATTGAAACAGGACCACCTCTAGTCTCACCAAAAAATAAAACAAATAAATAAAAAGCTTTTTTTTCTATAGTTGCAGCCATCTCAAAATAGCCATTTTTGACCAAAATCCAGCTATAATTGAAACAACTGGAAATATTGACCTTTTTGTGATCGATCGCTTTTCAAGTGGATAACTCACTTGATATTTGTCTTTATGGCTTCAGGCATTATCAGATAAGTGTACTAATGTAATTATGTAATAGGATTTCTTTTTTTTTTAATTTTCTGTTTAGAAAAATGCAGAGAAACATATTTTTATTGGCTATGTCTGACCATACACTCAGCAATTTCACATATATACTACTGTATATTGCAGTATTTATGTGAGCATTTATGTGAGCCCCCACTTGGGGGCGCTTTCTCTCTGTCTCTATGTGTCTGTTTTCGGTCTCGGATGGGTTTTGATCTGTACAGGTGCACACACACAAATAGACATCAAAGGGGGCATGAGTCTTTTTTCTAACATGTCCTAGAATGTGAAAATAGCAGATCTACAAGCTCTACAAGCTCAACACATCGCTCTGTGACACATTGAGAGCTTGTAGAGCTTGTAGATCTGCTATTTTCACATTCTAGGACATGTTAGAAAAATGTCTCCCCCTGCCCCTAAAAAAATCCTCTGCACTGCCCTGCTAAACAGCTCCTCTGCGTCTTTGCTCGTTAGTAATCAACACTAGTTGATCTCTTGCTTTTTTGGAGGAGCGTGGTGGGGGAGCGTGGGAGTTTTGGTGGTGGTCCACGACCACCACCCTTGAGAAGTGTTGGCTGGAGACCAGGCAGGGTAGTGAGAGGACGGACCCCCTTTCAGGGACCACTTCACTTGTCTCTGAATCAACTGGATCGCGTCGTGTGAACTTTATGTAATCGGGCAGTTTTATTGATTGATTTTGTAAGAGTTGATTATCGTGTTCCCACTGCTCTGCTGAGCGAAGCTTTGAGCCCGCGGACCCCCCAGGGACCCCCTTTTGCAAAGGACCGCCTGTTGACAATGGCCTGCTTGGCTGCTTGTGGACCATTACAAAACAATATATTATAGCCTGGATATATGGATTATACAGTAACCTGTGGATACTAATCAACCATCATCATTCTCAGGTATGTTTTAGAAGCATTTATATGGCGAATTGGCGATAATTATTTTGTGTCTTGAGAGAGAGAGAGAGAGAGAGACAGATCTCTGAATCAGAGACTCTGATAGCACTATTTCTTTATGGGACTGTGTGCTGATTAGGACAGGGGGACCACTGAAACAGACAGTGGTCGTGGACCACCAGCCAGCTAAGAGATGTGCACACACACACACACACACACACACACACACACACACACACACACACACAGCTGTTTTTTTCTTCTCTTTTTTTTCGGCTGCCAGCCTTTTGAGCTCAAATGCGTCTTTTGCCAATTAACTGTGGTTGGGGAGATTTATACATTTGTATTGCAATTTGTACATTATTACAGTCTTTTTTTCAAACACACTTACTTTGATGTGTGATATTTTAGGTTCCCTTTAAGATAAAAGGCTCAGAATTTGTCACGAGCAGGGGGAGAATGTAATTAAACATTACATTATATAAAAGCTAATTCTCGGGACTATCGGGCCTGGCGGGGAGCGACATTGGGATTTTCTCGGGACTATCGGGGGAGGCGGGGAATGAGTTAATGAATGTATTAATTAAAGTTACCGGCATCAGACTTTTCTGCCAGTTGTATGAACCTATATTCTGTCTCAATTGCAGGGGCTTATGGGTACTTGACATTTGGAAAGGCAGTGAAGGCAGACATTTTAATGTCTTACAACGGCGGTGATGTCTTAATGCTCATCGCTAGGCTGCTGTTTGGAATCTCTATCATCACCATCTATCCCATAATTGTCCTGCTCGGGAGGTAAGGCACTGTATTTCTGATTGGAAATGACTTGGGTTTTAATTCTTACTGGTGACCTATTCACTCTGTAGACCAAAACTCATCCATGCGCACCAGGATTACTTTGGAATGATACATTTTCTCTTTAATTGTACTCAGTCTATATACAAAAACTCAATGATTTTGACTGGGTAAAAAAGCCCAAAGTGAAATAGTGCACACTGTCAAAACATAAAGGTATATTTTCCCAACGTTAGATCAGTTATCCAGGATCCTCTGCTGAGCTGGCATCGTCGAAAGGATGGTCGAGTGACGGAGGAGTTTGAAAGCCGTAGCCGCTATGTGCTGACCGTCCTGTGGGTCACTGTGACTCTTCTCCTTGCCATATTTGTACCAGACATCAGCAAGGTCATCAGTGTCATCGGCGGGATCAGCGCCTTTTTTATTTTTATTTTCCCAGGTAACACACTTGGCATACATACACTTTTAGAGATGCAGGCACTGAAGATCAACTTGTTTGTACTTACAGTATAATCCCTTGATCTCTCTATCTGTCCTAAAACAGGGCTCTGTCTGATCTTTGCTATGCAGTCTGAGCCAGTCTCCTGTAAAACCAGGTAAGTCTTTTTGAATGTATTTATTTGAAGAAATACTTAAGCAATATTACACGAGAGGGTGTGCATTAACACGGTTATCTGGCACGACAGCCTTGCCGCAGGAACGAGTCGACAGGCGAGTTCCGTAGGCAGGGCTGAAGTGCCAGATAACCGTGATAATGCAGACCCTCGAGTGTAATATTGCGATTATACAACTGTTGCCCTTAAAAAAAACATGTCAACTTCATTTCATTGAAATTAAGATATTCGATAGGAAATTGTAATTTTTTAATGCCACATTTAGCTACTATGTCCCTGAACGTCACATGAAAACCGCTAGCCTAGCCGCCTAGCATAGTGTGGGGAGAGAGGAGTGCTTGCTGTCTTTCGTGACCAACGCAGCTGATTTCTTTACTTGATGAGAGTGCAGTAGTGCTCGTTATATGCAAAGTTGGAGAGCCTGTTTTCCATTGAGAGCCCGACTACCTGTTGTATAACTATGAACGTAACATTTGTGAGGCTCTGGCATACACGCTCACTTGCGCTGTCTGAGGTGATGTTTTTTTTTAAACCCCTTTTCTCCCCAATTTTGTTGTTTTGACAATTCCACCCCAGAGATGCCCCCTAGTCTTTGAGCTCATGTTCGACTCGAGTCTTTGGGGTCTTTAGCCATGAATCGAGTCTGGAGTCTCATTTAACTCATTTACTGCCACTCGACTAGCTTGGACGACTTAACGCTGCCACCGACGACTTTGACGACCTATCCTTATTTTGACGCTGGATGGCGCTGTTCGCTAGCTTATGGGTCACCACTTTTTCTGGGGTAACCGGAAGGTCACCTGACACGTCGATGACGTCACCCGACCAAAAACTGCTTTTCCGTTATTTTAGGGGAAAAAAGGGAAAAGCCTTATAGTGGAGTCTATGGGACTTGTGGTGGAAAGCGAGGTCGACGCCAAAACTGATACCTTTTGGGTGGATGGTCGCGAGTGGACGGTCGCGAGTGGACATGTATTTAATTATGCCCATTGCCCTACCCTCTCCCTCTCTCCCCCCCTCTCTCCCCCCTCCATTCCTCCAGAGTTGTTCTCACACTATGGGGTGTGGTGACCTTGATCTGTGGAGCTTTCATCTTTGGCCAGAGCACCACAACAGCTGTCATGCAGCTCCTTGGCAGGATCTGATGCTTGTGTAGTCCACTCTTCTACGTAATGAACTTCAAGATGGTGCTAACTAGAGCTTACTTTTCCCTTCTCCACACTTCTATGTAATGTTCTTTCTTCGTGACGGCATAAAAAAAAAGAAAATCTCGACTATTACCCGGTTCAATGGACACCTAACTTTCCACTGGAAGGGATTGCATATGGCTACTGTGGAGCTTAAAGGGCCACTTCACCTCTGGGGCAACCAGATCTTATTTTATTGTTGTTTGGGACACAATCAACACAATCCTGAGTTATTTTTTGTATTCAATCTGTGTTTGAGATATTTTAGAATTTCAACTGTGCTAGTGATGCATTTTGCATCATATGATGCATTTTGCATCATCATGCTGCATCATATGATGCAAAACGCATCACTAGCACAGCTGAAATACTAAAATATCTCAAAACACAGATTGAACACAAAAAATAACTCAGGATTGTGTTGATTGTGTCCCAAACAACAATAAAATAAGATCTGGTTGTACCAGAGGTGAAGTGACCCTTTAATATGTTTTCATGGAGAGGACCCAAACCCTGCACTTATTGCATAATCAATCTGTGATCGTGAACTAGAGTTATTAGAAAAAAAATATATATATTTATATATTGTTGGAGGGTTGAGTTGTTGTTTTTTTTTTTCAGTGGTCTCCACAATGCCATATCATGTTTGACCTCCCTTGGCCACTTCCTGTCATGTGTCTAGTGGTCTGTGAGAAATCATAATGCTGGTAGTTCTCATATATTTGTGGTGGCATTATCGCTATTGGTGGTAATGTCACTGTTTAGCTGTGACAAACGTGATTTGTATTCTAGACACTATTTGGTAAATCACAAACTGATTTACCAACCTTTATATCATTTACATGATCACACCTACAGTATTAGGTGAGTCAAGAGATTTACACAAGGGTAAGATGGAGGTGCTATGGCGAGTTGGCACATCCACTTTAACTTTATGACTGTCTCGGGCCAATTTATTTTAGCTTGGTTTACCTTAAGGGTACCGCCTGTTCCCAAGGACAGGGGTTCTAAAATATGTGATGAAGGAGACCTAAAGGATAACATTTACATTGAGGATGGAACCTGCTGGTCTCTGCTGTAAAGCCATAACACTATACTGAATTGATGTGGGTTGCTTCCATAAGGTGCCATTATGGGGATGATGTCTGTCTGCATGTGGATGGGGACTGCCCCATGGTTCGAACTCCCCGTTGGTCCGAACACCGTCGGCAGGTTAGCTACTCACCAGCGTTAGTTTTACTAGGGTTAAGGTTAGGTTTAGGCATAGTTTTACTGAGGTTAAGGTTAGGTTAAGGTTAGGTTTAGGTGGTCGGACCAAAGGGAGTTCGAACCAAGGACATGTTATGTGTGGATATGTGTGGAGGGGGTAAATACTATCATGTTGGTCTTGCTGTAGTTATTGTGTTTAAAAATGTACCCGTGCTGTGTTCTGACCTGACATTTATGACCTTCAACATGCCATTTGTGGTTTCTCTTGCATGTCCCCATGTTCCAGAAAATGTTGGTGTGCGTGTATAAAGAGAACAAAATAAAATAATTTTATTGTAGGTCATTTGTCTTGTGCATATCTACTAGTCTGGAGTGTGATATGATTCCCTGTGGCCAGCCCTCAATATTTACTTGCGCCAGCAGAGCGTGCAAGTACTGCGTTCGGCTGTGTATGTAGGTAGGTAGCTAGCCTGTAGCCCAATCGGGCCAGCATTTCTGGCAACTTCATTAACAGACAATGAGAGACCAGCATTCCTGTGTGCCTCAATGCGTAAGACTTCATAACACAACCAGTCAAGGACTCAAGTTTTGTAGTTTTATTGAATTGCATCACTCTACATCATCTAGAATTTCAACAAAGTATTTCATGAC
Source organism: Nannobrachium achirus (assembly GCF_963921795.1). NCBI lineage: Eukaryota > Metazoa > Chordata > Actinopteri > Myctophiformes > Myctophidae > Nannobrachium > Nannobrachium achirus. Next base: position 59,946,111 of record NC_137820.1, on the reverse strand, counting down.
CAAATATTTTACTTGCATCCCTGCAATAAGTCTCTACACTTAAGGAGAGAAAGCGGTATTATTGAAACATACATACCGGTAAGAATTAGAATATTTCATTAAACATTTTCATAAAAGTGAATGTTCATTCTTGTATGCCATTTTCTAGTCATATATTTATATATATATAGATTTATTATTTTTTAATATTATAATAGGATTTATCTTCTTTTGTCTCCTTTTTATTGGAATACTAGAAAAGAAACAGGAAAATAAGGTAAGAAATGCACAAAACCCATTGAAGAGTAGCATGGCCTAATACTACGGCAAAGAAGTTACTGGACATTCAGTTGACATGCACTCAGGTGGAGGATAGAAAAAGAACAGCCATAGAAGGAGAGTTATGTTGATAGTGGTCAGTTTGGCATTTTACATAGAGTTACAATTCCTTTATTTGGACATTGCCAGATACTTCAGAATGTTGAACATTCAAATGGGGACTCTGACCGTATTCTACATCTCAACGACATAACTCTTTCATTATGACGAAGCACAGGGTGCACTGAGGAGTAGGAGGATAGAAAATAACAGGTTGCACAGTCTCAGGAGCGTTCAGGAATGTATCAACGATGTAAAATAACAGTATTGGCATCTTTGACCTGTCCATGTCATATCCATAGAGTTATTGGTCATATCCAGAACCCAGACGCGCTGGGCACGACGTACAGCCTTCCTTTAGATCTTATGGGTTGCATTCAGCTGGGCACAGTGCTGTCATTAAAACTATGGCTATGTCATTGACATGTAAACTTCAACCCATGCATTATGGCTTTTTGTGTCGTCGTATATGGGATGGCCCCTCGGGGAAGGAAACGAGACCGGACACAGATTGGGCTGACACAGGAGTCTAAAACAGAGTCTATTAGTAATTCATACATGAGAGTGGAGGAGTACTAACACATCCCAGTGCGTGTTAATAAACATTGCTCAAGAGATACAGCATAAAAGTTAGTCCATGCTTGTTCTGTAGGCATAGCAATATTTATTTATAAATCAGGTCTACTGTATATCATAACATTTCTACACTTCCACATTCCACGTTATCATGCCCAGCTAAATGCATCCCAGCAGCCTAAGGGAATAGAATAGTAGTATATCAGTTGCTGTATTTCTCTATTAGTTTAGCTGGATCCCCATTATTAATAGTTGTTCCCAGAACAGTAATGAACTATCCCAGGGTCCATGTACAGTAAACTGGAAGGTGACAAAACTAGCCGTCACTCACAGGAAAACAGGAGATAAATTGATCAGTGGTATGGATGGCAGATGGCATCTTTGAAAGTTATATAGAGCTATAAAGAGTGGAGTGAATAATAAACAATCATATCTTCAACAAGAAAAAAATATGTTTAAACAGTATTACTATATAGTTCAACCATTTCTAAATACTCTCATCATACTCAATAAGCAATATATATCTTTAAGTCACAATAATCATCATTTTTTTTTACATTGTGCTTTCGGAGTGAGAGTCCTGATTGTGTTTACGTTCATGGTGTTGGGGGGGCGAGGGTTCAATCTGTGTGCTGCAGCTGAAACAGGTGGGCCTAATTTCGTGGATAGACACAGGGTATGTGTATGTGTTTTCCTTTTTTGGAGCAGGAGTTGGGTGAAGATCTGAGCCACAAAACTGGAAAGATCAGGTCAGAACAGAGTTTGACTTGGTTCTGCCCAGATTTGGACCTAGTAAGATTTGTTAGAAATATATATTTCTAGTAAACTTCACAGATGGTGTTCAACATTGCTGTTATTGTCACTGTTCATTAATAATCTGCTCGAGCTGAGTTTTATAAATTGTGTGTGAATCTTATTCTTGAATCAGGTACACCAAATACTGTATACCAGTGGTTCACAAACTTTTCAGGCAGACCCAAAAGAAAGATTAGACGTTTGCCCAGGACCCAAACTAGTGAAAACAGCAGAACGGCAGAATGTGTCCGCAACCCATAAATGGGTCCTGACCCACTGTTTGGGAACCAGTGCTGTAAACCACACATATTTAACTAGCCCCATATAGAACCTCACCCGTCGCTGCATACTGTTGTGCTCCGAGATGAGGTCCTAAAAAGATGGCGTAGCGATCGCTGGGACTGCCGCAACAACGAGTTGGAAAACACTCAAAACGACATTTTATCCAAAAAGTAAAGGTAGTTCCGAGCTCACAGACTGTGGTTTACCTAACCTCGGTAAATAAAACATCAACCACGGCGTTGGGAAAACGGTTTAAATGGCTTATTTAGTCTCATTAAATTCAGAAAAGCCCCCAGCGGCAGGTGCAAGTACTGCATCTTTCCCATTGTAGCAGATACACTTTTCCCAACGCCGTGGTTGATGTTTTATTTACCGAGGTTAGGTAAACCACAGTCTGTGAGCTCGGAACTACCTTTACTTTTTGGATAAAATGTCGTTTTGAGTGTTTTCCAACTCGTTGTTGCGGCAGTCCCAGCGATCGCTACGCCATCTTTTTAGGACCTCATCTCGGAGCACAACAGTATGCAGCGACGGGTGGGGTCTATATGGGGCTAATATTTAACCTGTTCAACGCAAGGGATTTGAAGCTGTTTTGTCCAATGATGCAGAAATGCTTGAGACATTCTGATCTGTGGTGTATGGGACCGTTTTGGTACCATAATGGTAAGTATGTCAGTAGGTCTCACTTTAACGTCACAAACAAAGAGACAAGTCATCCTTTAAGAACCCTGTACAACCTCCTCAACCATGGGGTGACGTTTAAGGCTTTAACATTAATGTCATTCAGATGGGAAGCTGTCTAACATTTCTTATAATAATAATGAGGAGTTTTCATTACTTTTAACAAAGATGTGAGTAGCTAGTGAGTAGGAAAATTTGCACCGTAGCACTAAAGACGTCAATAATACGAATATTAATAATAATAGAACAATGTCTTTTATATGTAAAATCTCTACTAGACTTATACAGCTAATATACTGTAGGCTACCAATCGCCAATTCAGACATTTTATACATAAAAAAGGAAGGCAAAAAAGAACACAAACTTTAGCTGCATGATGTAGAATACTGAGATGCTATCCCTAGTTCCTACCTCCCTAATTATTCACCTATTCTCCAGCCTCAAGGTAGCAGCACAATTGTTGTTTAAGACAAACATGCTCACGAAGTGTAACCATTCATTTCACTTCTAAAATGACCCTGATGCCGACAAACCTATGGGAATTCAACCCTCAACCCCTTATCGTTATGCCTACTCCTGTAACATGACAAGAAAGCTAAAGGAACAAATCTACCCCAGAGAGATTCACTTTAAACTGCTACGTCACAGCTGAGCACCACATGGGATGAAAATGTGCTGGCTGTGTGCTCTTGTGTGTGCGTTGTGTCGAGCCAAACACATGTTGGAAATGCTGGAAATGTGGCAAAGTGTGAATTGAAGAGCGACACGTGTTAATGCACGCATCAATTTTCAAGACACCCGTATGTGTTCAGCTGGGGACAACACCTCAAGTGTCCATATTATACTATGATATGACAGCTACATTGACAAACTCTACTTTCTCTGCTACCTACGGTGGACTCATCACAAAAAAAGGATGGGGAAAGATAACTCAATTCCATGACGATACCCAAATGAAACCACCCCAAAAGCCAAACTGCTACATGAAAAAGCTAACCCCATGTTCCTTGCTACATGAAACAAATCTGCCTTATCGTGACCCAGAGCTAATTCCACGAAGTGACTAGTACAGTACATGAAACCAACCTAACGTCTCAGGCTAGCTAGCTACCACGGTGAGATGCAAACGCAAAGAAGTTTTTTAAATGTACTGTTCAATATTCACTGCAGTTGACACCATTCATTTGCACTGTGTAAACATGTACTTACAAAAGTGAAAGGGTGAGGGGAGGAGTGAGGCCGGGGTGGGGTGGGGTGGGGTGGGGGGCTGGGTGAGGGTGGTATAGTGATAGCAGGGGAGATAAGGGGGAAGAGGGGGGGAGATAAACGGTTTAAGGAGGACTTTCCAGGAATCACGGCGCATGGTCAGACCTCTCCGTCATCAGTCTCTGTTCAGACTGCACCAAGCAGCTGCATGAGGAGAGGATGGGTGAAGAGGGATAGATTGAAGACAGGAATGGTGAGCAGCAGCGTGTCAAAGGGGAAAGTGAGAGGGGAAACGTGGAGGTAGAGAATGAGTGAAATGGTGAAAAGCAAAAATGAGGAAGAAAGGATGAGACACACGATAATGTTTAGGATATGGAGATAAAGAGAGAACGGAGCGAGAGGAAAGAGAAGAGAAGAAAGGGGAGGAGGGAGGAGAAAGAAATGAGACATTACATAAGTCAGAAAACAGAACAAGACACACAGCTATCAATGGCTGTCTGCCAAGCATCACATCAAGCTATTGACTGTCTTCATTTGCTTTGCCTTGAGGCTGTGGATGTATGCCAGCATTGATTATTTTGATTACTGCCATTTACAATAAACTAGAGCACAAAGCAGTTCCTAGTTATTTCATTCACAATGGCTTGGGAGCTGAAAAGTAATAAATATTACTCTTAAATAGCCTCCCAGGGTTATCTGAGGGCACTGTGTTGTCAGCCACTCTGAGCTGTTAATCCTGACTACGTTTTTTGATCGGCACTGAACGTTCTATTCTAATTATTTTTTAATTCTCCCCCCCTCACCATTTGAGGGAGCTCCACGATTTTGTAAACCATTTTTCACCCAGTGCCAATTGCCAAAGCTATAATCCTGGGCTCTGCTCTCCCTCTGCCACGCCTGGGGAGGGCCCCGAACTGAGCTACCGACTGCACCACCATGCCCCCCTATTCTATTCTATTCTATTCTATTCTATTCTATTCTATTCTATTCTGTTTCTATCAGTCCATTCTCTCCTCTCTTCAGTTGTCTTGCAGCACTGACCTGGCACTGCTACAGTAGAAACAGCCTCCGGCTGGCACAGTGTGTCCACCTTCACATGCTGAAAGGCCTTAGTGGGGGCAGACTGCAGGTGCCTGCATACACAAGTGATAAAAAAAGGGTTAAGAAATCACCTGCACAAATACACACACACACACACACACACACACACACACACACACACACACACACACACACACACACACGTCTATTTGTGACCATAGGTCGCATTTACTATAAAAAAACCTCCAGATCCTGTGAGTGCGATGCATTGCGTCACACCTGTGAGTGCGTCACAACTGTGAGTGCGTCACACCTGTGAGTGCGTCACAGTGCGTGACACCTCATCCCAGCTCAGCAGAAGGATATAGCTGACCTGTTCTGACATCACAATGATGTTGCAAATGAATTCCGTCCTTGTCCCTTTTATGCCCATATATAGGGGGGGCTCTCTCCATTCCGACATGTCGCCACTCCGACAGTGACTTCTTATTGTCGGAGTGGCAATACTTCCACAGAGGTTAGGGTTAGGGTAAGAGATAGGGTTAGTGTCTGTCGGAAAGGAGACATGTCGGAATGGAGAGATGCACCCCATATATAGAGATCCCTGATGTCATCATTATTAAGCCCATATCTGGTAATGCCTACCGGTATATATGGACATATTGTGTCAGTCTCATGTGGTCTATGACATCAAACATCTATGATGTCAGACGTCAGTCATCTCCATATTTGGGAAAATATGGCCACATTTTGTCCAACTTAAACAACCAACCAGGTCTGTGCATTTTTTTGGTCAAAGTTGATACCATGCCAAAGCGCCAGCGCTCGCCCAGCAGTCTACTGTCACCCAGGCGGATGCGTGAACGTGCCCATGTACACGCGCCCATGTGAACTCGCCCTAAAGGGCGAGATCGCTTCTCCCCCTTACGGCATCTTACTGGTTTATACTTCCTTGTATGACCATGTCTAGTCTCCACCTTGGGCGAGACGTGCGCTATGCGTTGTCTTAACGGAAGTGCTCGGTTTTGGCGGAAGTGCTGTGTTTAAGGGAAGTTACGTCATGCGGTGCAGGTCTGTTTACATCCCCCAGCGAAACAAACAACAATTGATAGTAGCTCTTAACTCACTCTTAATAATAGGTGTAACTTTGTCAGAATCCATGTTTTGTTTGTATATTGTTTTTTGCGAGCGCAACCGAAGGAGCAGGAGAAGTAGGCCTAGAATAGATTTTTTTCACAGCGGGGAATACGTTTGCACTGTGAAAAAAAGACAACTGTGGAAAAAAAAGACAACTTCGGGGGAAATTCACACATGGAAGTCCCACCTTTCAAAGCACTCTGCCTTATGTCATGCCCAGGCTTTTCTCTTGGCAGATGAGTATAAGCCTAGCTACACCAGGTTAATGTCTCTCTGAGGAGATGGACTTTACACTGAAAAGCAGTGGTGGAAAAGGTACTCACATTTCTTACTTACAAGTCAAAGTATGAATACTGAAATACAGAAATACTCTGTTAGGGTGCCCTCACACCAAAATACCTATGAGAGTGGAATCCGCGTTCCGCCAATGCATTTCAATGAGAGTGAAGCGGTTTCATGCCAGCAGAGGATTTCTGCAAAAAACGCTCCCTTATCATTGAAATGCATTGGCGGAACGCGGATTCCACTCTCATAGGTATTTTGGTGTGAGGGCACCCTTACAAGTGAAAGTCCAGAATTCAAAATGTACTTGAGTAAAAGTATGAAAGTGTTGGCAAATGTACCTAAAGGACCAAAAGTAAAAGTACGAAATGTTTGAAAATAGCAGATCTACAAGCTCACAACCCGTCGCAATGCGAAACGTTGTGAGCTTGTTGGTCGGCTAATAGCCTAGGTATAAAATAGGGCTAAAGTGGTTAATTTATGTTTCATAATATTATAATTTATGTATGCAAAGTAACAGTAATTAATGTTTTCAAATAAATGTAGTGGAGTAAAAGTACAATATTTGGATCCCAGATGTAGTGTAGTAAAAGTACTTTATAAGGAAATTGGAAATACTCAAGTAAAGTACAAATACCTCACAATTGTACTTAAGTACAGTACATAAGTAAATGTACTTAGTTACTTTACACCACTGCTGCACAGCAGAAACCCCCATCTACAGACAGCTACGTCAGCAGCCTCTGCTCATCCCCACCACCTGCACCATCACTAAATCATGACGACCTCACCTAAACTCCAGTGCTTTAGCAGTTCTGAGGCAGAGTGAATGGTTGAAGAGTCCTGCTCACATTTCAAGATGCAGCACATTTTACAGTTGGCTCCTACCATTAATGGGTGGATTAATGACCACATAGAGCCATTTAGGCATAGAATTATTGAATGCTTTAACTATTGAAAAATAGCAGATATACAAGCTCGCAGCGTGGCTTGTAGATCTGCTATTTTTGCAAGTCTTTGAATCCATCTATTTAAAAGCGAACATTTGTAACTCAAATTTTCGCTTCTGGGGGGTGCCTGGAACAACATATTTTGAGATGGGGCTCGGCGGGCAAAAAAAGTTTGAGAAGTGCTGATTTAGAGGAAGGATTTAGTTGGAGTCGGGTCAAAGATCGGGTCAAAGATATTCAAAGACTTGCACACATTTTCAAGATTTTTCGAAAATAGCAGATCTATAAGCTCGCAGCGCTGCACTCGGTGCCGCGCTGTGAGCTTGTATATCTGCTAATTTTTCAATAGCTAAAACATTAAATAATGGTTAGTGGTTAAAATCTAACACGACTCAGGTGCGTTTCAGGTCTTTGAGTCCTTTGGGTTAAAAGGACCACTTTCACCCTGGCGTCCCTATATTGGGCATTACGGGCAAAATATATAAAGATTTAAAAAAGAAGAATTAAAGAAAAATAATTTCAAAGCATACCTAATTACACACACCACAACAGTGGGTGCTAGGTCAAGGAAACTAATATTAAAAGAGGTAGAGCCCACACCGTCTTCAGAAAAATAATTTCAAACATTATTGAAATGTTTTGAATAAGGCTTAATTAGCAGTATTGAGAAAGAAACATTTCAGCACTTGGCCTTCGTACATTTTTTTATCTCTTCCGCCCAGTTTGTTGTGACCAGACAACAAAGGTAAATGATTTGAACACGAAATGTTCTTGAGAATCTCTTTTGAACAGTCAAGACGGGTTATAGCCTCACCTCTTCCATTCCTCCTCTCCATCCCAGAACTCATAGACCACGAAGGACAGACCGTCTGGCAGACGCACTGCAGTCACACTGGAGTAGGGGGAGAAGAGCGGAGCCAGGAGGGAGGGAGAGAGAGAGTGGAGGATGGAAAAGGCAGGATGGTATAAAAGGAGAGGATGATGGACAGAAGAGAAGAGGAGAAATGCAATAATGGTAGCATTAGAGTGGATTGGAGGAGGAGGAGGAGGGGATGGTTGCAGGAAGATGAGTGGAAGATATGACAGAAGCAGAAGGGAGGACGTGAGATGGAGGGAGAGAGGGACATGTACGTCACAAAGTACACATTAAAGACATATTGCGGTAATAAAAAAAAACAAGACAGAGAACAGACAATGGTTGAGATATTGGAAAAAGACAAATGACTGCTGCTGCAGCATTGGCTATATATACTTTTGTCATATGCCCTCGGGTTAATATCGATCAATAATAATATAGCCTATTATTGATTTCAGCTGTTACAATTCCAAACATGCAAATACAACCTGCTTTAAGTCTATTGTCGCTTAATGACTAGTCCTAGTCCTTTTTATGTCCAATGTATATGTATTTAAGTTCATACATTTAAGATAAGAACATATAAATGCATTTGAAATGAAATAATTGTTTTACTTTTCAGGATTCCAATTCAGGAATAGCTCAAAATAATTGTGAGTGAGTGTGAAAATATAGTTGCCCACCCCTGACTTAATCCATCCATCTATGCAGTTCCACCATGAACCTGAAGGGGGCAGTTGAGGGACAGTTAACTACAAGCCCTAGTAGTCTACAGAGCTTTTAGATAGATGAAGAACTGGAGTGTGTGTGCATGTGTGTGTGTGTGTGTGTGTGTGTGTGTGTGTGTGTGTGTGTGTGTGTGTGTGTGTGTGTGTGTGTGTGTGTGTGTGTGTGTGTGTGTGTGTGTGTGTGTGTGTGTGTGTTTGTGACCGAGGGGCCTATCTTGCACGCCACCTTACCCCTTATGCCTAAACTTTTTTTTGCCATTTTTTACTCTTCAGATTTTTTTTAAATAGTTCAAATAGCCAATCTACAAGCTCACAGCGTGTTGATGTAGATTGGCTCATCAGTTCTTGCCCTGATGAAGACCGTAAGGTCGAAAACATGTTGGTTTTTAGATAAATAAACTTTGTTTTATTTTAATCTCCTTGAGTGCTCAGATCTCAGCTTCTTTTTTCTACAATATTTTAATCCCACTGATCCTAGGAGCACCACATATTTTTACTACGATTGTATCTCCCTTGAGCACCCGGTTGTTCTCCGCTTTTCTGGCTCATTTGAGTACTTAAAAATGTTTATCAAAACATAAAATCTAAGTTTATCAAAGCATAAAAAATGCCAAAAAAGTTTAGGCACAAGTAAGGCGGGCCTGAGTGAGAGAAGGATAACAAGGCACAGCGGTACAGACTTGTCTGTACAGACAACTACTCTCCCCTTTATCCATTATTTACCACAGCTGCCCTGATGTATTCTGCTGACAGACCTACTGGACCTTTTGGTGATATTTTTATCTTGAGTGGCAGCCGTTTCCGGCAGCCCACTGTGCGTCCTTTGGAGCTCCTATTTGGAGGTCTGCCCTAGAAAAGGTGGCCCAAAACTTGCAAACTCAGCACAGTGCCTGGGCAGGAATCCACACCTGTCAGTCCATTCCACTATGCGGTCAAAAACTAATTGTACAAGTACTAGAGGTTCGCGGCGCTATGTGCCGCTCACATCTACGCCCCCTCGCCTCGTTGTTAACGTGATTTTGAAAAAAAAAAATGAAAAAAAAAATTTTTTTTGGGGGGGGAACTATTGTGGCGGAACTATTGTGCCGCAGCACACGTCGGACATATTTGACGGCCGGACGCACTTCCGGTGAAGAACTCCGCGAATTAAAAAGAGTAACGTTACGTTGCTGTAATGGGATGTACATGCATGAAGATTATGTTAATGTGATCGGGACTCGTGCATAAGTGATGGAATGTACTGGAATGTGGACAGTAGTGCTATTGACTATGCAAACGTGAGTACATCATTTGTTTAGCTAACTGTTAGCCTGGTGTTGACTCTACGTCAGCACGTATGGCGCTGGTGTGACGTGAGGACGTCGGCACGTGTTCCACGTGATCAGTCCTAGCCAATTGGAGTGCTGCATTTGGTCGTGTGGTGACAAATAAAAACCGCTGGCTGCAGTTTACAAATGTAATATAAGATTAGGAATTGCAGCATGGAACATAAATACAGTCATAGACGTCAGTCATGGTTACACCTCACCGCAGACCACAGAGCTTATTGCGAGCAAGCTGTAGCGCTACAGCAGCGCTCACTGAGGAGGGCTCACTCTCTGAGCACCTCCGTCTATGACAGGGGTTCTCAAACTGTGGGTCGGGTCCCCAAATTATTTTGGGGGGTCCCCAGATGATTAACTTAATGTGCAACATTGTTTTCTCACTCAACAGTAAACAAACCAACATAACGTTTAAGTGTATAGCGGGTATCTGACATTTCTAAAGTGACAATTCACCGCGAGGCGTTGTGGGCATGTAGATCTGCTATTTTCACAATAGAACCGTGTTATACAAAATATAATGCCTCAACTCTTAGTGCTCGTCAGGTTGGGGGGGGGGTCCCCAGTTGAAATATGATTATTTTGGGAACCACTGGTCTATGACACTGCAGCCCAATCTTGACTGGTTTTATGAGAATGCTGGAGAGGTCTCCACCCTCCTGGACAAACATGCACACAGTTACTGACTTACTAACCCACTCTCCAAACCCCTCAATAAACATTGATTTCCAAAGCCAACAAAATCCAGGCCCACACAGATAGGAGAGACATACACAGTTTCTATGTAGTTAAGACCATTTACAGCCTCAGAAACTGCTCCCTGGCACCATTTACTGTAGAATATGCTGATGGAACGGCAGATCATTCATCTATCAACTGTACTGGAAACTGAGCCTACCTAGCGAGATCTAGACCTCCCACAACTTGCAGCTAAAACCCAAAACAAGAATACTGTATAGTGTATACCCCTGGAAACTGAAATCCCCAAGGAAGGAGCCAACCTCTGGGTGAGGGTACTGAATCTACTATAGAGGTGTGGAGTCATGAGTGTGTCCAACCATGGAAAGATGTGAGTGTTGCAACCGTAAGCATAAGTTGTAGGGAAGTGTCAAAAGCCGATCAAACATGCTCGGTTGGCTACCGACAGTTACTGCCCGGCGTGCCCGCCAGTAGCAGCGGTTTGGTAGAGAGGGGAGAGAGAGGGGGGTAAAGCAGTGACGTATCCAGGATTTTCATTAGCTATTGCACCATAATAGGCTACAAGAAAGGATAGCATATATTCCTCAACGTAGTGTGAATGTGCATGCTAAGTTTAACCCCAAACGGACACTGTGTTCATGGTTTGCAGCCAATCAGGATGGAATATGATAAATCAAACAGATCCGTCTTGATTACACCCTAGGTGGGGTTGGCAAAAGGGCCTTTCTGTGTGGAGTTTGCATGTTCTCCCCGTGTCCCCTAGGGTATCTACCCTCACAAAAAACATGCAGTAATCCTGGTCTCTATACTGCCTCCCCCTGGCGCCTGATGGAGGGGAAAGGAACTGGTTGGAATAACGTGTTCCCTCCACATGCTGCGTTCAACCGGGGAAACTCCCTCCTGTCAGGTGAAAAGAAGTAACTTGGACTCCTCATGCGTTGAAGGAAGCATGAGTCAGTGCGTTGTCTCCCCAGGTTGGCAGAGGGAGTGTAGCGCCCAGGATTACATTAGATAATTGACACCGGGTGAAATGGGTTACAAAAATCGTGGGATCAAAATTTGAATTAAAATCCTCATGGGCCACAGGCTGAGAATGGCTGATTTACACATTTTATTTAATAGTTACACTTACTGGAAGCAGTCCCTTTGAGCAGAGACATTCTTCAAGTACTGCTTGAGAGCCTCACAAAAATCACCAAGCTTCTTCTGGGATACTACCATCTCCTGACGGACCAGCAGCAGGGACTGGAGGGAGAAGGAAGGAAAGAAAGAAAGAAAGAAAGAAAGAAAGAAAGAAAGAAAGATAGAGAACACAGAGAGATATTAGTTGTCATGCATACAAGATGCGTATAGTCGCTGTCAGGTGGACACCTTGTCTGTCCAAAATGTTGTCACTTAATTAATAATCTGTGTTCTAATGGATCTAATGTAGTTATTATTTAGTCACAAGCTCGTTAATACTTTTCATATTGTGCATGTGTGCGTGTGTGTGTGTGTGTGTGTGTGTGTGTGCGTGCGCGCGCGTGTGTGTGCGTGCGCGCGCGCGCGCATGCGTGCGTGCGTGTATCTGTGCCGGTCAACTCGGGTGCCGTCCGAATAAACTGACTTCAAAATTGGAGAGTGTCACCAATGAAGGTTTCTTGGTATGCTGCACAACCTTTGTACTATGTTAAACCTGTAACACAAAAGAGTAACATCTGTTGGATGAATTACTCTTTGCCTTCTCAGCACTTCCTTACACTTTCTGTCCCACAAGCCTGTATGCTTTTGCATATTCAGCTCCTTCGTCATGGAATGATCTGCAAAGTACCAAGACATTAGATCCCATGATCCTGTTAAACGCTTTTAAATCCAAATTGAAGGAGCTGGAGGCAGTTTCTATGAACTATGTTTTTAGCTGCTATGTTTTATTTCTATCTGCTATGTTTTAATTCTGTTATTTAGATTTAATTCATTCCTAGTTTTACCGTGATGCTTTTGCATGTCCCAGGGCTCTGTTGGATAATACATATTTAAACTCGATGGGATTTTACTCCTGGTTAAATAAAGGTCAAATAAAAAAACAATATATAATCACATGGATTCAATGCTTTAATAACTGTTGAACCCTGTAGCGCAAAGTGTGCAATATTGACCCTGATTCGTATTGATATGAGTTAAAACTCAATATTGCTTCTGTTGCTTAATCTGAAGTGCTTGGTTACCCTCCTGCTGCGTCTGTGAGTGATTTCCCTAAGGCCCAATCACACTGCACTCTCACTGCCTGATGCCCTCCCATCTCGTCTCCTGCACAGTATGAAGCTCATAAGAAATGCCATAGAATTGTGTCTATGTGTGCGCAAACTGTGTGTGTGTGTGTGTGTGTGTGTGTGTGTGTGTGTGTGTGTGTGTGTGTGTGTGTGTGTGTGTGTGTGTGTGTGTGTGTGTGTGTGTGTGTGTGTGTGAGAGAGAGAGATAGACAGAAACAGAGAGGGAAAGAGAGAGAGAGAGGGAGAATGCATGGATGTATAACTATATATAACTATAAAGGTTTCTATTACCCTTTTATCCTTCAAATAATTCACAAAAGTGCAGTGCGTGCGTGTCTGTGTCTGTCCCGGGATGTAAGTCGGAAAGCATCCGATCAAACGCTCTCAAACCTGGCATTATGTTTCTCATATGACCCTGACAACACTAGCGTTGACTCCCATTGTAAGAATGGAATGCGGAAATGCTCTGTCTATCTCAATGTGATAGTTCCAAAGTTTGGAACTACAGTATAGGCAATAGAGTCCCGCTTTCTCTCTCTCTCTCTGAGTCTGGTATTGACCTTATGCTGCTTTTTGAGTTTCTGTCTGTGGAACAATAAAGTAAATATCATACTACTGCCATAGCGGCTGAATATCCAACAGGTTCTCACCCCTAATGCTTCATACAACCGACGCGATGGTAAATACTGTATGCTTCGCACCATAGACGCGGAGGGATTGCCTACTGTTTCAAGGGTTAGACGCATTGGGTGGTCTAAGAAGAAAGAAAAAAAAAGTAGTTCCCGATGCGGGATTCGATACCGCTCTGAAGGCTTCTTGGTTTACCAGCCACCCGTCGCTACCGCTCACGCCACTATAAACGACGGAGCAGCGCCATCTCAGGCGCCGATGGGAACGGCGCATGAGCCGACTCAGCCGCGTTACCGAATTATGTGCCGTTATGGACAGAATAGTAAATATTGACCAGGGGACTGCTTCCGCGTCCGAATACGTTAACATCCACGTTGTCAAAGGTAAAAGGACAAAAAAAAGGCATTTCTCAGGTCAGTCTGGTTAGCTCAGTCGGTAGAGCATGGTATTACAAAACCACAGACCCGGGTTCGATTCCCCGTGACGGCCGTCAGTGAAAAATATTCCAGTAACCACATGTCGGCGCATGCGTACTAAGACACCGTTCTCGTTCAAAAACTCTCCGTTCCCGTCGCACCCTTGACGCAATAGACATTCCCAGAGCGTCGCAGGGGTGAAGCAAAGGAAAGCAGAGACAAGGCGTCGGATGGGTGAAGCAGAGGGGGTGAGAATGGGCTGGAATATCCACTGCTCATCTTCCTTTACTTTGACTCAGGATGGGACGATAAGCGATATTATCGTTTATCGTGATAAAAAACACTCACGATAATCGTATTGTGGAGATTCAATGTATCGTGAAATCATCCTCCGTCATGCGTAGGGATCAATTCACCTTTTATTTGTCGAGCTGCATATCCGGTACCATTTAAACCTTCTATTGGTAAAACATACTTATATAATATATGTACTTGATATAGTCTTTTTTTCACTCTCAAATCTCTTTGCCAAAAAATAGCCGATCTCCAAGTTCACAACGCGTTGTGAACTTATAGATCTGCTATTTTTTGGCGAATTTTTTGGCGAATTCTTCGCGATTTCTTTCGTCACAATAATCATGATATGAAATGTTCATATCGTCCCATCCCTGCTCACTCGCTTTCTCATTCTCAGACTCTCTCTCTCTTCTCATCAGTTCTCCCCTCTCTGCTCCTCCCACCTCCACCCCCCCCCCCCCCCACCAATTCCTCTCATCTCCTTCCCTTTTCCCTTCTCCCTTCTAGCTCTTTATGACTCCTTTGCTCTTGCCTCTTCCTAAACCCCTCCTCTCTCTCTCTCTCTCTCTCTCTCTCTCTCTCTCTCTCTCTCTCTCTCTGTGTCTCTCCTTACCAAGAAAGAGAACTAGTTCTGCCTTCATCTCTCTCCCTGCTAGAGTACAAATGTAATTAAATTCCACTTATCTGTATGAAAATGCTGCTTTGTTCACAAGTCTCTTTCTGGGCTCTGATTTAGAGAAGCCCTTTGCAATACCATTTAGGCTAGTCTTGTCCTTCACAAGTTCACAACCCATTACAGTTTTTCACGACTGTTAACACACAAAAATAAAAAATCACACCCGTGTGAAGTGGAGCTGTGTGTGTGTGTGTGTGTGTGTGTGTGTGTGTGTGTGTGTGTGTGTATGTGTGTGTGTGTGTGTGTGTGTGTGTGTGTGTGTGTGGATCATGTGTACCGTTTTTTGTGATATTTGAAGAAAATATGTAGGAAAAGGAGCAAAAAGTGTGTTTTGGAGAAAATTCAAGATGGCGGAAAATCTATCATGGCGCAAATGGGCGTGGCCTATATGGGGAGATGCGTCATGACCCAAGGAATCCAGGGAAAAAATATTTTTAATTTTCCGACCTACGGTTCAAGAGTTACAGGCCAAAACGTGAAGTGGGGTGTTATGGCGCCACCATGCGGCCAAATGAGACAATTATTTTTTATTTAATCCTTGAAATCATTATGAACCTCCTCTCCAAGTCTTGAAACTCTAGCCCCTATGGTTTGCGAGAGACAAATAATTGAATGTGAGTTTTTGCGATTCCCATTATAAGTCAATGGGGAAAATTAATTCACTAATAAATTAATATCAATTAAACTATTGAACCTTTCTCTTAGCAAGTTACTAGCCCACGATTCCCGAGTAAGCCGGTCGATTTGACATATGGCGCGAGTGTGTGGTGGCAAAACTGTGGGACTAGTAGCGTGCCGAAGTTTAGGAAGTTCAGGCTACATACAGACACACACACACACAGACCCACACGGCCACGTATAGGGAGCCTGTGCTTCACACAGCTCCAAAAATGTAGCACAATTCTCACAACCTTAACTTCATGTACCTATTAGCTTGACCCGATTTGGCACTACTTCACACTCACTTTTCTGCATTAGACTCAGATTTTCCTTCTTTACACTCTGATCTCAATTACACATCACCTTATTGTCTACATACATTACACTACACACAGTGTTCAGTTGTTGCACACACTTCTCACGTAAAATCTCAAAGCATCAACCTACAACACACTCGGATGTCAATTATACATCACCTTGTTGTCGAAACACTACACACAATGTTCAGTTGTTGCACACACTTCTCAAGTAAAAGCTCAAAGTATCAACCTATGACACACAACTATTCAAAACTCTACACATTCAAGTCTGATGTCAATTACACATCACCTTGTTGTCTAAACACTACACACAATGTTCAGTTGTTGCACAACTGAACATTGAAACAGGAACCGGAGACAGAGATGGGCACAAAATACAAAAAAAGGATTTGAAATACAAAGATACAAATACCAGGATATTGTCACCAGGATAGTATCTTGGTGACAGTATCCTGGTCAGTATTAGACCAAGTACTGAGTATGGATGCACGATGCCTAAATCTACAGTAAATCATGTAGCCAAATAAAACTTTTTGGACGCATATTTGTGTTCTGTTTTATGTTTGACTATAAAAAAGTAGGTCTACACTGAGTCATTTTACAAAAGGAGAAATAGCTCATTGTCATTTATATGATGTGTTCCATTTAGACGATTGTGTTTTCAATTTTGCACTGCAGTGTGTTGTAAATGATTGGTAGTGTGCATCAAATGCTTAGATGTGTAATCAATGAATGGTATGTGTCATTTGAAAATATGGCTGTGTGTACCAAATGAAAACATGAGTTCCATTTTGTGAACACAGTTAAGTGATTTGATGGCAAAGAGTCATCGATTTGTTGGCAAAGAGTCTTCTTGGGAAGGGAGTGTGAGGTTTAGCATTTTGTGTGTGATGTTTTAAATTTTGAGTGTGCAGTTTTGAGAAAGCAGTTATTGTATTGAGAAACGTGTTAACAATTGTGAAAAACTGTAAACCAGCAAATAAATTAGACGTTTTGAAGTCTTTCAAAAAATAAATGTTTCACTAGCAAGCACCACACTATACAGGGCTCTAGAGCACAACTGGAGACAGACAGACAGACAGACAGACAGACAGACAGACAGACAGACAGACAGACAGACAGACAGACAGGCAGACAGACAGACAGACAGACAGACAGGCAGACAGGCAGACAGGCAGTACAGCACCACGGACAGCAACCCAGTGGGCTCACTTTATTCAATTTATTCTATTTATATTCAACCTTGTAGTGTAGAACAGTCTAAATTAATTCTCACACCAAGGTACTACAGTAGTTTAGATTTGACTGCAGCTGCCAATCTAACAGCTGACTTCTACCACAGACTGTGACTTCTGCTTCTAAAATCTGTTTCAGCATATAATCTGTCCTAAGTGCATACTATACATGGACGTCCTTAACTTAATCATTCCGGCCAGGGGCTTTTAAGCCGTGACATCATTTTGTAGTCAGACCTCCAAGCAGATTTATTATCAATATCGGTCCCTCGCTATTTCAACAGATCCCAGACAAAAATAACGACTAAAGTATAATTCTACCACTTTCCTTTCAACAACAAAGAGAAGAAGAATTAGTAAATAGTAAAAATAGTAAAAAGATTCACGGGCGCTGGTGCCTTTTGGCCACAAAAGTTCTCCTCTGCCTACAAAATGATGTCACACTTAACAGCCCCATAGGTCGCTAGTTGTGACCAGTTTAGTATGTGAAGCGTCACAGCTTGACCGTATCGCTGTCTATCTGCTTATAACACCTGACACTGTGGTTCCCCTGACACATCACTGTGACATCACAGGTGACATCACAGTGATGTCAGATACTCAGAGCAGGGATCTCCATATATTGCCCTAACAGGCTGACACCTCACTGTGACATCACAGGTGACGTCACAGTGATGTCAGATACTATGAGCAGGGATCTCCATATATGGGCATAAAAGATGGCGCCCTTAGGCGTCTTGCTGGTATGAAAACCTCCAGCTCATGTCTGTCTGTCTGTCTGTCTGTCTGTCTGTCTGTCTGTCTGTCTGTCTGTCTGTCTGTCTGTCTGTCTGTCTGTCTGTCTGCCTGCCTGTCTGCCTATCTGTCTGTCACTCTTCTGACATCACAATGACACCTCATCCCAGCTCAGCAGAAGGATATAGCTAACCCGTTCTGACATCACAATGATGTTGCAAATTAATTCCGTCCTTGTTCCTTTTGACATCCCTGATGTCATCAATATTAGGGTTCCACCATGGCACAGCACCCAGGCACAATGACCCCCCCCCCATCTGAGGTCCTTCAGGTCTTGATGAATGCAGTGGTGATATGCTTGGAAGGACCGATGGCTCATGATTTGAATTAAGTGTCCTGCAATTTCGGGAGATTGAGGTAGCGCCTCCGATACTGAAGGAATGTCCAGATTCCAGAGTGATGAATGGGAGAAATGGCAGATAAGAATGTAAGTGCTGATGGAATCAGAAGCAAGTGGCCTCTTGGCCGGACTCTGAGATGAAGAGATGAATCTGTCAGCATCATACTATGGAATTCAGCCATGGCCCATGGATGAACTTTTTTTTTTTTTTTTGCTAGAACTAGAAAATCGTGGTGTGTCTTAGAAGTAAGACAGGTCTAGAATGCAAGCATTAGACCATTACGCCATCTCTCTCTGTGAATATGTGCTGACGCTTTTGACTTCTTATGTTGTATTTTAACCTTGAAAAGATCCAAGTAATACAGCTGCAATTAGTAGGGTGAGTGGGATTTGAACACGGAACCTCCGCACCTATAATCTCATCTCTAGACCACTACACCATCTCCAACCTAAAAACATTAGGTGCTTTTGAGTAATTCTTTTGTATTTTACCCATGAAAATGTCAAAGTAAAATGGCAATGTAGGAGGACTGAGATTTGTACATGGAACATCAGCAACGAGAGTTTGATCTTTAAACCACTACTCCATCTCTCACTAACTTTTCAGTGCTCTTGAGTAATTATTTTGTATTTCAACCTTGAAAAGGTTCAAGTAAAACAAAAGTGTGGGAGGACTGAGATTTGAACATGCTACCTATAGTGAGTGTTGGTGTAGTGGTCTAAAGATTTGACTCATGGTGTGGAGGTTCCATGTTCAAATCTCACTTTTCCTACTTTGCTGTGTTTCTTTAACATTTCTTTCAAGGTTAAAATACTAAAGAATTAGTCAAAAGCATTTGCTCTAAATGAGATATGGTCTGAAGATCAGACTCTCAGTTCAGAGTTTTTATGTTCAAATCCTGGTTCTCATGCAGATCATTGCTGTGTTACGTGTACCTTTTCAAGGTTTTGAGGTAGTCAAAATCACCAGAAAATACCTGCTCCTAGAGATGGTGTAGTGGTTTAAATATCCGACTTTCAATACAGAAGTCACATGTTCAAATCCCAGTCCTCCTACACTTCATTGCTTGTGAACTTTGATCTTTTCAAGGCTAAAATACAAGAGCAAACTCAAAAGAACCAGAAGATACCTGCTGAGGGCCCAAAGGTGCCTTGGCTCAATGGTATGGTCGCTTGGACGGTTGTCCCTGTTACAGGCAGGTTTCAGACAGGTTCAAGTCCCATGCCCAAGGTACATGGAGGACCATCGTGGAGGGGTGTCCCTCCCCCTGTTTCCTGAGAGCTAAAGGTGGGGGGTTATATCTGAAAGAACTCTGTCCAACTGAAATTTTACAAAAAAAAAATCTGACCTACATGCCTTGAGAGCACTGGAAGAAATTGAGAAAATTGAGTCAATTTTAGCCTAAAAAAAGGTCAACATACTCCAGAGATAGACTGTAGGTTGAGTGGGATTTGAACCTGGCACCACTTGCCTGAGAGTCCAAGCATTAGACCACTACGCCATCTCTCTCTGTGAATATGTGCTGACGCTTTTAACTTCTTACTTTGTATTTTAACCTTGAAAAGATCCAAGTAATAGAGCAGCAATTAGTAGGGTGAGTGGGATTTGAACACAGAACCTCCGCACCTAAAGTCTCGTCTCTAGACCACTACACCATCTCCAACCTAAAAACATTAGGTGCTTTTGAGTAATTATTTTGTATTTTACCCATGAAAATGTCAAAGTAAAATGGCAATGTAGGAGGACTGAGATTTGTACATGGAACATCAGCAACGAGAGTTTGATCTTTAAACCACTACTCCATCTCTCACTAACTTTTCAGTGCTCTTGAGTAATTATTTTGTATTTGAACCTTGAAAAGGTCCAAGTAAAACAAAAGTGTGGCGGGACTGAGATTTGAACATGCTACCTGTAGTGAGTGTTGGTGTAGTGGTCTAAAGATTTGACTCATGGTGTGGAGGTTCCATGTTCAAATCTCACTTTTCCTACTTTGCTGTGTTTCTTTAGCATTTCTTTCAAGGTTAAAATACTAAAGAATTAGTCAAAAGCATTTGCTCTAAATGAGATATGGTCTGAAGATCAGACTCTCAGTTCAGAGTTTTTATGTTCAAATCCTGGTTCTCATGCAGATCATTGCTGTGTTACGTGTACCTTTTCAAGGTTTTGAGGTAGTCAAAATCACCAGAAAATACCTGCTCCTAGAGATGGTGTAGTGGTTTAAAGATCCGACTTTCAATACAGAAGTCACATGTTCAAATCCCAGTCCTCCTACACTTCATTGCTTGTGAACTTTGATCTTTTCAAGGCTAAAATACAAGAGCAAACTCAAAAGAACCAGAAGATACCTGCTGAGGGCCCAAAGGTGCCTTGGCTCAATGGTATGGTCGCTTGGACGGTTGTCCCTGTTACAGGCAGGTTTCAGACAGGTTCAAGTCCCATGCCCAAGGTACATGGAGGACCATCGTGGAGGGGTGTCCCTCCCCCTGTTTCCTGAGAGCTAAAGGTGGGGGGTTATATCTGAAAGAACTCTGTCCAACTGAAATTTTACAAAAAAAAAATCTGACCTACATGCCTTGAGAGCACTGGAAGAAACTGAGAAAATTGAGTCAATTTTAGCCTAAAAAAAGGTCAACATACTCCAGAGATAGACTGTAGGTTGAGTGGGATTTGAACCTGGCACCACTTGCCTGAGAGTCCAAGCATTAGACCACTACGCCATCTCTCTCTGTGAATATGTGCTGACGCTTTTAACTTCTTACTTTGTATTTTAACCTTGAAAAGATCCAAGTAATAGAGGAGCAATTAGTAGGGTGAGTGGGATTAGAACACAGAACCTCCGCACCTAAAGTCTCGTCTCTAGACCACTACACCATCTCCAACCTAAAAACATTAGGTGCTTTTGAGTAATTATTTTGTATTTTACCCATGAAAATGTCAAAGTAAAATGGCAATGTAGGAGGACTGAGATTTGTACATGGAACATCAGCAACGAGAGTTTGATCTTTAAACCACTACTCCATCTCTCACTAACTTTTCAGTGCTCTTGAGTAATTATTTTGTATTTGAACCTTGAAAAGGTCCAAGTAAAACAAAAGTGTGGCAGGACTGAGACTTGAACATGCTACCTGTAGTGAGTGTTGGTGTAGTGGTCTAAAGATTTGACTCATGGTGTGGAGGTTCCATGTTCAAATCTCACTTTTCCTACTTTGCTGTGTTTCTTTAGCATTTCTTTCAAGGTTAAAATACTAAAGAATTAGTCAAAAGCATTTGCTCTAAATGAGATATGGTCTAGTGGTCTGAAGATCAGACTCTCAGTTCAGAGTTTATGTTCAAGTCCTGGTTCTCATGCAGATCATTGCTGTGTTACATGTACCTTTTCAAGGTTAAAATACAAAAAAAGTAGTCAAAATCACCAGAAAATACCTGCTCCTAGAGATGGTGTAGTGGTTTAAAGCTCCGACTCCCAATACAAAAGTCACATGTTCAAATCCCAGTCCTCCTACACTTCATTGCTTGTGAACTTTGATCTTTTCAAGGCTAAAATACAAGAGCAAACTCAAAAGAACCAGGAGATACCTGCTGAGGGCCCAAAGGTGCCTTGGCTCAATGGTATGGTCGCTTGGACGGTTGTCCCTGTTACAGGCAGGTTTCAGACAGGTTCAAGTCCCATGCCCAAGGTACATGGAGGACCATCGTGGAGGGGTGTCCCTCCCCCTGTTTCCTGAGAGCTAAAGGTGGGGGGTTATATCTGAAAGAACTCTGTCCAACTGAAATTTTACAAAAAAAAATCTGACGCACATGCCTCGAGAGCACTGGAAGAAAATTGAGACAATTTTTGCCTCAAAAACGGTCAACATACTCCAGAGATAGACTGTAGATTGAGTGGTATTTGAACCTGGCACCACTTGACTGAGAGTCCAAGCATTAGACCATTACACCATCTATCTCTGAGAATATGTCCTGATGCTTTTGAGTTCTTAACTTGTATTTTAACCTTGAAAAGATCCAAGCAATAGAGCAGCAATTAGTAGGGTGAGTGGGATTTGAACACAGGACCTCCACACCTAAAACCTCATCTCTAGACCACTACACCATCTCCAACCTACAAAACATGAGGTGCTTTTGAGTAATTATTTTGTATTTTACCCATGAAAATGTCAAAGTAAAATGGCAATGTAGGAGGACTGAGATTTGTACATGGAACATCAGCAACGAGAGTTTGATCTTTAAACCACTACTCCATCTCTCACTAACTTTTCAGTGCTCTTGAGTAATTATTTTGTATTTGAACCTTGAAAAGGTCCAACTAAAACAAAAGTGTGGCAGGACTGAGATTTGAACATGCTACCTATAGTGAGTGATGTTGTAGTGGTCTAAAGATTTGACTCATGGTGTGGAGGTTCCATGTTCAAATCTCACTTTTCCTACTTTGCTGTGTTTCTTTAACATTTCTTTCAAGGTTAAAATACTAAAGAATTAGTCAAAAGCATTTGCTCTAAATGAGATATGGTCTAGTGGTCTAAAGATCAGACTCTCAGTTCAGAGTTTATGTTCAAATCCTGGTTCTCATGCAGATCATTGCTGTGTTACATGTACCTTTTCAAGGTTAAAATACAAAAGAAGTAGTCAAAATCACCAGAAAATACCTGCTCCTAGAGATGGTGTAGTGGTTTAAAGATCCGACTCTCAATACAGAAGTCACATGTTCAAATCCCAGTCCTCCTACACTTCATTGCTTGTGAACTTTGATCTTTTCAAGGCTAAAATACAAGAGCAAACTCAAAAGAACCAGGAGATACCTGCTGAGGGCCCAAAGGTGCCTTGGCTCAATGGTATGGTTGCTTGGACAGTTGTCCCTGTTAAAGGCAGGTTTCAGACAGGTTCAAGTCCCATGCCCAAGGTACATGGAGGACCATCGTGGAGGGGTGTCCCTCCCCCTGTTTCCTGAGAGCTAAAGGTGGGGGGTTATATCTGAAAGAACTCTGTTCAACTGAAATTTTACAACAAAAAAAAATCTGACCTGCATGCCTCGAGAGCTCTGGAAGAAATTGAGTAAATTGAGACAATTTTAGCCCCAAAAAGGTCAACATACTCCAGAGACAGACTGTAGGTTGAGTGGGATTCAAACCAGGCACCACTTGACTGAGAGTCCAAACATTAAACCATTAGGCCATCTCTCCCTCTGAATATGTCCTGACACTTTTGAGTTCCATCTCATATCCCAAGGGCACTGTCTTCAATTTTAGTACCACTTTAACTCATGGTTCCATCTCATATCTCAAGGGCACACTGTCTTTTGGCTAAAATTGGAACGATACAGAGAAGATTGGCAAGGTAGCTCAATGAGAACCATATAGAGTCAATCCATTCAAGCCAGTCGGCGAGAAGGTTGAGCCAAAGACGGAGTGAGATGGGATTTGAGAGTGATGGGATGGAACGGAAGAAATGGAATGAAAGTTAAACACGCACCCTCTGTAATGATCCGCAGGATGGAGTTGCGGGGGTGTTGGAGGGAGTGAAGTTGATGTTTGGTGCAGTGAGTGGTGAGGTGGAGAAAGTGGGCGATCAGAAGGTTTGAGCCTGGCCATGGGTGACATGAGGCACCACAGCACCACATAGGGAGCATGGTAGCGCTGCACAGATGCAGCAGTAGATTGTATTGCATGCGTGTGTAAGCCTTTAGTGTAGAAGTGTTAAATTGCAAAATGGGACATCAGTCCAGCTAGTATAGCCATCTGAAACTGAATCAACTGAATAAACCTGTCTGAATCTGAATCATGTTGATAAGTATGTATGCTTGGCAGTCTAAAGTAACCCATACAGCCTTGAGGACTTTTGCTGTTGTCATTAAAAATGTTCTCGCTCTCTCCCGGTAAAAAATAAAATGCACAGTAACTTTTACTTCCACAGCGAGTGAACAAACAGGCACAGATTATTGTGATGATGCATGATATTACTGCCGCTGTTGAATGCCTGGAAATAGTTCACCATAAATGATCGCAGCAGTGTTTTTTCTGTGTTATAGAAAGAGACATAGGGAAAAAAGCAGAGACAGAAATCGATCTATATTTAGAGATCATAAGATAGCATAACATACATGGATTTGCTTTGAGTTTGTGGTTCAAAGCATGGGGGGAGAGAGAGAGAGAGAGAGAGAGAGCATCTGTGCACAGGCGTGTGTGTGCATGTGCAACCAACCACTGCTGTGATTGTGTGTTTTATTGGCATGCCATCTTGTTTATCTGTCGACGCTACTGTTTATCTGTTGCCATTACCTAAACTGCTGTCATGGGGAGACAACATTACGGCAACATAACAATTGTGCTGCCAAAATTTACATTTGGACGTTTGTCAGCAAAGACCGCAATGTGTGTTATGTGTATACGTACATACAGTACGTGTGTGTGTGTGTGTGTGTGTGTGTGTGTGTGTGTGTGTGTGTGTGTGTGTGTGTGTGTGTGTGTGTGTGTGTGTGTGTGTGTGTGTGTGTGTGTGTGTGTGTACGTGCATGAATGAGTGGGCATGCATGCACACAGGTTCTGTCACAAAATTGGTTCTAAGGCTGGACTCACACACATGCGTGAAACATCTTCTCCGTATCGTCTGAGAATGGCCACAGGGGGCGTACTAATGCATTGTCAATGGAAGGTTGTTTGGTTTTTTGTCGTTGCCGTGTCTCTAGCTCAACCACAGCCTGTCTTTTGGCCAAGAGACACAGCAATGACAAAACACCAAACAACCTTCCATTGACAATTCATTAGTACGGCACCCGCAGCGGCCATTCTCAGACGATACGGAGAAGATGTTAGACGCATACAGTATGTGTGTGGGGCGCCTCAGGCCGGACTCACACATGTGCGTCACGCATCGAATCTTATCGTCTGAGAATGGCCACTGGGGGCGCCGTACTAATGCATTGTCAATGGAAGGTTGTTTGGTGTTTTGTCGTTGCCGTGTCTCTTGGCCAAAAGACAGGCTGCGGTTGAGCTTGAGACAAAAAACCAAACAACCTTGCATTGACAATGCATTAGTACGGCACCCCCAGTGGCCATTCTCAGACGATGTTTCACGCGTAGGTCTGTGGCGCGCCTCACAGAATTGGTCCTAATAGGACTACACACACACACGTACACATACGGTATACTAACTCAAACACAAACAAATGCAAGCAGACATGGACACACCCCTCTCTCGCTCGCTCGCACACACGCACGCACGCACACACGCACGCACGCACGCACGCACGCACGCACACACACACACACACACAGGCGCGGGCGCACACACACGCCAACCAACCAACTCAATTAGAAACACTGCATTGCCCAGCAGCTTCTCAAAATCTAATCAGCACCACTCCATTAGCCATTGTCCCTCCCTGACCCAATCACTGGCACAACATCACCACCCTGCTCCGCTGCTCTCTGACACTGTAGCCCTGCAGGGGCGTCACAAGGAGGGGGGGAAGTGGGACGGAGTTACTAGGGCCCAAGGTGGAGGGGCCTTAATTATTTTATGCTTTAGCTATTGAGAAATAGCAGATATACAAGCTCAAAAATAGCAGATAAACAAGCTCAAAAATAGCAGATCTATAAGCTCACAGCACAGCACTCGGTGCTGCGCTGCGAGCTTGTAGATCTGCTATTTTTGAAAGTCGTGAAAATGTGTGCAAATCTTTGAATATATGTACTTTTTTCTTTTTGGGCTTTTATTGATAGGACAGTAGACTGACAGGATATGGGGGGAGACGCACGGCAAAGCTTGTCCGGATCGGGAATGGAACCAGCGTTGCCATCAGGCATTCATGCCTATGTGGCAAAGCCTATATGGTATGCGCCTAGACCAGTAGACCAGTAAGCCAGCAGGCAGCCCTGAATATGATGTACTTTTTAAGCGAACATTATTTTGTAACTAAAATTTTGCTTCTGGGGGGTCCCTGGAACGAAATATTTTGAGATGGGGGTCCGTGGCCAAATATATCATTTTGGGGGTCCTTCACATGAAAAAGTTTGAGCACCACTGACATAGAAACATGTCAAAAAACCTTAGAGGGATTTGAAATATTCATACTCAGCACACATTTTCACGATTTTTCAAAAATAGCAGATCGACAAGCTCGCAGCGCGGCACCGAGTGCCGCACTGTGAGCTTGTATATCTGCTATTTTTCAATAGTTAAAGCACAAAACGTGAGTGAATTCTTGCACCCAGGCCCAGGGCCCAGAATTTGGTGCGACAGCCCTGGACACGGAGCTGCACTTAAGGTCAGATTGAACAAATATTATTTGTTCAACCTGGCCTCAAGAAGAGCTCCAGTAGCCGTGTTATAGCCAGGCCACTGACACTGTGTTAGATAATTAAGTTATTAAATGATCTACCTTCATGGACTGCATATGCAGTGATTCTCAACGTTTGACATTTCAAGGACCCCAATTTGATATGCATTAGACCATGGATCCCCATTTAATATGGCCTCTGTTTTAATGTAACTCTGAGTTACAGAGTTATACAGTAAATGGTTTAATTTGCATCCAATAGTTTTAAAATGCAGTAACCCTAACCCGTTTGATTAAAAGAATCAAGCAGTTCTATAATACAGTGTTCTTGAAGCATAGCAATACAATCTATTTTAAAGCCGCCGTGTTATAATAACCTTTAATGCTGCTTGTAGTTTGAGGACAAGTTGTGCTGTGTGTGTGTGGGCTGGTGATTCATATGGGAGTCAAATGATTGCTTCCCTCCAGTTCTATCTCCTGCTGACTTTTTGTGCTTGTACATCGTTTTTGAATCGAATACTGTGGTGGTTTAGAAATTAATATTTTATGACAGTTACACCGTTTGTATTAAATTGTAACGTACAGCTGAGGGCATATGGTGACTTCCCACGCTCAGTAGCCATGGGGCATTGGTGCTGCACTGGCATATTCAAACAATTATTTGTGATGCGGATTCTGCAAAGTGCCTCCTCCTAAATCAGTAGTTCTCAAACATTTTTGTGCCAATAAGGACCCCCAAAATGAGATGTATTTGTACCCAGACCAGACCCAGCCTGAAAAGGTCTTGTGCCAGTGTGGCGGAGAGAGTCGCAGCCCCAGCCTTGAAGCCTCAAAAGTCTAGTATCTCCCTCGTTCAATAGGGATATCCCTTTGGAGCGATGGTTAAGATATTGGACTTTTGCATGGGAGGCCGGGGTTTGAAGCCCGCATGGGGAGGTCCGATTCACCTCTGTTACAATGATGCCGTGACCCGGATCGGGCTTCCCTGTAGGAGGAGGTCAAAAGGGGGTGAGTGTGGCGGAGAGAGTCGCAACCCCAGCCTTGAAGCATCAAAAGTCTAGTAACTCCCTCATTCCATACTGATATCCCTTTGGAGCGATGGTTAAAATATTGGACTTAAGCGTGGGAGACTGGGAGGCCTGGGTGGGGAGGTCCGATTCACCTCCGTTACACCAGGGACTCCCAGAAAAGATTTGTGTAAAACATTTTCATTTTTTATTATTCAATCTTTTTAGAACTCTTTCAAGATTTTTCAAAGTGTTCAAAAATATACAAGCTGGCAGCGCAGCACAAAGTGACACACTGTGAGCTTGTATATCTGCTATTTTTTAGAACCACTTTTCTAAATCCTGAAAAAACTTATGTTGCTATACAGTATATACTGTACAGTATAGCTAAAATCTAAAATGACACATTAACGGGTTAAATGGGCAGCTATGTCTACATCTTTTCTCATTAACCCTTAAAGGGGAAGACCACCCATTTTCAATATTGAACTATGTCATTAATATACCTTAGAGGAGTTGTGTGAAAATAAAAAAAAAGTTCCCCCTCTTCTGTGTTACCTAGAACTGGAGGATTGATTTTGGGGTTTGTATTGCAAATTACAACTTGATGACATCACACATTGTACTTTACAATACAAACCACAAATTCAATCTTCCAGTTCTAGGCAACACAGAAGAGGGGGAACTTTTTTTCGATTTCCACACAACTCCTCTAAGGTATATTAATGATATAGTTCAATATTGAAAATGGGTGGTCTTCCCCTTTAAGTTCTGTTCAGATTCACTACACCTTCGTTCTGTTCGAGTCATTTTGACCAGAGGGATATTTGGTTTAAAAAACAACACTAATATAAATTTTAACTTAACAAATCATCATCATACATTGACTTTGTCTCAATTCCAAACAATTCATATGATATTATGGTAAATGTTTGCATTTATGCTTTGCTATATCACATTAAACACTAGGCGTTTTTACTGGTTGCTGAAATTCATGTATAATAAGAGCTGAACACATATGTGAACATGGGAACACACATTAATGTCACATATGAATGTACACTTGTACATATACACTAGGAAGCACATGTTTCACAAACAGCATGTGAGGCACATATGAGCTTCTTGCACCTCCTGCAAGCAGTCTGTCTTCCTGTCTGCTGTTGTAGGACACACTGAACAGCGCTTTCTCTTGCCAGATGCTTCAACTCTAAGTTCACTGTTCATTTTACCATTTCTATCATTTGGATTGTTTGGAATTGAGACACAGTCAATGTATGATGATGATTTGTTAAGTTAACATTTATATTAGTATTGTTTTTTTAAACCAAATATTCCCTGGGTCAAAATGACCCGCGAACAGCATTAGAGGGTCAAAAAAATGAGGGGGGGTGTAGCATGGGTGTAGTGCAAAAATATTTTTTTACATGTTAATCACAGAAGAATCTTTAAGGCCAGTGAGTTTCAGGTGGAAAAAATATAAACTTCTACCTTTTTCTTTCAAATGAAAATGTAAAACGGAACGTAAGGGTTAAACAATACCTGACAAAAGTTAATATTGAATGTACATAACAGTTCCTGAGGCTCTTGAAAACATGTTGTTTAATAGGCATATATTTACTGACCCGTCACTGTGGTCCTCCTCGGCCTCATTGCTTCAAGTCACATAAAATGTCTTTGGTTTACTATCTGCTATGGTATAATGGATCTGTCATGCGGCATCTATTTACAGCATGTTGTGCATTTGCGTGCGTGTGTGTGCGCGCGCGTGTATACTGTGCCAGCAGGAACACTGACAAAAGTTTTCCCCCTTGTGAATGACTATAAGGCCTGGAAATGATTGCATGCACACTTGCACAGAATGATGTGTTAGTGCGTGCATGCGTTGCGTGCGTGCGTGCTTGCGTGCAGTAATAGCCGGGGAGCCACAGGCCCAAAAGCTCAAAGAATAGGGTTTTACCTGTGACGTCATGACATACTTTTTATTTTAGTTTTTTCTATTCATTTGGTCATTAAGGTACACAGAATGAGAGGCCTGCTCTGCCGGAAACTCTGCGAAAAAAGGTTATGGCCATTTGTTGCGACCGAAGGTCGCATATACTCTGAAGAACCGTGTCGCTTGAGTGACCTTCCTTCCGTATCCTGTGACCTTCCTTCCGTATCCTCTGTGATGTCAGTGTGATGTCAGCGAGTTGTGACATCACTTCCTGTACAGGGCGGCTACACAAAATGTGGATAACACTATATATGGAGATAGTCCAGTCCATCATGTCATATGGGACTACCGTCATAGAAAGTAGCTATTGTTAGGCCGGAGTCAATGGCTGTCTGTCTGACTGTCTGTACAGGAAGTGATGTCACATGACATACTTTTTATATATATATGTAAATATGGGGGCGTCTGTGTTAAGAACGTTTCGTTGTCAAGCTCAACGTTGGGCATTTGGACCTATACATGGAGAAATGGAGCGAAATTTGTTTGGCCTAAACATGGAGATGTGGAGAACACTATATATGGAGAAAGTCCATTCCATCATGTCATATGGGACTACCGTCATAGGCAGTAGCCATTGTTAGGCCAACTCAATGGACTGAGTCAAGCTCAACGTTGGGCATTTGGACCTATACATGGAGAAATGGAGCGAATCTGTTTGGCCTAAACATGGAGATGTCATATGGAACTACCGTCATAGACAGTAGCCATTGTTAGGTCGGAGTCAATGGCTGTCTGTCTGACTGTCTGTACAGGAAGTGATGTCACATGACATACTTTTTATGCCCATATATGAGTCCTTCTGTACCACATCTCCATGTTTAGGCAAACTCCACACAGAAAGGCCCTATCGCCAACCCAACCTAGGGTGTGAGCGATAGGGCCTTTCTGTGTGGAGTTTGCATGTTCTCCCCGTGTCTCCTAGGGTTGATACCCTCACAAAAACATGAACAAACTCCCCCCAGAATGACAACAACTAGAATCGTCAGAGAAACGCTGTGGTTGGCCAGATGGTCAAGAATTGGCGCGACCTCGCACTTTAGGGCGAGGTTGCATGTCACCCTGAGGTCGCATTCCACCCTCAGGTGTCTTACTAGTATATTCACTCCATCGACTTCAATATACAGGAAAGAAGCACACCAAAAAAATATGCTTTAAGTAGCATGTGAGGGGTCAAACTATGAAAAACATTCCTTGGGCTAGAAAACGGACCAAAATAACGGTGAAAAGTGATGACTCATCATTTTTCACAGGTGTGAGAGGCTGAAATCTAGCCCAAGGAATGTTTTTCATGCAAAACAAATGCTTGCAATGGATTCAGAATCATGAAGAACCCTTATAGTCCAGTCATTTTAGGCCAAAATTTGTCCAAACCTGGAACAAATTTTTTTGAAAACGACCTATCTACCTTCACTTACTATACACTACAATATAAAGGAAAAAATGACTGAGAAGAAATCTGCTTTAAGTGGGATGTGAGGGGTCTAACTAGGGGTTTGTCATCATGCTGAATCCATTGCAGGCATTTGTTTTGCACAAAAAACATTCTGTGGGCTAGAAATGGCCTTAGAAAACAATACACGTATGGGTGCGTTTTCATGTTAGTCGGAGGCCTTAGGGTTTTTTTTTTCTCGTGCTAATCAGTCTAAAAGTTCAAAATTTTGCACAGATGTAGCTCAGGGCATGCTCTAATGATTTAGCTAGGGCGCCCGAGTCTGCGACCTTCGGGGTCGCCACAGCACCAACAAAACTCTGAAAAGTGATGACTCATCACTTTTCATCACTAAAGTCGATGGGAGCCCAACTTGATTTGGCCGCTGTGGCGACCCCGAATGTTGCAGACTCGGGCGCCCTAGCTAAATCATTAGAGCATGCCCTGAACTACATCTGTGCAAAATTTTGAACTTTTAGACTGATTAGCACGAGAAAAAAAAAACCCTAAGGCCTCCGACTAACATGAAAACGCACCCATACGTGTATTGTTTTCTAAGGCCATTTCTAGCCCACAGAATGTTTTTTGTGCAAAACAAATGCCTGCAATGGATTCAGCATGATGACAAACCCCTAGTTAGACCCCTCACATCCCACTTAAAGCAGATTTTTTTTCAGTCATTTTTTCCTTTATATTGTAGTGCAGGGGTCTTCAACAGGGGGTCCGCGACCCCTAGGGGGTCCGCGGAGGTACTGCAGGGGGTCCGCGAAATTATTGCTTAAAAAAAAAAAAAAAAAAAACATTTTTTTTTTAAATTTTTTACATTTATGTAAAAAAAAAAAATCATGATTCTATCCATTTTGAATAGCTTGAATACATGATTACTATGCAATTGACAGATTGTTGATATTATTGACATTGGTTCTCAGTTAATAAGTAGTATGTTTAGAAATGGTAGTGGTACGGCCCACCCTGCTCGCTGTACTAACTTGTACATGTTTAAAATAAAAAATATGTCTTAGCCCCGACCCCCCCACCCTACGAGGTGGTAGGGGGTCCCTGCTCCATCTCCCCATCAGTTTGGGGGTCCCCGGCCTGAAAACGTTGAAGACCCCTGTTGTAGTGTATAGTAAGTGAAGGTAGATAGGTCGTTTTCAAAACTTTGCCCCGGTGGGATTTCTTGGGACTTTTTTTCCCTCACTAAGGACATAATGAGGATACAGAATCAGTTGAGTTTGCTACTATTGCAATTTGTTCCGGGTCTAACCCTAAAATGACTGGACTATTAGTTTGACCCCTCACATGCTACTTTTTTTGGTGTGTTTTTTTTCCAGGGTTAGGGTTAGGGTTAGGGTTAGGGTTAGGGTTAGTGAAGTCAATGGGAAACCTTTTTTCGCAGTGTTTCCGGCAGAGCAGGCCTCTCATTCTGTGTACCTTATTGACCGAATTAATAGGAAAAACTAAAATCTGGAGTATGTCATGACATCACAGGTCTTCTCTCATTTTGGCACAGTGGCTCCCCGGCTATAAGCATTTATTGCGACCGCCAGGTAGCAGTTACTATCAAAACCTCCACCGCCTGTCTGTCTGTCTGTCTGTCTGTCTGTCTGTCTGTCTGTCTGTCTGTCTGTCTGTCTGTCTGTCTGTCACGTCACGTCACGTCACGTCACACTTTTCCCCTACTCATATCTCTAAACTTTTGCACACACACTCCTTGGCTGCCAAACCACAACCTCCACCCCTCATGTCTCACATGCCCCTCTTCTAGCGCCACCATGAGGCCGATTCTTGCAAAACACATTTTTCGACACTGCTCCTACAGATTTTGCCCTAAGATCACGCAATTCGCTACACAGTATCTCTACAGTCATTTCATCAACACACATCGGTCCCATCTAGTGCCACCATCAGGCCGATTTTTCCAAAACACAGTTTTGGACACTGCTCCTACCGATTTTGCCCTAAAATCACGCAAAGCGCTGCACAGTATCTCTAAAGTCATGTCATCAACATGGATCTGTCCCATTTCCCATATTCCCTCCTGATTGGCTACCATTGCCTTCTAAAGTTTGTGTCTCCCAATTTAGGGAGTCTTATTGGTGTGTGTATAAGTGTTCCGTCCAGCATAGTATATAAATCACCTTTCTTTCTTTCTTTCTTTCTTTCTTTCATACATGGTTCTCTTTCTTTCCTTCTTGCTCTTTGTGTTCTCCTAAAAGGTCCTTTCATTTTGTGTTATTTTTAACACAATACTCACATTGTTAAAAGAGTAACACAAATGCACGTTGTCTCAACACAGATCCATGTAAAATGTATGCATATGCCTTACAGTATTGTATGTTACTCTCTCTCTCTCTCTCTCTCTCTCTCTCTCTCTCTCTCTCTCTCTCTCTCTCTCTCTCTCTCTCTGTCTCTCTGTCTCTCTCTGTCTTTGTATGTAAGTAGCACAAACAGTGACATTGGTTGCGTTGACAACTAGATAAAATATTCAGAAATAGCTATCAATCATGTGTGCATACATACGGAATATATGTATGTATGCATGTATGTATTACAGTGTGCGTGTGTGCGTGCGTGCGTGCATGTGTGTGTGTGTGTGTGTGTGTGTGTGTGTGTGTGTGTGTGTGTGTGTGTGTGTGTGTGTGTGTGTGTGTGTGTGTGTGTGTGTGTGTGTGTGTGTGTGTGTGTGTGCTCAGGAGGTTATCCTGCTGCGTGTGAAAACGGGACCAGCAGAGGGATGCTGGGAGTTGGAGGATGGGGGGCTCTTACAGTGGAATCACATCAGTACTGTCAGGGGCGTCACAAGGGGGGGGGGGGGGGAGTTACTAGGGCCCAAGGTGGAGGGGGCCTTAATTATGTTATACGTTAGCTATTGAAAAATAGTAGATATACAAGCTCACAGCGCGGCACCGAGTGCCGTGCTGCGAGCTTGTAGATCTGCTATTTTTTCAAGCGAACATTTGTAACTAAAGTTTTGCTTCTGAGGGGTCCCTGGAACTAAATATTTTGAGATGGGGGTCTGTGGCCAAATACATGTAATTTTGGGGGTCCTTCACATGAAAAAGTTTGAGCACCACTGACATAGAAACCTAGGTTTTTCAAAACATTTTCAAAAAAAAAAACGAAAAAAAAAAAGAAAAACACCAGATCTACAAGCTCGCAGCGCTGTGAGCTTGTATATCTGCTATTTTTCACAAAAGAATGCGTAATAATGGGTTAAACCCCCTTCCCCTCTGAAGAACACTCATGGGGGGCCCGCAGTGAATCCTTGTACCCAGGGCCCAGAATCTGGTGTGAGTGACACCCCTGAGAACTGTTACCATGGGAACTGGGAAATACCAGTCTCTCTCTCTCTCTCTCTCTCTCTCTCTCTCTCTCTCTCTCTCTCTCTCTCTCTCTCCAAGTTCAATATCTCCATCATCCTCCTCTTTTCCCCCGTTGTCTCCCCCTCCCTTAACTCGTCCCTCCAGGCATCGACCCCCTCCCGCGTCTCACTATCACATGTGCAACCCCTCAGGCCCCTCTCAGAGTGTTACTACAACGGCCCTTCCCTCTTTCAACCTCCCTCTCTCTTCCTCTTTAGACCTCTTAACACCTGACACCTCTTAGCTCCAGTCCTGCTTTTTTTCCCCCTCCGTCACTTTCCTTGTATCAGCCCATCCCACCTACATCTCCCTCCATTAGTTCCACTTCTCGCCGCTTTCTCGCCTTTAATTGGGGCAATGTCGAATGTCCTGTCTCCTCCAACCCTGCGGCTTTCAGTCCTCTCTGTATCTCTCTTTCTCGCACACGCACGCACACATACAGTACGTATACCCCCTCTGGTCTTCTGAAGAATCGCACACATAATAATACTGTATGCGTGGGATTCTTCATGAGAAGACATATTCCCGAAGAGAGAAGACAGGAGACCTCATTAATTCAGGGTGTTATCTCTCCATCCTTCCCTATAGGTTACAGGGCTACAGTGATAGGTGGATCGGTGTAACAGTGGGTACAGTATGCTGACCTGTGCTGAGACGTGAATTGATTTCCTTGTATATATTTATACTGTATGCATGTTTAATGTCGCACTACTCTCATGCTAAACTAAAGAGGTGAAATCATCATCTGGTTGCCAACCAGCCTTGTGGGCTTCACCTGCATGCTCTACAATTGTGCGAGTTGAATTCTTCCCACTCTGAATCTGCTTTTATCTGCAGAACATGTCAATTCCTCTCCGTATTTCAGCTGTCAGCATTGAAAGGTAACATGATGCCATACCTCCAGATGTTTTATATTGTCAGACAGAAACCTTGTATCTCCAAGTTTCACATTTGTATGCTTTTTCGTAAACCATTACAGTAAGACTCCCTAATCGGGGGAGATAAGGGACCGTCAGGTCGCATGTAAAAATCGGCCTGATGGTGGCGCTAAATGGGACAGATCCATGTTGATGACATGACTCTAGACATACAAAATCTGTAGGATCAGCGTTCCAAAAATGTGTATGGCAAGAATCGGCCTCATGGTGGCGCTAGAAGTGGGCCATGTGAGAAATGAGTGTTTCCATGAGAGTGGGTGGAGGTTGTGGTTTGGCAGCCAAGGAATGTGTGTGCAAAGTTTTGCATGGATCGGGGCAACGGTGGCAGAGATATGAGTAGGGCAAAAGTGTGACGTCACGTGACGTGACGGACGGACTGACAGCCGGTGGAGGTTTTGATAGTAACTGTGACCTGACGGTCGCAATTAAAGCCCCGCTTCATCATACAAAAGTGTCTCACAAAAGTAAACTAGATCAGCTATTTTCACTACTTTAAATCGTTTTTAAAATAATAACCCAAAAAAAAGGTTTTGGACATACAAGGTTTCCACCCGACAACGACGGTATCTACCAGAGTTGCTGCCAGCCTGCCACTCACTCTGTATGCTTCTACCTTCTCTCCATCGTATCCATCTGTCTGCATAATATTGTCATTTCACCGTGCATTCTTTCACACTCGTATAGCCCTCATTATGCAAAACAGTATGAGATATGCTGTTAAGTCAGCTATACTGTGGCTGCAGGGAGTCCTATTCTATTATCTGCTTTACCCTTTTTGTTGAATATACTGTATATATACTGTATATATTTTGGTTTATTTCAGATAGTTCAGTGTAGAGAAACAGGAAACAAAGGGCACAGAGAGAGAGAGAGAGAGAGGAATACATTCAAAACGAGTCAGGGGTCGGATTTGTTCCTGGGTCCTCCTCGTGCTCACAAAGAGCATATCGCCGAAAAACCTTGCATATCCCAAAAAATATAGGCGATCTGATATCTTGTGTGACACTGTTGTACAACGAAGCATAAAATAGGGGACAAATATGTAAAAAAGATAAAATGTAGGCATTCGACACCGCCGATATGGTCTGTACACTATAACTGGCTGAGCCACCAGGCACCCCCAAGAGTCTTATTATCTTCTATCCTCCCTCTCTATACTCTACCAATCTCTATATCTCTCCTTCTCACCCATCTTCCTCTCTCGCTCCCCGTCTCACTTTGTCTCTCTAACATACCGTACTTCCACTTCCTTTCTCTCGACCAGTGGCGTCAGTTCAGAAAAAGCTAAGGTATGGCAACATGACTGGTGTCTTGAACGCGCGCGAAGGCGCGCGTTCAAGACACCAGTCATGTTGCCATACCTTATCAACAGGCATGATTCATTTATTTTGAGATGTACATTTTCTTTTTTTCCCCCGTTTACGTTTTTTCTTGGGCTGGATATGGCAGCCTGGAACGGTTGTTCAAGTGCAGTTAAACTTGGCATGTTAGTAAACGTGCCACAATTAACAACAATTATGCATTGCACCTGTGCAGCTGACCTGCGGAACCTGGGAATATACCATCTTGTCAAGATGAATACAAATGCGAGAATATAATTATAATACCTTGTTGAAGTGACCATTTTGTAAAATGTTGCATTTGTAGTCATTTTACTGTAATTTAACAACATAATAACCAGCACAGATAGACAAAGAGACATTCATGTATTTATATTTAAAAGTAACTTTTATTTTCCCCCCTGGAGCCAGGGTATGGCAGCTGCATACCCCTGCCATACCCAATTGACGCCCCTACTCTCAACTGTTAGCCTATATTGCGCTCTCTCTCTCTCTCTCTCTCTCTCTCTCTCTCTCTCTCTCTCTCTCTCTCTCTCTCTCTCTCTCTCTCTCTCTCTCTCTCTCTCTCATTCTATCTTATTCACTCTCTCTAGATCTATACATCTATCTATCTCGCCCGCCCCTCTATCTCTGTTGTCCACGGTACAGTAGTTATATTGACAGCAGTGTGATTGAGGTTCACTGAGGACTGTATGTGTGAATTAATGCCGTGTGGCCTCCAACAGGCTATTAAACTCACTGGGACGGACTGTGCCAAAACAGAACTGCTGACACTGTACTGCGTGTGTGTGTGTGTGTGTGTGTGTGTGTGTGTATGTGTGTGTGTGTGTGTGTGTGTGTGCGTGCGTGTGTGCGTGCGTGCGTGCGTGCGTGCGTGCGTGTGTGTGTGCGTGTGCGCGCGACGTTGACATTCTTTGATCCACCATGGAATAAAAAATGTTTGGTCTTGTTGGAATGACCTATAGTTTTATTTACTATTTACTGTGTTATGAGAAATCTTGATATTTGATATTGTGTTAGTTCTTTATTTCTCAAATAATAATAATAATAACTAGAAGCAGTGCTCTTCCGAGCACAGGTCTCCAGCAACAGGTCAGGTATTAGTTATTGTGGCCTCCTGGTGGCGCTAATTGTGAAAAGCCTTTGGCTTGTAACGGTGACACTGCATGCATGATTTGAGGCATTTTGATCCAAAATTGGCAAAAGTCAACCTGCTGCTGGTGCTATAACAGGCCAATATGAAAAGAGTGTAATTTGTTCCTTGACCTAGTGGGAATGTGCGCGCAGAATTTCTCTGTAATCACAACCTGCGTTCATGATTTAAATCATTTTTTTCAAAACGGACCAATCCTGCAAACTTTGGAAGCCAATGTTAGCCAATTAGGATGGAATATGAAATATATACGTCTTGATCACATGACTATAGAGATACTGTGTACTGATTTGCATGATTTTGCATTACAATGCACAAGATGCAGCACTTACTGCTAAACAAACATAGCCCCCAAAATAATGGAAATTCACTTCCCAAAACTCAAATATGATTTGAACCACAGGGCAACCACACTCGCAATTTCACAAATTGCACATTTTCTAGTTCCTCTGCCTATTGGGAATGTGCATGCACAATTTCACCAAAATCGCACACTGCCTTCATGATTCAGGCATTTTATTCAAAACGGACCAATCCTGCAAACTTTGGAAGCCAGTTTTAGCCAATCAGGATGGAATATGGAAAATCGGATCCAAGTCGATCGCATGACTGTAGAGATACAAATGTCTAACAATTTGCGTGATCTTTTGACAAAAAATGTAGGAGTACTGGCTTTTTGCAAGAATTGGCCTCCTGGTGGCGCTAGAACAGGCTCATGTGAAAAATGTGGGGCAGAGGTTCTGAATTGGCATTCAGGGAGTGTGTGTGCACAGTTTGGCAGCGACAGGGCCAACACCCCCGGAGACTAGCAGGTAACAAACTGGATGGACGGACGCAAACATGGACACACGGACGGACGGACGGACGGACGGACGGACGGACGGACGGACGGAGAGGGGTGAAAACATAGTCTCTCCCCATGCCTTTCGGCTGGTGGAGACAATAAATAATAATAATAAAGAGCACACTCTGCCAGGTCAAAGGGTTTGTTGGATAAAAGCACCACACATGGTCTGTAGTCTGTAATTAAAGACGCAAAAGACAACATTGTGTTGTAAGTCTAGGGACACAATAGTCACGGAAATACACTGAAACAGATGCGAGTTGACAGACTGTCACCACTTTTTGCTACGCTACAGTGCAGCCGTGTTGTGGCAAACAGATAGACAGAGAGGGAGTCAACAGAGTGCAGTGTGGGCTCTAGCTGATAAATGGAAGTAGGAGGATTATTGCATTTCCAGAGAAAATCTCCCACACCAATAACACAAACAAGGCAACGGGGACCGGGGCATTCAGGGACCAGGTGTCACCGATTGCACATGATTATACCAAACACTGAGTCACCTATGACTGTTATATAAACCTGTCATCTATTCATTTACGGCATGTCTGTCCGCAGTCTGTCCGCATGCTGACATCACTGATATTAAATAGTGTCTGCCATGAAAGAGCCCAAATAATGTCTGTCTGACATGATAGAACATTAGGGAGCTGCCAGACATCACTACAGTGCCCAAATTTGGAGCTGACGTCACAGACTGGCCTGGACACGGAACACCATAATATGGGCATAAAAGAGACCCAGACAGATAGAGATGTCTCCATATAATCTATGGGCATGAAAGGGACAGACAGACGGATACAACAGGTATTACACAACTGGACGTCAATGGTGACTATTCTGCCCCACGGGCACCGGTCTGGGTTCTCCAACATTACTTCTGAGACTCCACAGGGACATTCAATCCCTCACTGTGCACTCATATATACTGTGCAAACCCCCGGGCACAGGACTAGTGTAATTCATTTGACAGCCTCTTAAATGCATCAGTTATACATGATTAAACTGGATAACCTCCACAATTTCATACCATGCTTTAATAACACTGGCATAGTGAGAAGTCAGTCAGTCTTGTCTGTCTGTCTGTCTGTCTGTCTGTCTGTCTGTCTGTCTGTCTGTCTGTCTGTCTGTCCTCTTATGAGCTCACTTCAACTAGCCTGGCATGAAAGTCGTGGTTTCTCTTGTCTTTTCCGTCATGTATCCGTTATTATGTATGTCTGATACAGCATCGCTGTTGCAATTCTGGGCAGAATTCACCCAATCAATACTGAATAACTAAAAAGGACACAGGATAAAATGAATGTTTACAGTATGTGAATGCTAATGTTTCGGATAGATGTTCACTGTTTCCTAAACATGTTAGTTGTTAACATTTCTGTGATAACTATCTTATTATCCAGGATAATAAGATAGACTTACAATACATGCCAGTATGTGAAGCCTGGTATACAACATTATTGCATTAGCGCAGCTGATGTCCATGCTATACTGCAATCAATGTCAATTATGTATGAGACATGATGTACCATTGTTATGATTCTTGATGTTGATAGTCTTCCTGAGATGACTTATGAGGTTAATAGTGCCTGCAAGACTAAACTGGATTGGGCTAAACTGACAAATGAGGACATCTTGTCAAATTATGAGAAAACTGATGTCCTCCTTAGTGATGTATGTGTACCAAAAGGTGCAATTATGTGCTCTGATCTGTGCTGATAATATACCGTTGTAGAGGCAACATTACTCTTCTTTGTTTAACTGAGTTAAAAGTGACCCCTACAAAGAGGGTAATATTGCCAACAGTGATACACTGAGAAACACAACCAATGAGGTCTATCGAGCAATAACACCGCTATCTGTCTGATAATAAAGCAAGGGATTCAGATCAAATCACTGCAGAGCATATCAAGTTGGCAAGCCCAACGTTTGCAGCACTTGCCGTTTGTTTGACTAGTTTTAAGACTCATGGACTGCTGGCAGACTCTACAGTATGTTGTCTGTCTGCAGTGTTGCCAGGTCTGCTCATTATATTCGACTTTGGTCTTGTTTTCCTGTAAAATCTCTAGTTGCTTTTGTTTGGGCTTGTTTCTGAAGTGTAGTTGCCTATTTGGCCTTGCTTTCAACATTCTTTTAGAAAATAGCTAATGTAATAGAGCTAGAGTGGTGAAACTGGTCGCTTCTTTTGGGCTTGTTTCATAGACCTGGTCGCTTGTTTCACTCACATAATCTGGCAACCGAAGGTGGACAGTTTTTCTCTCCCTGCTGTGTTCTCTCACCACAGCACTATCACTAGCTTTGCCTTGGACTCGATTGATATAGGAGGCTTGGTTCTCCAGCAGTAGCAAACTAAAGGTCTCTACAACCCCCGCAATGCTACCGACTCCTAGAAATAGACAGCAAAAGACTGAGCAGGTTCAGTTTTTCATCAACAGGTCCCTCCGGCTTTATCGACGGCAAGCGTCTCTTGCCGATAAGCTCCTGATGGCTGGCTCCCTGTCAGCAACAGACACGTTCCGCCTTCTTCCGTCGCCAACGTCGGCACAGTTAAGAGCTTCCTTAAGGCTTTTCAATGAGTTAATCGCCTAAAGATTATTATTGTGGGCTCGTTGGAAGCGAGCACACGTATGTTATCTTCATTATTTATCTATAAAGTTCTCCTAAAAAATTACGTAATCTATCAGTCAAGTTCTCCTAAAAAACGACGTAATCTATCAGTCAAGTTCTCCTAAAAAAATATGGTAATCTATCAATCAAGTTATCCTCGTCAGTTCTCCTGACCTCAAGTTATATCAGTCAAGTTCTCCTCGACAGTACAAAGGCAGGGCCCTTAGCCAATGAGGTGCAGCAAAAGGGTAGATCTTTGTGCCCTACATGGTGTTACATGCGAGCTCACACTGTTTCGTAGGAACAGTATTTCTAGTATATATTTTTAATTCAGTTAAAGAGGCATGCCTGACGGCATGAAAATAATTCTGTATGCAGGTCAAACGGGGCCACAGAGTTTCAGCTCCCTTTGGCATTGGTAATGGAGTACAACAGGGGGGAATCTTTCACCAGCCCTCTTTAATGTGTACATGAATGATTTAGATTAGAATATCAACTAAATGAGGCTATAAAGCGGATCGTAGAGTATGACTGGTAACACCCTAATAAAGCCATCCATAACAAGCTAGCGTGTCGTTGATCTGGATACTCTTTCTCGTAGCAGTCGGTTTCAACTACTGAACTGTATGCTGTTATTAGGGGTCAAACATAATGGGGAATACAATGCTAAAAAGAGCGAGCCTGTTTCACCCACACAATAACCTGGCCAATGCTGAAACCTGTCCTAAAAAATATCAACAGGACTCACATGGTCCTTTTAGGATCTCTTATTTATTGGAAAAACCCAGCAGTAGGATCAAACACAGACATTTTGGACCAAATGCCTACCTCAGCGTGATTGAATGCTGAAAACATGAACACACTGATCGAAATCAGCACAATAACCCCAGCAAGCTGATAACCGTGTATATACAGTATATGCTTGTGTATTATTTTTATATATAATTAAAAAAAGAGTATAGCCGCACACTCGTAGCTGCCGATGCATATATTTATTGTGTCCTAATAAATATATGCATCGGCAGCTACGAGTGTGCGGCTATACTCTTTTTTAATTATAGTGTTTGTTCCGTTGGCTGGCACCTCATAAGGACTGGTGTGTTGTGCGCTTTTTTGATATGTGTATTTGTTTACACCATGCTATATCGTCTTCTTGCCATTTCCCATATATTCTGCATTCACAAGTACACCCTCCTGTTGTCTAATAGGTTTCCAATCACACCATGGTCAGATTCAAGTAGTTGCGTCCCTGATGCAAATATCACTGTACAAAAGCCTCCATCACATGTAAATGCTAATGTGGCTCCGGAATTGCAGAAATTGAGAAAAGAGACCTCACACATATACAATCTTTATGTAGCTGCTGTGGCTGCTCAAACTAAACACAGCGGCATCAAGTGTGCCCTTCATGCAGAGACAGTGGGAGAATCATTGCTTTCGGATGAGCCTGAAATTGGGTGCAGCCTCAGATTTAATCAAGTTTAGATCATTCTGCTGTGCAGAGAACAAAAGGGCATGCATGATAGAGTGGCAGGCAGGAGGGAGGAAGGGAATCTCATGAGGGTGAAGAGGGACTTCAAATTGAGGTATCAGGGTTGCGATGCTAAGGTGGGAGGTTACTGAGGTGTACAGGGTTTAAGAGATGCTGCTTGTAAGATGACAAGACTATAAGAGGCATGCATATGAGATGAAAGTGGCACTATAGGTGAGGCCAATTGAGTAGGGGTCGTGCGTGCTGCAATCTGAATTCGATTATGATTGTGGTGCTAGAGGAAAGGTCAAGGGGTTAGTCAGTGGTATGGGTTAATCCTCCAGGCCATAGGGTCAGCGAAATCAGTAGGGGTCATCATCCAGGAAGCATGAGGGTGCGCAGTAAACTCCATGGCAATTTAGCCAGCAGCTTTCAAGAGCTACAAACCCATCCATCCTTAGAGTTGGGGCCCCACTGCTAGCAGGGCTAAGAGGGAAGGAGGTGAGAAGAAAGCGCTAATCAATGATGTGAGAGCTAGAATTACTTCACTTTGGTAGATCTTTCTTTTTTTTTGTCTGTTTACTCTCGAATAAGTACATGAATAAGTGATAACCTTGGTACGCCTGCTTGCAGTGAGTAGTCTACTAATGTATGTGCATGGAAAGCCAATGTAGAAGTGGCTATCTATTCTGAATTAAATAGTAATTACGGTGGGATTGCTATACAACTCCCCTGAGGGGTAGGACAGCCATCCAGCAGGCATAAAAAAGTGGCGACATGATCTATGATGGCTATATTTGTTAGGGCTCGGATAATATATAATATATCATAATGCTCCGATTATGCTGTCGCCGACTATTTTTGGACGCTCGCAGACAAAACCGAAGATCTTGCCGCAAGATCGGGCTTTGCTTGCAGAGGTTTTGCTCGTTGTGTATGAAAGGCACAGAGAGAAGAGCTGGCCGCGATAACAGCACCTCGGCGATGCCTCCCAGAGCGTTTCTAGATATTTAGCAGGTTATTTGGCTCTGTCACAGCACACCCCGAGAAGGTGTGTGTGTGTGTGTGTGTGTGTGTGTGTGTGTGTGTGTGTGTGTGTGTGTGTGTGTGTGTGTGTGCACGTGCGGTGAGAGACGGAAAATCATTAGTGCCCTGAATGTATCGGGGATCGCATCCTGGTAAAATATCTGGCAGTGTGTAATCCCTTGTCGGCGATCAATCTTATAGCGTGAAAACCACAACGATATTTGACAGCCGATTTCTAAAAAGAGACTCATATAGTGTGAAATA
Source organism: Nannobrachium achirus (assembly GCF_963921795.1). Lineage (NCBI taxonomy): Eukaryota > Metazoa > Chordata > Actinopteri > Myctophiformes > Myctophidae > Nannobrachium > Nannobrachium achirus. Next base: position 59,901,871 of record NC_137820.1, on the reverse strand, counting down.
CTTTAACGATCAGATAAGTCGGTGACACATACAAATCGTACAGTAATGCATGATACAGTAGGCACAGAGGTGAGATTAAGCTATAACCCGGCTATAATTACCATGGGATCTGATGATCAGGTGGTTTATTGGTGCATAAAACTGTACAAATATGCTAAACCTAGGTGAGACTAAGAGCCCGTGCACACAACGCTGTTTCCGCGAGAAAATGCTAAAAATAAAATGTCAGATATGCCGTCCGTGTAGACGAAAACTGCATTTTCGGGGGTTGAAAACGTAAAACCTCTTCCCCGAGTGAAAATCTTTGAAACGATCCTCCTTGCATTTCCATCTAAACGGGCGAGTTTACAGGGAATCCGCAAAATGTGTCATGTCATGGCTGACGCTGCAAAGCTGACAGCAGTGGAGCCTGTACGTTGCCATGGTGATTACAGTATGTAAACAAATGCTGTAATAGGAAGGAGAGCAAACATGATATCTCACACTGCTAGATAGTGCGTCACCGCCACCTAGCAACATGGCATGCTCACTACATAATTTTAGTCATTTTGCCGTTTTATCTACAGACTGTTGTCGAGTAAGCGTGGCCTAAGCCAACAGGGAAAACCAATTCAGTATTTGGTTTGCTTCCTCTTTAATTACTGCTTTCTGTATACTCTTGGTTCTTCTTGGCTGTGTATTTGTTTTAGTTGTCATATTACAAACACTGTAAAATGATATTAGATTTGCTCTATTGATCCCAGAGGGAAAATGCATGCATTACCGAATACAAAAGGTACATTAAAAAGCAAAACGAAAAAGGCTTGTATAATTGCTATTTAAGAGCAAATTTGTCATTTGATTTCGTTTTGTAATGACCTTTCTTTGACTATGACATCTGCTAGTATCTATAAATGGAGAGACCAAATGAAGAGTATTTCAATAACCGTAGTCTAGTACTGGTACTCAGAACTATTTTACCTACGGTATACACCCAAGATCTGAGAACAAGAACTGGACAATATGGCTCTCATATACCTATTGAGATTGATAATTGATTAACGCTGTCTTCAGTTTACAGTGCACTAAGCCCGATCTGTTTACTTTAGGAGGCCACAACATGCTGCTCTGCAGTAACAACAAAGTTAAGTGTATGTATATTCCTGGCAAGGAGGTCTGTCTTCCTTTATGCATGTTTGTATCAAATAAATACCTATTTTTATGGGAGTGTTGGCATATATTTGTTGTGTTGTGTATAATTACTCAATTCTGACTACAAAATGTCCACGAGTGCCGGGTATTGCAAGCTGGCATTATTGGTCTGTATTTATTTTTCACCCATCTATCTATCTATCTTGCAATGTATAAAGTCACCATACCAACTTGGATGAGGCAGCATTGTGTTTTCCTGAAACGTTAATATTTTGGACATAGTTGGGTTCTCCCCAACAGCAGAGATAGATTTGATTTATTGATTGATTGATTGATTGATTGATTGATTGATTGATTGATTGATTGAAACCAAATAGTCAGAAATCTTAACAGAATGTGGTACAGTAAGTTATTAAAGCTAAAAGGATAACAGGCCAGTCTATGACATCAGTACAAGGACGTTATATTGATGACATCAGGCTACTTCTATACTGTATGGGGATTTGTGAGTGTGAGATACTGTAGGTCTGTCTGTCTGTGTCCCTTTTATGCCTATATGGAGTATATTGGTCAGAGTGGCGGTTCTGGACAACTTGATCTCCAAAATGCTATCATGGGCATAGGGGTCGGATCGGTGGTTCTGGACTACAACGAGGATGGCGTCCGGGCCTACTTGGGGACACGCATGTCGGGAGAGATGCAAGGGCACGCAGGGTGTGCCAACCGGTTTTCTTTCGGGTTCATGTTCAGCAATTGGACCATTCACACCGACATGCACTCCACAGATGTGCACGCATGAATGAACGAATGAATGAATGAATGAATATTTTATTTCCGTGTCTGGACAACATTTGACCCATCCCATATGGGATTATCAGACACATCAAATACATACTGTACATGTAAACAAAACAGACATTCCAGTGTGAGTTCCACCAACAGCTAAATATAAAGAATACATTCTACCACTTTTTCGAGTCACGTGTTCAAATACTGGATTCTGATTGGCTAAATTCCGGAGGTTATGAGAGGACAACTGCCGCAAAGTTGTGTGAGGAGATCAATGCGCCTCAGTGTACATCCGGGGACTTCAGGAGGTAGTCGGAACACCTTTCCCCCAACCAACAAATGAAGGTCGCAGCGGTCCTATGTTTACTAACGTGCGTACTATCGTCGCCGATTTATTTGGATCCAATGCAATCCGCCAACTTTAAAGCCCCTTTTCTCTGAACCTATGCCTTTCTGGAAGCGAACAGCCTCTATTTACGGCCGGAACGGTGCTTTTAACTGACGTTAGCTTAGCTGTAAGCTAGACGCATGGATTAGTATGGAGTTGGCGCCATCTGTTGGTGAGTAGAAGATGTTGTTGGTGGAACTATCTGCTGTCTCGCGGAAGTTTTATAGGCAATAATGATTGTAACTTAAGATCCTTGCAAGTTACAACTATGTGTTTTCTTTCATGTATAAGGGAAAAAGTGGTAGAAAAGCTATTTACCACTCGGAAGGCTTCGCCTCGTCCGATAACACCCTAACACAGGACATTATCAGAGCATAATGTCCTCTCACTCGGGGTAAATTGCTTACGTATCTCACAGAAGTGAGTACCTTACAGAAGTGAGTAACTTACAGAAGTGAGTACACCCCTCCCATCTCTGTAAACACTCAAACGTCTGCAGAGATGAGAGGGGTGCACCCACCCCTGCGATACACTACCTCTCCATATGGCCTGCCCATAGCACAAAAGTCAACATTTAACTTCAGTGTTTCCCCTAGCCAGAAGCTGAAGGAGTGGGGGAGAATTGCGGAGAGGGGGGGGGGGGGGGGGGGGGGGGGGTGAACGGGTCCATTTGCTTCTGCGCTACAGACCCATTGGTTCATAACTATCTATCATTTGGCTGGGGCCTGGGGACCCCCTGGAACTCCCTCAAGGACCCCTCGGGGTCCCCGGACCCCACTTTGAGAACCAAGTGGTGGAAAAAGTACAGTATCAACATTCTAATGTAGACATACTGTGTTACAACTTACAAGTAGATGTCTGGAATAAAAAATGTAGTGGAATAAGTAAAGGTACAAAAGTATTGGTGTCAAAATAATTAAAGTTTAGTTTAACTTTTTAAAAGTTCTCAGTAATCATAACAGTTTCCAAATGCATAAATTTTTTTAAATCCTATAAAAATAGCAGATCTACAAGCTCTACAAGCTCACAACACGTCACTTTGTGAGCTTGTAGATCGGCTATTTGCATATAGCCATCATGTCATAAATGTAGTGGAGTAGAAGTACTTAAGTACAGTACCCTACTTGTAAAGTAAATGTAGACTACTAGTTACTTTACACCACTGCTACACACTCTGTGTGTGCATAACAGCAAAGTTTATTCTCTAGTCAAAAATGTTTGTTGCCTAATGACAGTGGTGTTGATGCATCCCTCGTTTCTATTCCACATCTAACCAGTGAGTGAATGACAACCGTGTTAGCACTTAGCTCTCATTAGCATGCGACAAGTAAGCCTACTATTGCCCAACAGCGGTAAACTACATGATTCAAACCCGTCGCTGAGGCACTGCTTTTATCCCCACAGCCCAAATCTTCTAGTTGTACACACCAGTAGCAAATATGCTAACGAGGGGCAAAGACTATAGCTGTATTCCAATCCGAAGGGTTTGCACTTTGAAGTGCGCATTTGAAGGGCTATGACGTCACTGGTCACAGATCTACAAGCTCACAATGCGTCGCAACGCAACGCATTGTGAGCTTGTAGATTGCTATTTGGCGCGGCCCAGTGACGTCATAGCCCTTCAAATGCGCACTTCAAAGTGCGAACCCTTCGGATTGGAATACAGCTTACAGCTGTATTCCAATCCGAAGGGTTCGCACTTTGAAGTGCGCATTTGAAGGGCTATGACGTCACTGGTCACAGATCTACAAGCTCACAATGCGTCGCAACGCAACGCATTGTGAGCTTGTAGATTGCTATTTGGCGCGGCCCAGTGACGTCATAGCCCTTCAAATGCGCACTTCAAAGTGCGAACCCTTCGGATTGGAATACAGCTGTAGTCAGCTCAGAATCAGAGGTGCTCAGCGCGACGAGGCAGCTGCCTGACTGACTGACTGACTGACTGGACTGAATGAGAGAGGGGAGGGGGAGAAACTAGACATATACATCTCCTTCCAACCGTATGTAAGCGAGAGAAGTTAGAACGCTATGCTTCACATGAGCGCTACATTGTTGTGGGGAAAAAAAAAAATCTTAAAAAAAAAAAAAAAAAAATCAAAAAAAAAAAAAAAAAAAAAGGAAAATCATACAGTGGCGGCCGGATTTGAAGCAGCGGCGGCTTAATGCATGTAGGGGAAACACTGAACTTCATCTATAGGTCACCGTTCTCCTCCTATCCCACGCTTTAAAGAGATATTCTTCAAAAGCAAATACATGATCAAAAAGACATTTTATTAAGGCACCATATCAGGGTTATGAACTTTTTTAAATAAACATTCTCTCAAGTTGCATGAGTTCCACAGATGTGCAGCAATAGATTGTCATATCTGACTATTGTGTAAATTTACAAATTCATCAAAACAGGAAAAGATCACTCCGCAGTGTTTCGGCATCGACTGTGAATCCGGTGTTCTTCCTATATATAATTGCTCAATGTCTATGACTTCCTTCAACAAAAGAATCAACAAAAGGCATTATTCTTTAGCTAAATGAATCCTGTTGACAAGAGGACCACGTTCCTGGGCAGGGCGGGTCATTTCTCAACCTTATAAATTGCAACACAACCTAGCGCATGCCTTATGTATTATGGATGGCGGCTACTGGCATTTACAAGCACGCTTTGAGTAATGCTGCACGTCTGTGGAATGGTGAATTTGGTTTCCTGAGCAAGCAGCATTAAGCTTGAGTTTTATACTTAGTTGTGAGTGGGTGTTGTGCGTCGAAAAAGTGAGCTTGTAGATCAGGGGTTTTCAAAGTGCGTGACGGGGCACCCTGGGGTGCCGCGACGGCAGTCCAGGGGTGCCGCGAGATCATTTGATAATATTTGGAATTTATTTGGACACTTGAAAAAATATTTAGTATCATTTTAAACATGAAGTACAAAGTTATTTTCAGTCAGTTCTAACCAAAATGGCTATTATCTCAACGTTTTCCTCGCAACATACTCGCTAAAATATCGTCACTGTCGGGCAGAAACCTCGTATCTCCAAGTTTCAAATGTGTACATCTTTTGGTAAAGCAAAGCCCTGCTTTATCATACAAGACTGTCGCACAAAACTAGTGGAAACAGCCGATTTACAAGCACACAACGCCTCGAGGCGTTGTGTGCTTGTAGATCTGCTGTTTTCACTAGTTTAGATCATTTTATAGATGATAAATACAAAACGAACGGTTTTGGACATACAGGTTTTCCAGCCGACAAAGACGATATGCTATAAATATAAGGTGCTGGGAGTGAAAATTATAATGTAGGGGTGCCTCGGATTAAAAAAACAATGTTATGGGGTGCCCTGAGACAAAAAAGTTTGGGAAGCCCTGTTGTAGATCTTCTATTTTCGGAGCTAACACTGGGATGTAATGCAACCTAATCTGGTTATTACTGTATGTAATGTCTACTTACTGCGCTGGTGGTGCCATCTGTGTCTGTTAGTCTCTGATGAAGATCAAACCAGACTGTCTGCAACGAGAGGCACAACAACAACAGCATTCACACATCAATCAAACAGAATGATATAAAACATCAACAAGCAGACATTCAGTCGTTGACAATGGCACGCCATTTCACACAGCCAGACACTGAACACACTCAGAGGAAACTGCAGCTGCCTCCACCAATGAAAAAGATCTGGTCAAGTGGTCTTTGGGCGCTAATAGATTTAATCATTGCAGAGCGCGCAAGTACTATAATCGGCTGGGTATGCAGATGTCCCCCTTTTTTAAAGACTGTAGCCCTGAAACGGCTGGGATTCGTATAACGTATTATGTCGTTGTGACGCATACAAATTGGCCTGTGACCCACCACACTGTTTGGGAGACTTAAAGCACTCTGGGAAGGAGTTAAAAGGGACAGGGAGGGGATCAGGTCAATAACACAGAGCAAAATGAAATAGATTGGAGCATGTCAGCATGAAAGATTCACACACTACCAGAGTTATCATTGTTAAAAGGACCAAATGTTATGATGCAAGGCAAGTTGGAGCCATTTTTTAAACAGATAATAAGCCTGCATGAGCAATATGGCAATACAGCTTGTACGGTTTTAAAATTCTACAGCCAGGAATTTATTACTTAAAGACTGGAGGGTTCAATGCGGTTGGGGGACTTGTA
>NC_137820.1:59880417-59890417 GCF_963921795.1 Nannobrachium achirus | reverse complement strand
CTGCTCTCCCAAAGACTGCTGGGGATCCATTAGGCTAACATGTTCACTACTAGACCAGACTCACAGGCAGGAAGTGGGGAGAAACGTGAAGAGAGAGAGAGGGGGGGAGAACAAGAGAGAAAGAGAGGCAGAGAGAGGGAGAATGATAAAGACAAGAGAGATGCAGAGAGAAGGAGAATGAGAAAGAAAGAAAGAAAGAAAGAAAGAAAGAAAGAAAGAAAGAGGGGGGGGAACAAGAGAAAGAGGTCAGGGAGGGGAATGGAGAGCAAGAGGAAGCATTAGCGAGTGAAGAAGTGAGGAGGAGGGAGAGATGGAGTTGTGTGTCTGCGAGGGTGGCTGCGTGTGTGTGTGCGCGTGTGTATGCACGTGCATACACACGAATGTGTTTGTGAGTGTAGGCTACATGCGTGGGTGCGCGTGGGCATGTGTGTACGCAAGAGTTTGTGAGTGTGTGTGTGTGTGTGTGTGAGAAGGGGGAGGACCGTGAAAGGAAAAATAACAAGACACATTGCCATATTGGTTGTCAGGCCTTTGTAATTGCTGTCACTGCCTTCCCTTTTTCTCTCCCCCTCCATCTCTTCTCTCTCCTCCCATCCCACCATCTCCCCCTCCCCCCACACACTCCAGCATCTCTTCTCCCTCCTCCAGCCCCCCCCCCCCCCACCTCCCACAATCTCCTCTCCCCCTCACACACCACCACTGTATATCGCCTCTCCCGCCCCGCAAACCTTCTATTCCCCTCCTACCCCCACCATCTCCTCGCCCCCTCCCACTGGTATCAAACTCCATTATATACACAATCAAGTATAATTTTACAGTATAGTATAATATTCTGTATAATTTAAGTATAGGGTGATCAGATGACCCCAAAGACATTAGAAGAGCATTAGAGGAGAAAAAAAAATCTTTCATTATTGCTGTATAACATTAGCCTAAAATCAGGGCCGTGGCTAGGTATAAGCGGTTTAGACGACCGCCTAGAGTGCAATCTCAAGGGGGGCGCTGCCAAAATGGAGGGATTTTGTTGAACAGTTAATGAGCCACCCAAACCGACCCAAAACCGACTAAAATCACCCCAAAACCGAGCACGCGTGAAAGCGCATTCGAGAGAGCTGGCATAGAGCGCTGATTAGGCTGGCCACGGGCCTGCCTAAAATGATACAAATAATCATGCAAATCAGGCAACATTATACTTCTGACATGGGGTAAATGTAATCAAACCTAGCAATTTGTGATTACTATGCACTCATGGAAGGACGTTTACATGTGTTTAGTGCTGTGAATAATATCCTCCCTGACCAGTACAAAGTGCAATTCTCGTGGAAAAAGGGTTAGGGTGAGACATTTTTACTAAATATGCATTTTCCAAAAGGATTTGATACCATATGACATGAAGCTACACACGTGCATGCTCTTTTCCCCTGTTTGTTTTCTAGTGTAGATTAATATACTGTAGCTGGATTTGCAAGCTTGAGTACAGGGGGACGTGCAGGCAGCCACAGAGAAGAGGACAGACAGACGTGACTGATATGAATAATATAAAATGTAATTGTGAACATATGTTATCTTCATTATTTATCTATCAAGTTCTCCTCAAAATGAAGTAATCTATCAGTCAAGATCTCCTCAAAATGACGTAATCTATCAGTCAAGTTCTCCTCGACAGTACAAAGGCAGGGCCCTTAGCCAATGAGGTGCAGATCTTTATGCCCATACATAGTGTTACATGCGAGCCCACACTGTTTCGTAGGAACAGTCTTTCTAGTTGTATTTCTTTTTCCTAATGACAGACAGCTGACAAATGTCTTAAAGAATGAAAATGGAATTGAGTTTTGAATTTCCCATGTTGTTGTTCCAATGATACTGAATGTAACTGGAAGTCACAACCGCCATGTTCACGTGACCACGCCGTCCAATATTTCACATAATAATACTGTACAATTTACAGTGTAATGGAAGACGTGGAAGGGTTGAGTTCATGAAGGAGTTTGCACTATGCAGCATAATGCTTAATTTATACTGTGTTGTCTGACACACAAGGCTTTAACAGCTGTGCGGTGAGTGCATGTGTACAGTATGTGTGTGTATAGTGTATGTGTGTATAGTGTATGTGTGTGTGTATAGGACGTGTGTGTTCCTCACCTTGTTTTCCAGTCGACCGATTAGTTCAGCCAGACGATTGATCTGAGTATCCAATCCTTCTTTCCTCACCTCCACCACACCTACACACACACACATACACACAATGCAAGATTAGAAGAATCAATACACAGCTTGCAAAAAAAAAAAAAAAAAACATATAGCACAGTCTAAAAAAAGCAAGCTCAAGGCCCCTCAACGGATGTCCAAAGCCGTTACCTTTCAGGAAATGGACAAATTGATCCAATGTAGTAAATCATAATCAAAACGGATTAAAGGATTTAGAAAAGCGTGTCCATGCATTCATCTTCAGAAGACTTGACTACTGTTTTCACATGTCTCCCCCAAAAAATCAGACGACTGCAGTTGATTCAGAACACTCCTTAAAGGACAACTTTGTTTTTTTACAACATACCGGTATATTAGATTGTAATTACAGATGAGTGTTAAAATGTTTTCATTTACTGCTTTCTATTGTTTCAGTGGTTGGGGGCATCCGTAGAAGTAAGCCAGCAATTTCTTTGTTACTATTTACACCAGCCCCCATAAGTCACATCTGCCCATGAAAGATTGCGGTGCATCTTGGGAATGGGCTTATTGTGTCTAAAAATACATATTTAGCCACCTGCATGCATGCCCCCAACCTGGGGGCATGCATGCAAATCAAAATCGTTAAAATCACTAAAACAATAGAAAGAAGTAAATGAAAACATTTTAACACTCATCTTTTCTCTTCACTAATGACTATCTAAAATATCTAAAAGCTTGTAGATCGGCTATTTTTGGCTAAAGTTCTCAGAATATGGACGTTAGGGTTCTGTGCCAATGACGTCTCATGACGGGTTTTTTGCAAAGGCGTTCAGTGCCAATGACGTCTTTGACGTCTTTTGAGTTTTTTGTATAAAAAAAAAAAAAAAAAAAAAAAAAAACATTTTTTTTTTTTTTTTTAAAGATGTCAAAATGACCTGGGATCAGAGAGATGATTTTCTCTGTTTGTGTGTTGGCTCCCTCGTTTAGCTGATTGAGAAAATGTGTGTTCATTCTAGTGGATGGACACTTTTTTTCATTCAAACAGCTCTATCTCTGGAACCATTTGTCTGATTGACAAAATTCTTTTTGCCACTGAATCACAACAACTGTGTCTGTTTCTGTGGGGGAAAAAATTATATAAAAAAAACATTTTTTTTGATTGCGCAATAAAGAAAAACATACAAAACCGTGGCACAGCTACCTTGGAGCCATTTTGGCATTTGGCACAGAATGAGTTATATAAAAAAGGAGAAAAAAGGTTTCTATCACACAAAGATTTGAAGGACCCCCTGTAGTACCTCTGAGGACCCCCTAGCGGTCCCAGACCCCCTGTTGAAGACCCCTGCCCTAGAATGAAAACTAAAGGTGCAGAAAGCAGCATTTAGTATTTATACTCCACACACTCTATCTGGAACAAACTCCAAGAAAACTGCAGGACTGCTGCTGCCACGATTAGTTATTTTAAATCACAGCTGGAAGCCCTTTCTGTTTGCCGCTGAATTTCATTGAGTTTTTCTTTTCTTTTTCCTCTGCACTGTCAGTTTATTATTATGGTCCTCTTGAGCTCCAAGGTTTAGTTGCTTAGTATTGGTTAAGATCATCAGACTTCCCACATCAACACTTTCTGATATGAACAACATTGCCATCAGCTCATCACGCACTTTCTTTTTTTTTAAACAATTTTTATCCCACGATTTTGTAACCCATTTTCACCCAGTGCCAATTGCCTATGTAATCCTGGGCTCTGCTCTCCCTCTGCCGCACCTGGGGAGACAACGGACAAACCTCATGCTTACTTCAATGCATGGGTAGTCCAAGTTGTTTCTTTTCACCTGACAGGGGGGATTTCCCTGGGATGGACATAGCGCGTGGAAGGAACACGTTATTCCAACTAGTTCCTTTCCCCCCCATCAGGCGCCCCGGCTGGCCAGGGGGAGGCATTATTGAGACCAGGATTAGTGCATGTTTTTGTGAGGGTATCAACCCTAGGAGACACGGGGAGAACATGCAAACTCCACACAGAAAGGCCCTATCGCCAACGCTTGGCACTTTCAATAACAAATGACATTGATCATCCCCTGTATCGCTACTTTGACCTCAAGATACAGAACCTTGAAGTGGGAAAAAGGTTTGTTTTAGCAGGAGTTTTGTCCCCTCAGCCATTGCAGCATTAAACAAACTGCCCTGTCGATAGGATATTTTTTGTGTACTACAGTGTGGTACCTTTAATAAAGTTGACACTTTTTAAAAACAGATCTTAAATCCACAGTTCTTAACTCTTATTCTGCTTTTAACGTTCCTGTTCGCCCCAATTTTTCAGGTCGCGGCGCGCCAATACGGCGCTCGTTCGTTTACCTCGTCTGATGACTGTAAGCTGATGAGGGGTCGCGCGGCCGTGTACTGTAAACACATTTTCCGCGGTGATGGTGTAAAAAATCCATTATGCGTTAACATCAACGGAGACCAATTCACTTCCTTGTTGATTTCCTCTGGCCGTGAGGCTCTGTGGCCAGTGACTGGTCTGAATGTACGGCAACACATAACAGGCAAATTCAAATTAAGTCTTGCATGACGCCGCCCTCTGCTGCCTGGCAGACCAAAGTGCACTATTGCACAATCAAAAAATAATAATAATAATAAATAAATAAATGTCTGTCTATCTACTATAACGTCGCAAAGGTAAGCCGCTTTTTGATGGCACCAGACCCAATAAATAAATAAATAATCTGACAGTAGTAGAGTTAAATCCTTACACTGGCTTCCTGTATGTCAAAGACCTGATTTCAAAATATGACTGTTCTGGTCTTTAAAGCTTTGAATGGTTCAGGGCATAAATACATTTCTGATCTTCCATCCAGACCTCTCAGGTCATGTGGGAAAGGTCTGCTTTTTGTCCCTAGAACAGGGGTCTTCAATGTTTTCAGGCCGAGGACCCCATAGTTGAGAGAGAGATGAAGCAGGGACGCCCACAACCTGTTCATAGATTCTGTATAGTTTCATTGTCAGATTCAGATTCATGTCAATTTGTGTTTTCAAATATTTAATCACTTGAGCCGTCATTACCTAATAAACTTGACCTTTTACTTCTCAGAATTTGGAGTTAGGGTTCAAGTGGTTAATATAAAAAACACACAAAGATTGAAGGACCCCCTGTAGTACCTCTTGAGGACCCCCTAGGGGTCCCAGACCCCCTGTTGAAGACCCCTGCCCTAGAATGAAAACTAAAGGTGCAGAAAGCAGCATTTAGTATTTATACTCCACACACTCTATCTGGAACAAACTCCAAGAAAACTGCAGGACTGCTGCTGCCACGATTAGTTATTTTAAATCACAGCTGGAAGCCCTTTCTGTTTGCCGCTGAATTTCATTGAGTTTTTCTTTTCTTTTTCTTCTGCACTGTCAGTTTATTATTATGGTCCTCTTGAGCTCCAAGGTTTAGTTGCTTAGTATTGCTTAAGATCATCACACTTCCCACATCAACCCTTTCTGATATGAACAACATTGCCATCAGCTCTCACATGCTTGGCACTTTCAATAACAAATGACATTGATCATCCCCTGTATCGCTACTCGAACTCATGCCACCTGGGCGAAGATACAGAACCCAACCTGGTTGACACTTTTTAAAAACAGATGAAAATGTAGGAGTAGCAGCAAAGTGTGTTTTGAAGAAAACATCACAAATGGATGAGGTCTATTATGTGGAGTTGCATCATGATCAAAGGAATCCTGAGGGAAAACAATGCTTCAAGAGTTATAGGCCAATATATGAATACATTTATAGTGTTACCACGAGGTAGGTAAACATGTGGAGTGGATGATATTCCTTGGCGTAATAGAAGTATGCAACCATGGACGCAACGATGGACGATCGGTTTAGTGGTGCTGGAGATTAGCTGTTAACCCATTTAGGCCTAGAATTATTGATGCTTTAACCAGTGAAAAATAGCAGATATACAAGCTTACAGCGCGGCAACGAGTGCCATGCTGCGAGCTTGTAGATCTGCTATTTTTGAAAAATGTGTGAAAATATGTGCAAATCTTTGAATATATGTATTTTCAAAGCGAAAGTTTGTAACTCAAATTTTGCTTCTGGGTGGTCCCTGGAACTAGATATTTTGTGATGGTGGTCCGTGGCCAAATAAATATCAGTTTGGGGGTCCTTCACATGAAAAAGTATGAGAACCACTGACATACTGTAGTAGTCTCTCCAGAACAGACTAACTGAGCTCCAGTTAAGTGAAAAGGACCTTTTCTTTGACGATGGCGAGCCAGATTGCTGACATAGAAACATAGGTTCTTCAAAAAATCTTAGAAGTATTCAAAAGACACTTATAGAATCGGGTCAAAATTCAAATTTTCGCGATTTAGCAGATCTACAAGCTCGCAGCGCGGCACTCGGTGCCGCGCTGTGAGCTTGTATATCTGCTATTTTTCAATAGTTAAAGCATAAAATAATGATACACAAAACAGACAGACAAACTACTGTAACCTAAGACCGGGGCGAAGACCTAATCTCCGGTCTTCTGCCGTCTGGCCAGGCAGAGAAAATGATAACTGTGAATGTATTCTCTCTGTCTGTGTCTCCCTCTCAGTTCAGTTGAGTTCAGTTCAGAGGGCATGAAAGTTCAAATCAATGTTGTTATAGCATCCAGATAAAATATCAACATTTACCTCTGTTTCGCTTTCTCCGTCTCTCTCCCTCCCTCTGACTCTGTTTCTTTCCCTCTCACGCTGTCTCTCCCTCTGTCTCTGTCTCTCTCACTCTCACTCTGTCTCTGTCTCTCTCCCTCTTGCTCTGTCTCCATACACTCCTGTTCGTTTCCTCTATTTCGATTTGGTTCATCATGAATATTTCATCAAAACATTTCCAACATGGCTGATAAATAGGCAATTAGACTTGTTTATCAGCAAGAAGTATGACCTGTTCAAACAGCATAGGGAGAAGGATATAGCATAGGGAGAAGGACGGGAACCCAGGTCCTTTGAGGTGGGTCTGTAATGTATTAGTGGGTGTTTATTCTGATGTGCCTTCTTCCTATAGATATCCAGCTGTGCAGTGGGGGCTTAGAGAATGACTTTTGAATTTGAAAGAATACTTCATATTTCATACAGGCAAGCAAGCACGCACGCACGCACGCACGCACGCACGCACGCACGCACACGCACACGCACGCACACACACACACACACACACACACACACACACACACACACACACACACACACACACACACACACACACATTCCTATCTCACATACACAGGCTATACTGTAGCTTAATGAAATGAACCGCTCACTTCAAACTATCTTTGAATTCTTTTACACTCTTAATAATGAATTAAAAAAGCAAATGTAGGCTACTTTTGCCATCCCTCCACGACCTCAACGAAAGAAGATCCTGGCCTCCCAGCTGGACAATACGTTCAGCCGCTGATGTCAGCTGGGTCCGACTAACGTAACTAACGTATCTGGACCCGATGCTCCTCTAGGCGCTTTTATTAAGCAGGCTCACAATATTTCTACTGTAATTTCAAATAGAGTGTCCAGGACAAGCAGTGGCTCTGCTAATTTAGCAAATTTAACTTACATTCCCTGTCGGGGCTATAGTACAGTAGAATGTCTAAAAAATAAACCTGGCCCTCTTTACATCAGGTCACTTTTAAACAAGCCCTCCTCTGTAAATGATCTAATCTGTGAAGAGAAGCTAGATATAATCTTTTTAACAGAGACTTGGCTGGGCACAGATGGAGCTGTTGCACTTGGCGTCGCCTGCCCACCAAACTATAATTTTATTCCATCAGTGCGCGAAGGAAAAAGAGGTGGAGGTTTGGCGACATTTTTAAATTCAAGAACCTGTCTTTTGGAAGTTTTTCATCCTTTGAATACCAAGCTAACTTATTTGAGAGTCAATCCTCTGTTCTAATGATTACCATATATCGCCCACCAAAATGTAGCAAAGCCTTATTTCTTACAGAAATATCAGAACTTTTATCTATCTGTTCCACTGACTATGAGAGAACCTTGATTGCTGGCGATGCAAATTTACATGTGGATATTGTTACAGATGTTACTGCTATGAGTTTCTTACAGTTATTGCATTCCCTTGATTTTGTTCAGCATGTTACCGGACCAACCCACAATCAGGGCCACACCCTAGACCTGGTGATCTCTAAAGGGCTAAGTATTTCTATGGACAGGATCATCGCTAAGCCTGACTTATCGGACCACTATTTACTGTGTTTTAATATGACTGTCTCTGATCTAGAAAAATACAATAGAGAATATACTATAAAAAAGAGATTTTTCAGGGCATCGGCAGCAGAAGAGTTTGCTCGCCATCTTGCATGTGCACCCCCCCTTCCTGATATTCCCTCAGTAAAAAATTAGAGTCAGCTCTGGATATAGTGGCTCCTATGAAAACTAAAAAGAAACATAAAGTAAAAGAAACACCCTGGATAAACGATCATATACGCTCACTCAAGAAACAATGCCGCAAAGCAGAGCGAGCTTGGAGAAAAAATAAACTAACTATCCACCTAGAGATTTTTAAGTCATCAACAGCCACGTACAATAAAACCATGCGTCTGGCTAGGCAGGCCTATTTTTCCGGAATTATTAATGAGAACAAGAACAATGCTAGGGTCTTATTCTCCACTATTGAACGCCTCTTAAACCCCCCCCCCCCAGTCCTACAAGCAGTCACTCCTTGCCTCTAAAGCAAAGTGTAATGAGTTTGCATCCTTCTTTGACAACAAAATTGTGAACATTCGAGCTGGTATTTTTCCAGAAACACTGAAAACGGCCGTAGTTAAGACTCAAGAAACACAACCTCGACCCGTCCATGCTGTGTAATTATAGACCCATTTCCAATTTGCCTTTTCTGGGCAAGGTCCTAGAAAAAATTATCTTTCATCAATTGGATGTATTTCTGCAGAACAATAAGGTGCACAACAAATTCCAATCCGGCTTCAGGAAAGGACACAGCACAGAAACTGCACTTTTAAAAGTAATTAATGATCTTAGGGTGTCTGCTGATAACAAAAATGTATCCGTTCTCCTACTGCTGGACCTAACGGCGGCTTTTGACACAATTGACCATACAATTCTAATACAACGTATTGAACACTGGGTAGGGCTGTCAGGGACAGCTTTGTCCTGGTTTTACTCCTACCTAACAGGCAGAAGCTACTTTGTTAATCTAGCTGACTTTGAGTCAAACAAACACAACATCTGCTCTGGTATTCCACAGGGCTCAATTCTTGGTCCTTTATTATTCTCCCTCTATATACTGCCGCTGGGAGAACTTATTTCCGCTCACGGTGTGAATTTCCATTTCTATGCTGATGACACCCAGCTGTACCTTTCGGTAGCTCCGGACGACCCCTGTGCTCTAGACCCATTGCTGACCTGTGTGTCTAGCATAAAATGCTGGATGAGTGAGAACTTTCTCAAGCTAAATGAGGACAAGACAGAAGTTCTCATAATTGGTTCTACTGCGCAGAGAGAATCAATAATAAGTAGACTTGGTAACCTGTCTAAAGAAACTAACACTTCTGTAAAGAACCTGGGAGTGATCATTGACGCTGAATTGAATTTTAATACACACATTAATCATGTCACCAAGATTGCCTTCTTTCACCTTAGAAATATTGCGCGAATTAGAGCCTATCTGACATTGGACGATGCAAAAACGCTGATCCACGCTTTTGTTTTCTCTCGGCTTGATTACTGCAATGCACTTCTATCTGGTCTGCCAAAGAAAACAATTGACAGTTTACAACTTGTTCAAAATGCGGCAGCCAGAGTTTTAACTAAAGCTAAGATGAGA
>NC_137820.1:59837917-59875417 GCF_963921795.1 Nannobrachium achirus | reverse complement strand
GGCATATGCTGTTGCCAAAGTGGCATATGCTGTTGCCAAAGTGGCATATGCCATTTTGGAACGGCACATGTCTGACACATGTTAAATGCCACTTTTCCAGCTCGGCCTCTCTCTAGATCTTTGAGCGGTGCAAACTGCTCCTAGGTCTGGCTTTGTGTGTAGGTCCCTACTGTATGTACAGTATGTGTCCGTATGAGCACGGAACTCCATGTAGATAACTCCATCTTCATCTCCATCCATGTGGTTATCTCCATGGAGATAACTAACGTCATGGACAGAACCAGGGGTGTCGCACCAAGCCCTGGGTACAAGGATTCTCTGGATTATGTTGTGCTTTAACTATTGAACTAGACCAGGTCAACCTGGTTGTGCCAGACCCCCTGTCTGTCATCATCATTTATGACATCATGCCTTTTGTAGGCATGTCATCATCATGTCATCATCATATATACCCTTTATATAGAAAACCCGGACCGACATTTGCTTATGTAGGCCTACCCATTTCATGGGTCTGGCAAAAATAGCAGATATACAAGCTCACACCGTGGCACCGAGTGCCGCGCTGCGAGCTTGTAGATCTGCTATTTGTTTTTACGTGAAAAGTCTTTGAAATATTTCAAATCCTTCAAGGTTTTTTGAAAAAAAACAATGTTTCTATATCAGTGGTGCTCAAACTTTTTCATGGCAAGGACCCCCAAAATGACATGTATTTGGCCACGGACCGCCCATCTCAAAATATTTAGTTCCAGGGACCCCTCAGAAGCAAAATTTGAGTTACAAATGTAAAAAATACATATATTCAAAGATTTGCACACATTTTCACGACTTTTAAAAAATAGCAGATCTACAAGCTCGCAGCGCGGCACTCGGTGCCGCGCTGAACAGAATGGCCCATACGCGGAGATATGCACGTGTGTCGTGTTTGATACGCCTCACTTCTCTCTCTTTTTTTTTCTTTTTCTCTTTGACATGCTTTTAATGTCTGATTTTTCTTCCTTGATGGAAAACAACAAAATGATGGAGCTTCCGCAAAAGAGTATTTCAACCACATCTTTACACCTCTAAACCAGTGATGTGACAATAAAAGACGATTCTGGGCCAAACAGGGCATGTGTGAAAGGGCCCTGAATCCAGGGCACTCACAGGGACAATATCTAGGACAGCATCCTTTATCACCTGTAAATTACTTTGAATGGCATTCGATTCATTTGAAAGGTGCTATAAATATTTACTGATTGAATGCCCTCTATCTACTTTCAAATAGCATCCAACTTTCAACTTCACTGACTGAAAATATCATACATAAAAGCATCTAGCTGTAGTAGTAGTAGGCCTACCGTGGTTTCATAGCTGCTCTGTGTTTACACTCAGGGACACGAATAGTCGGGGGCCTTAGAGTTTGTTCGTGCTAATCAGTCTAAAAGCGCCAAATTTGTTGTGAAATTTGGCGCTTTTAGACTGGTTAGCACAAAATTACCATTTTATCTCCCTAAGGCCCCCGACTACCAGCTTCATCGTCTTTACCAGGGACGTACAGAGAATGTTAGAGGCAGGAGCTGAAATTTCTAAAAGGGCCTTTTAGTGCAAATATCGAAAATAGCAGACCTCAAAGCTCACAACGTGTCGCGCTGCGATGCGTTTTGAGGTTGGAGGTCGGCTATTTTCACTGCTTGACATCACACTGAACTAAGCATAATCAAGTAAATTCTGGAGATGTGGCGTAACTACACAGAGAGGGCAATTCTTTCAACATAAGCTGCTAGTTTGGACAAGGAGAATTCTCTTGAATGCTGCCTTCAGGTATGGCATGGAAAGAGGGTATTTGCATTTCTTTCACCATAGTGAAAACTACATTCATGGTCACTTTTTACAGACCGGTAAAAGGTCAGGGGCTCAAGCCCTCTTTGATGTCTATGTGTGCACGTGCCAGCCTGCCATGGTTTCATAGCTGCACTGTGTTTACACTCAGGGGCAGGAAGGAAGACCAGCTTCGTCGTCTTTACTATAAATGGGGGATCGAGATGCGTGTATCAAAACAGCATCCCGGTTCCAACAATGGAAGCTTGTGATTGGCTGAACCGGAGGTAGGGAATGCTCCATTGTATCGCCTGGACCGTGCGGAGGTGCCGAGAGCTCACTCGTGTATAGGTTATAGGTAATAGGCCTACATGCAATGTTTCATAACATAACACAAGAAATAATCATAAACATTCTATATTTATAAGGTCAAGTATTATACTTAATAATTGGGACTACCATTATCATAGTTATTATAGGCCTACATTTACAGTAGTTTTAGGCATTTTGGTTTGATAAGGTTGTGGGCAGAACAATTTGTCCTTGTTTGTTATTTGACAATTGTTACGTTAATTATAATTAAAGGAGTAGTTCACCCCCAAAATGACTTTTTTTCTATTGATTACTCAGGCCATGGAGAGTAGAGTTCAATAATATTTTTTGGTTTTTGTCACATTCCTAAGACAAAATTTTGATTAGAGTAAATTTACCCCCATTGATTCCGGATGGTGACCCGTTTCGAAACGGGTCACCATCCGGAATCAATGGGGGTACATTTATTGTTATCACATTTTTGTCTTAGGAATGTGACAAAAACCAAAAAATATTATTGAACTCTACTCTCCATGGCCTGAGTAATCAATAGAAAAAAAGTCATTTTGGGGGTGAACTACTCCTTTAAAGACACTTCATAGTGAATTAGTGATTATAATAAATAGCCTATGTTATGATTGTTATAGCCTATGTCATGATTCTTGCTATAGCTAGATCAGATTGTGTTTATAATATAACGCCGGCACGCCTCCATCATCTCCACCGAAAACAAGCGCTCCCCCCTTGTTCCATTGTTGGAACCGGGATGCTGTTTTTATTCACGCGATCGAGATAATAAATAACGAGCGAGATGGCATTTACTGTATCCTGTTGACAACAGTATCTGTCTAGCTGTGTCTCCTGCCTGTACAGACAGCTGTCTCAGCAGACTGGGAAAACATATGGAGACTATAGCTAACATATTGTTCTCCATGACGATCACTCATTATAACCCAGAGATTCACATATTCACATATTGTGTGTAAACAAAACAAACGCATGCACGCACGCACGCACGCGCACGCACGCACGCACACACACGCACGCACACACACGCACAATTTTAGGCATTTAGCAGATGCTCTAAATCCAGAGCGACAATAAGCAATGACAGCACAAGGTAATACAGATCTAATACTACATACTACATCAAATGCATAGAAATAGTAATCTAAAAACGTAGGTACCGGTAGACCAAGAAAGAACCTATCATCAGTCTAACAGTAGAGTAACCAAAGAAATTAAATCAATAATCTATACATCAAAGCTACAGACACCATAGCAGTGTTTCCCAAACTTTTTTTCAGGGGACCCATTTCTTTAAAGATGAAAATCCAGACGACCCATGAACTGCATTGTGTGAGAAGTAATAGCAAACTCTATTGTGTTGGATGAATGCATCCAACATTATGTAGGATGTATTATTATACAATGCTGCTCGTTGCCATGGAAGGTCTGATATTAACATCAAAAACTAAAGCTGTACATTATGGGAGAAAGGATCACTTTTCTATTAAGTCCAGAGGTAAGTCATTATCGGTTTGTTTTGGTTTTTAACCAGAACAAAAAAGAAAAAAAGAAAATAAATAAATGTTTTGGCGACCCACATACCGGTAGTGTTTGGGAAACTATAGGTGCCAGGTGGATAATGACCAGCATCATCACTCTATATACTCTGTATTTACATGTTAGCCATGCATAAGCATGTATGGTCACAAACGCACGCACGGTTGCACGCGCGCAAGCACACGCACACGTCGCACACGTGCCTTTCTTCAGCTCAAAGGTGTCAACTGTCTCTCTGCCTTTGACATTTCTCTCACTCACTTTCACCTGCACCACTGTCCTCCCCCTTTCACTATCATTTATTTCTTCCATGTCTTCCTTTCTCCTCAGGGAAGCAGACTAGTCAGATGCTTCAGCTGCCATTATGCCATGAAAGGGACGAGATAATAAAATACTTAGACTACAGTATGTTCAGACTGGCAGCCCAAACCCATTTTTTAAGGCCAGGTGTGCTGTAGCATTCTGGATAATTTGGAGGGGCTTAAGAGAGCATATGCCAGGAGGCCAGTACAGAGATACTAGTAGTAGTCAAGCTTTGAGACGATTAAGGTCTGGATGAGGAGCTAGGCCGACTCCTGGGTCTCATCCTTCCAGTGCTATAACACCCAGACTCTTGGAAGTTGGAACAGAAGTCACAATACACAAATCCAATCTGGTCACCTGCAAATAAACAGTGTGAGCTGTCAGTCCTTCAAAATAATTCAGAATATGCCAGCAGTCTGACCAAAGCCTAAAGGTTGTATTTGTTAGCTTGCATATCTATGCGTTTTTGTGTGTGTATGCGTGTGTGCTCATACTGTGTGTGTGTGTGTGTGTGTGTGTGTGTGTGTGTGTGTGTGTGTGTGTGTGTGTGTGTGTGTGTGTGTGTGCGTGCGTGCGTGCGTGCGTGCGTGCGTGCGTGCGTGCGTGCGTGCGTGCGTGCGTGCGTGCGTGCGTGCGTGCGTGCGTGCGTGTGCGTGTGCGTGTGCGTGTGTGTGTGTGCTATATGCCCATGAACATGCTTCTGTGAGAAAGACGCAGCTATAGGGAGCCATTAGTCAGCCAAGCTGTCTAGGCTTTGGACAACACACAGCTGATAGCAAGGCCTTCAGCTGTCAAAACTACAATATGGTCTTTACTGTACTGTACTGTACTGTACTGTACTGTACTGTACTGTACTGTACTGTACTGTACTGCAGTGGTTCTCAACCTGTGGGTCGGGACCCCCAGGGGGGTCCCCAAATTATTTTGGGAGGTCCCCAGATCAGATGATTAACTTAATGTGAAACATTGTTTTCTTTCTCAACAGTACACAAACCAACATAAAGTTTAAGTGTAGAGAGGGTATCTAAACATTTCTAAAGTGACAATTTAAGGACTTTTTAATACCTCTAAAATGACAAATTAAACATTGGCCAAAATGTCAAAATGTCATGGCAGAAATTGTGAAAATAGCCGATCTACATGCTCACAACGCCTTGCAACGCGAGGCGTTGTGAGCATGTAGATCTGCTATTTTCACAATAGAACCGTGTTGTACAAAATGTAATGCCTCAACTCTTACTCTTAGTGTTCGTAGGGTGGGGGGGTCCCCATTTACAATATGATTATTTTGGGGGTCACGGCCTGAAAAGGTTGAGAACCACTGCTATACTGTACTGTACTGTACATGAGAGGAGAGAGAGGGGGAAGGGGGGGGTGAGGAGAAAAGAAGAAGAGGGAGCGAGGATGCGAGGAGGAAGGGCGATGGAGAGGGAACGTGTGGCAGTACAGTGGAATGTTGCAGGGGAGAGTAACGTACAGTACAGTAAGAGAAGAGTATGAACATGAAAGTGAGTTAAAGAGAGAGAGGGGGTGGGGAGCAATGTGCTGCAACAAGAGAGATAGGTGATGTAACGAGAGAGAAACGGAATGAGAGAGAGAGTGGAGGTAGGGAATAGGGAATAGCAAGGCGCGCGCGCGCACACACACACACACACACACACACACACACACACACACACACACACACACACACACACACACACACACACACACACACACACACACACACACACACACACACACACACACACACACACACTGTCTGTAGCAGTAATTCAATGTTGTATTCAAAACAATACAGCAAAAAATATAAACAGCCAGAGAATGAATACCAGTAAGACTCCCCTAATCGGGAGATAAGCGACCGCCACGTCGCATACACAAACTTTAGAAGGCAATCGTAGCCAATCAGGATGGAATATGGGAAATGGGACAGATCCATGTTGATGACGTGACTTTAGAGATAGTGTGTACCGCTTTGTGTGATTTTAGGCCAAAATCTGTAGGAGCAATGGGAGAAGTGATAACTACCTCCTTCTCTGACCTCCTGAAAGGTGAGTTTCAGGGCAGTTTTGAAGGATGCCAGCGAGCTACATGTTTTAAGGGAGGGCTATGTGATAAATCAAAGCTGGAGGTTGTGATTTGCCATCCAAGGAGTGTGTGTGCAAAGTTTGGCATCGATAGGGCAAACGGTGCCAGAGATAGAGTAGGAAAAGTGTGACGTGACGGACGGACAGACTGACAGACGGACAGACAGACAGCCGGTGGAGCTAGTAACATGCGACCTGACAGTCGCAATAACAGATTTGACTTTCTTCATGATCAGACTACCGGTATGTGCAGGGGGAAGATATACTGTATATATTTATTGTATTTGTTGTGTTGAGTGCTCATTATTCTCTGTAGTGTTTATGCCACATAGAGTCTTTATTATACAGGGCTTATTAGAGAACAAATTGGTGTTATTTAAGTCATGTCCAACCTTATTCATTAACTTAACATTAATGTCTACATGTGTAGTGTACAGCTTGCAACACAAAATGATACAGTGCAAGACATATTTGTAGAGCAAATCTGGGAGACAAAGCAGGGACAAATCTTTGATGGGAACAATGTGACACCAGTTGACTCAACTTCCCAGTGAAACCTACACATGTGCCACACACTGTCACATTTCAGAAAAGGTTGACTAATAAACCAAGAGAAAGCAAATGCAAGCTACAGTAGCTGTCAACAACATACAGTAGCATCCAAACAAATAGTAGGAGCAGTATTCCATTACTTATCTTTTTCTTCAGCCCCTAAGCACCGATTACTTAAACACAAGGATATATTTCACCGGAGGAAAACCCAATGAGTGCAGCCTAACAGCATAGAGTTAATCTAGCATTGCAATGAGGGAATTAGGTTTATGCCTGCAAGCAGTTTAAACATTCTACAAATGTGTGTGTGTGTGTGTGTGTGTGTGTGTGTGCGTGTGCGTGTGCGTGCGTGCGTGCGTGCGTGCATGCAATCCCGTGTGTGCGTGCGTGCGTGCGTGCGTGCGTGCGTGCAATCCCGTGCGTGCGTGCGTGCGTGCGTGCGTGCGTGCGTGCAATCCTGTGCGTGCGTGCGTGCGTGCAATCCCGTGCGTGCGTGCAATCCCGTGCATGCCATGAATGTGCACGTGTGTCAAGTCATGAATAACAGACAGGAGAGGCTTACATTTTCTGAATGAGAAAAATACAAAAAAATCACAACAGATTATGTGACCAAGATGACCAAAGATACTGTATATTGTGTGACTGTGTGCACAATGAATGACAAATATTTGCTGTAATGCACATTGAACCATAATGGCTGGCCGGTTCTCTTTCCTTCCTCTGATATATGAACATCACCGGCCCATCCATGTAAAGAGCTTTTTCCTAATGCTTTGAAGAAAAGACTGTGTGAATATATTGTGTCTAAAACCTCTTTAACGGATTAACCAACACAATGCCCGGAGGGTTTATGTCTACTACACTACTACACTATTAAACTGCAGAAAGAAAAAAAAAACGTTACAGTGTCCACACAATCTGAAAAGGGCATGTGCATTCTAAAGTCCTGCTTTTGATATGCCATGTCAAAAGTAACACAATGTTGTTGTTGTTTTTTTAATATATAATAATGAAAGAAACCTGCTATGAAAAAGTAATGAATGAACAAATAGGAGAAATTCGTTTTTTGCTTACTCTCCAAAAAAAACACACAAAGGAAGTAATACATTCTGGATGGCAAACTCCCCAGATGGGTTTCAGAGCTCACACTCCCTCATCAGAGTAAGCTGCACTGATGAATAGGCATTAGCTGCTCTCACACACGTCAAGTTCTTCTAATAAATTCTATCCACAAAGGGAGTTTGCCATCCAGAATATTTGTTCATTTTTTACTGCCTTTCTCTGTGGATCGAGCACCCCTAAGCAAGCCAACCATTGCCCTGAATTTTGTGGCAGCCTTTTTTTTTTTTACCTCAACAAAATAATTCTTCAAACCTGGTCATTTTTCATGAAGGGTGAAAGCACGGGACATAAAATTATTGTTTATTCTAGATGATTATCACACCACAGATTTTATAGTGAGATATTAGTGAGGCATTTTTCACAGTACAGAACAGAATTGTATAGAAGCTAGCCTACATAACAACAACGGTATGTTAAGTTGTAAGATCAGAAATCTAACAATATTGTTAATTTATTTTTCATTAGAATTATTATTATTTGCCAGATAATAGATTATAGATTTCAATCAATACATATGAAGGGAATGTTATTTGGCATGTGCCATTCTGAACACGATCTAAACTAAGAACACAGTACTCTATTGTGTGCTTCTGCAGATATTATTGGGGCTCGATCTATGTCATTTTCAATGTATATGCTTATAAGAAAGGCTATTAAAAGACATGAGCAAGAACTCTGCTCTCACTATTACTCCCAGAAGGTCTACGAGACAGACAGACGTGGACTACGGTGATGACCTCTGCCTTCTATCTAATCAAGTGGAACAGGCATACAGGAGCTCTCAACCAGAGTCCACTTGGTTGAGAGTGTGCCAAGATTGGCCTCAAGCTAAACGCAAAGAAAACCGAGGTCATAAGCTATAACGCTCCTGAGAAAGTCTGTCACGAACAACAATAGAAGGCACTACACTAAAGGAGTCAATGACTTTTAGACTAGGCATTTATTTTACCTTCAATTCTCAACATCAAGGTCGAGGGCCACACATCTAAGATTCAGTCATAAAGGCAATACTGCTGAGCTAAAAATAAAAAATAAATCACATTTAATTTCTGCAGGCTGTGGGAGTTCAATAAAATGTGTCTCAACTCAAGCAGGTCTCACCTAAAGCGAGAAACCAGCTGGTAAACATTCTAATATTTGAGTCATCATGACAGCCTCTGGCATTCTGTGAGATGATAACACTATCATGAAATTCCAGAGTGTTAACTTTTATATACTTTCAGTTAACCCATTTAGAACGGGTACAAATTATTGTGTATCATTATTTTATGCTTTAACTATTGAAAAATAGCAGATATACAAGCTCACAGCGCGGCACCGAGTGCCCCGCAGCGAGCTTGTAGATCTTCTATTTTTGAAAAATCGTGAAAATTAGAATTTTGACCCGATTCTATAAGTGTCTTTTGAATCCTTCTAAGATTTTTTGAAAAACCCATGTTTCTATATGTCAGCAATCTGGCCAGCCATCGTCAAAGAAAAGGTCCTTTTCACTTAAATGGAGCTCAGTTAGTCTGTTCTTGAGAGACTACTATGTCAGTGGTTCTCAAACCTTTTCATGTGAAGGACCCCCAAACTGAAATTTATTTGGCCACGGACCCCCATGTCAAAATATTTAGTTCCAAGGACCCCCCAGAAGCAAGATTTGAGTAAAACATTTTCGCTTTAAAAATACATATATTCAAAGATTTGCACACATTTTCACAACTTTTTCAAAAATAGCAGATCTACAAGCTTGCAGCGCGGCACTCAGTGCCGCGCTGTGAGCTTGTATATCTGCTATTTTTCAATTGCTAAAGCATTCAATAATTCTAGGCCTAAATAACACTAACATATTGTGCTGTGTGGGGGTTATTCATACAGTACAGTGAGGATGTAATGTCTGTTGCGTGTCTGTGCAGTGCAGATATGCTGCTGGTTGTCTCAAACACGGCCAACATTCTTCTAACGTTCTAAAAAGCTGGTATTTAACCCATTTAGGCCTAACATTATTTAACGCTTTAACTATTGAAAAATAGCAGATATACAAGCTCACAGCGCGGCACCGAGTGCCGCGCTGCGAGCTTGTAGATCTGCTATTTTCGAAAAAGTCGTGAAAATATTTGCAAATCTTTGAATATATGTATTTTGCTTCTTGGTGGTCCCTGGAACTAAATATTTTGAGATGTGGGTCCGTGGCCAAATTCATATCATTTTGGGGGTCCTTCACATGAAAAGGTTTGAGAACCACTGACATGGTAGTCTCTCAATGACCTCGTAATATCATTTGTTGGCACATTGGTTGTCATGTGAAGCATTTCAAACACTCTGTGTGTCCCTTTTATGCCCGAGTATGTGTACATTTTCTGTATCTGTCTGTCTCCATTTTAAGCCCATGTCAGGCATGCCAAAATATGGAGTCTAGGCCGATCTATGACGTCATATTGACATCAGTGTACTCCATATATGGGGATATCCAGTTTTATATATTATTCTTTCATCAGTGATGTATCAGTGATGTAAGCATCTCCAAATTTGGGCACAGTTTCAGTCCGATCCTAGCCCCATTGACATTCATTATCTATCTATAAATGCGACAAATCTCTGTCTGTCTGTCTGTCTGCGTGCGTGTATGTAATCCGCGTATCTCGAGAACCGTTCGTCCCACCGGCTTCAGATTCGGCACGCACGTTCCCCGCCGCGGCGCGGAGTGCCGTGCCCGGCCTCGACCCGACCCGGCGCGCGGTTTTTCCGAACTGGCGCGAAATGTTCGGAATCACCATATGCGGAGCTGATTGTTGACATCAGGTGTTTCGGAGGAAACCGGCGCAAGCGCTGACTCATTGTGACATCACTTCATAAAAGGCTCTGACATCACGTACGCCACATGAGTCAACAAAAAATCTCTGTGAGTGTGTGTATGTAATCCGCGTATCTCGAGAACCGTTCGTCCCACCGGCACGCGCGTTCTCCATATATGGGAATAAAATGAATGCCAGTATGCGGAGCTGATGTCTGTCATCAGAGTTTTCCGCAACCGGTACTGTGTGTGCAGAGATCTTCATATATGGGCATAAGTGGACAAAGACATTCATTCCCTATTTCAAATTCGGCACGCGCGTTACCCACCGCAGCAGGTAGTGCAGTGCTCCATATATGGGCATAAAATGGACGCAGATAGACAGCTATCTCCATATATGGGCATAAAATGGACCCAGAACTATAACTGCAGTGATCTCCATATATGGACATAAAATGGACGCCGACAGACAGACAGATATCTCCATATATGGGCATAAATGGACACAGGCAGAAAGATGGTCAAAACGGGTCCTATGAAAACAGGTATAATGGGGTTTGCGTTAAAGGGCGGGGCATTCATTCCCTATTTACATTGTTCCGAGTTGGCCAGGTCGCCGACTAGACGACAGATATCTCCATATATGGGCATAAATGGAGACAGGCAGACAGATGGTCAAAACGGGTCCTATGAAAACAGGTATAATGGGGTTTGCATTAAAGGGCGGGGCATTCATTCCCTATTACATTGTTCCGAGTTGGCCAGGTCGCCGACTAGACGCTAGTAACAATAAAGTTCAATATTTCAAAACAGTATGAAACATATGAGAAAAACTGGCAGGGTGCACCAGACATTTGGCAAATGATTTTCTATGGTTTGTAGAGTATTTACAGTAATGGCCATAGTCAAGAATTGATCCATACTATCATACAAAACAACATATTAGGAGAGATATGTTTTGAGTGGCCAAGATATGTCCAAAATCTTGAAAATATATTTCTAAAATGGTAACTTTTTATACAATTCAAAATATGTGCAGAAAATGTGTATTTTCAGTATGGGTCAGGCCACATGTCAAGGACTCTATAATGGAAATGCTTAAGGTCAATCCCATTTCTCCTTTTCCCTTAATCATTCATTCAATCAATAATGGCTCTGGCACCAGCACCACCAACCGCTGCATAACACTAACAAGATGAGAGGACAGAGAGATTTTTTTGAAGAAAAAAAGATGAAGAAAAGAAAGAAATACATTTAAACATAATATAAAATTGTATGTCACAGAAAATAACATACATTAACACCTATACTTGTTTTATATTGTATTTTAGCACAGTCTGGCACAGTCCGTCACACCAATGTCATACACATACACATCAAATCTTTAACATTCATAATTCAAATATCAGAATATGTGATTGTCTGGTACATTAGAAGGACTGAATGGCTTTTATCATTATGTTGTCAGTTCAGACACATCATGAGTTTTATATATAGGCCTACACCGGTACTGTATACCGTATTTTCCGGACTATAAGGCGCACTTAAAAGCCTTTAATTTTCTCAAAAATCAAACCTCAGTTCGAAGTGGAGCGTGTGTGTGTGTGTGGCCACATTTGCCTGGTTAATAAACCAGACTATCACACACTTTGTTTTGGGAAGAGAGTCTTTTTCTGGGGGGTGGGCTAAAGCCTATTGACGTGATGTTAGGGGCGGTTTAAAAAAATGTCAAGGTGACTTGCTCTTAATTGCTCCCCAAAGGGGTTGTAATTGAGCCATACAAGTGTCAATAGCTCGTTAGTGTTTTGGCCGGGATGCGATCATGCGACGCATTGGGAGCAGTGTTGGGAAAGTTCACTTTAAAAATGAACTACCGGTAGTTCAAGTTCAAAACTTAAACTGAACTAGTTCATTTCATAGTTCATAATTCTATTTGAACTAAAGTTCATGGTTCCCCAAAATGAACTAACTTAGTTCTTTTTCGTTCTTTTTTAACCATAATATTTTTATACTTTTGGCTATTAAAAAAATAAATAAATAAAGTTTAGACGTTGCTGCATGCTATTATTTGTCAAAATTATTGACACAGCCCATATAGAACCACACACAGCAATAATTTCATCCAACTTAACATTGAGGTGCCCACAATATTTAGGTGCCCAGTGCTCAGTCTTCCTGCACCTTTATTGTGAAGGGCTGAAGGCAGAAGTTTCTAAACCTCGCGCACAGCATGTTTCCGCGTTGGTTAAAATAGCTGATCTACAAGCTCACGTTGTCTTGTGGATGCGACGCGTTGTGAGCTTGCAGATCAGCTATTTTCGCCGTGCAACACACATGACAAAGTAGTCAAGCTTTACTTGCGAGAGGAGGAGATTCACAGTGCAGCTGCAGACAGCACCGCATTTCAACGTTCACAAGGAGCTGCTTGAAGTGCGTACTATTGGAGCATGTGAATGAAAAGAGAGACGAGAGGACAGACGACCGCACGGAGGCGCGGACCGCCGCATGAACGGCCGACGAACGCCGACGAACGCCGTTCACGGGCGTCAGAATGATCGTGTTCGACAATTCGTTCATCAAGCGAAAACAAAGGACGTTCAGTTCACGTTCGCCCTTCACTGCGTGTGTCTGTGTGGAGCTGCTGCTGCTGCTCTATATCTCTTGACTGAGTGTGTGTGTGTGTGTGTGTGTGTGTGTGTGTGTGTGTGTGCGTGCGTGCGTGCGTGCGTGCACGTGGTAAAAGTCGCACATGCGCAGATCCCGCCGTGCTGACCAACTCGTGCTGACCAACACAATTTTTCAAGTGGACACACAAAGCCACGTATAGGGAGCTCGTGCTAGCACACGCTCCAAAAACTACAGTGCGCCTTATAGTCCAGTGCGCCTTATATATGGATCATTCATTGACATTGACATTCCCTTTAGCACAGCGCCATCTGTTGGATGCATAACGCAACGGTAGCGTCTATTATGTGCGCCTTATAGTCCAGTGCGCCTTATATATGAAAACAGTTTGAAAATAGACCATTCATTGACAGTGCGCCTTATAGTCCGGTGCGCCTTATAGTCCAGAAAATACTGTATTTCAATTGTACGTTACAATCGTTCAAAACAATAGGACAATCGGACCGCAAATGGCGGATGCAGGATCAATGCATTATTATTGTCATCTGTGACGGCCACTATTCTGTGTCAATAAGCTCCAGGATGAGGTTACGCCTGGAGTGCTCAGGGGTCAGCTTCCTTGTATCCTTTGTTTTGAGAGGGTAGTCAGGGGAGCTCATTCCCTATCAGCATCGCTGAACCCCTTCATCTTAAAGCCTGTCAATGGAAGAATGATTGCCTTCTACTGCCTGCCCAGTGGGGCTTTTTTCCTGTCTAAAGTATTCATTGGATCTGTTCTCCTGCTTTCGACTTTGTGTTGATGCAACGGCACATTCATTTCGACAACCTTTGAAGTGATGCCGATGAGAGAGAGAGAGAGAGAGAGAGAGAGAGAGAGAGAGAGAGAGAGAGAGAGAGAGAGAGAGAGAGAGAGAGAGAGAGAGCATGTGTGGTGCCCACTATGGGCTGAAGTGAAAGTGCTTCTGGTGGTGACCTGTACTGAAGCCCATCAATAGAGACACACGGGCGCCTACAAATTCACGCCCACAATTCAGATAGCGGCCCCACTTCGGGTAAGGGAGAACGGTGTACTGCAAGCCAGCCCATAGAAAGTCATTGCAATTCAACTGTGGTTAGCCACGAACTGAAGACTATATTGATTTAAATACAAATATGTTTCCAGATGTATGGACCGGCTTTGTCAACATATCTTCTTGTTTGCTAAATACATGATGTGTGTCACATTTAATTTGCCACTTGAATGGGTTTCCCATAATGTTAACAGAGAAGAGGGGAAACGGCAGACAGAGAACCTGTCGCTTTTTAATGACATCAATGTCTTTACTGCTGTGCGTTTATGAGCGCCGACTTTGAAGATCCCGACTTTTTCAACTACAGAGTGGATTCTCCAGATTAGTATTAATCCAAAAATAACCTGCAAGACTCCGTTTGGAAGAAGCGAGATGCGATAATTTTCCAAAAATAAATAACCTAATTAAAGTAATTATACATGAGAGACAAGCGTATCTGGGTATTGAAAACCTCAAGGGATGCGTCCATGACGTGTGTACCATGCGACCACTTAAACTTAAGATTTCCAATGCTAGCACTTGACTCACTGATGAAGTATATTAAAGTATATTGTAGGTAGTGTATCAAGATGACAGATATGCCACTTTAAAAGGTCAAATTAAACACTTACTAAAGTACGGTAAATTACAGGACAGTAGCGCACAGCTGTGTGAGTGCTGAAGATAAAAGTTGCTGTAAATCGTCCAGCACTTCACGCCCTCATAGGCAGGAAGGCCTAAGCCACGTGCCTAGTTTATCAGAAACATGTTGCTATATTAAAATACAAAACTGCATAAACAGCTTTTTAGAAAGCATCTTCCAACAAAAGAAGGAATTGTCAAAACCAGTCATGTCACTTTATGATCATGTCACTGTATTAAAAGACTACAACTTGAGTCATCACTTTTGAGACAAAACAAGCAGAAAAATACAAGAACCTCTCAGAAGCAGAGGGCAATTTAAGGAATTGTCAAAAGAAAAGCACGATTTGCTTGCTCATAAAATTGTAAAAAGATGCTGGATCAACCAAGGGCGGCTCCAGGGGGGGGGGGGGGGGCTAGAGGGGGCTCTAGCTCTCCCTGGTGAAGGCTTAGCACCCCCTAAGCCCCCCCACCCCACAACCCCAATTCTGATGAAAAATATCAAAGGAAGGAATAAATAAATAAAATATATATGAATATGTGAAAGACAATTGACTGACTTCTAGGTAAACCATGCTATACAATCATACTTTTTATGCTAGAAAGCATCTTCAGCCTCACAAAAACCCTATCCGATCACCTGCAGTCCTCAGATTTGGAGCTGGAAACTGCCAATAATCTGGTCTGTTCAGTTATCCGTACCCTATACAGTAAGTGAGAGAATCTCATTTGTCACATTAGTACTATTAATTATTGTTTGTTGCCAAAATTAATTAGCCCCTGCTCTAAAAAAGCCTGCAGCCCCCCCACAGCAATTCTCTGGAGCCACCGCTGGGATCAACATACATACTGCATGTGAACAGTCATTCTCATTGAAGTTTAACAAGTCAAGATGCAGAGCTTTTCTCACTGATGATCCCTTGTCAGATGTGCTACATACAGTACAGTAGTAGTAGTATTACTGTAGCAACATCATGAATTACACCTCACTTCAATACTCTTGTTCAAGCCCACCAGAGACTCCAGTCTCTTCCTTCTGTAAACTACTGACATAAATCGTCACGGTCGGGCAGAAACCTTGTATCTCCAAGTTTCAAATGTGCATGTTTTTTCGCAGTGTAGATAGTAGATAGATAGATCCGTGTCGATCACATGACTGTCGAGATACTGCCTACCGATTTGTAGGATTTTTGGACAAAATCTGTAAGAGTAGTGCACAGAAATGTGTTTTGCGAACATCGGCCACTAGGTGGCGCTAGAAAAGGCCCATTTGAAAGATTTAGGGCAGAGGATTGGCATCCAGGGAATGTGTGTGCTCACTTTGGCAGCAACCGGGCCAACGGCGACTGAGATTAGGTGCTCACAAACTGCGAGGACGGACGGACGGACGCACGCACGCACGGACGGACGGACGGACGGAGGGGAAAACATACTCTCCCCCATGCCTTCGGCTGGTGGAGACAATGAATGAATCAGCAGACATGTGGTAATGTTCACTGTACTGTAAACATTGTGGCAGTAAAACCAATTTAGAAATCGGGGGGAAATATTGAAACATGGCCATGTCCCACTCTACCCAACTTTTCGGTTTTGCCATATTCTTTACACATACTGCGATATGTAACCCAATAACAAATTAATATAAACTAACAATAAAACAAATCGCTGACAAAAACAAAAAGCACACAATTCCTAATGATGCCAGTGGATTTGACCTGCAGCGAGAAACTCCTGTTAGGAGCAGCACAGCAAACTGTTATGAATTATACAGTGTACATTTATTATGTGCAATCACTATAGGCTACTATGGTTGGCAATGGCAACCAACCACACTAATGATAGTAGCGAGAGGAGGGAAGATAAAAACAAAAGAATGCAGGCTATAAGGAAGATAAAACATCGTTACACATCGGGAATCGTTATCCTCTATGCTGGTGCTTGTGTATATTCATGCAAAGTGGCAGGTCACTCATTAACTCCATACAACATCGATTGCCTCAGCAATGCATAAAAGTGATGTATAAGCAACGAGGTAGAGAAAAATGAGAGGTGAGGGAAGGATGGGGAGGGGAGGGGGCGGGAGGAGAGGGGAGGAGAGGAAATGTACAGCAAGGGACAGATATTGGAAGGGACAGTTTGTGAAAAGCTACGGCTGTGTAAATCAGTGAGGGAATGAGCTCTGCATCAATCAATCTATCAATCAAACCCAGTCAATCTGTTTTCTCAGGCCAATAATCGGCATCCATATTTGAATTCAATGACTGTGTGTGCGTTCAGTGCAACGTTAACGTTGGCGGATAGAATCAATTGCTATTGAATCAGTTTTGAAAATATAAATAATATTGGGTATAGATATTCTTTAGTATAGTATCTGGCTACAGTCCATTTTTTGGCAAGTTAGCTTGCCAATATCATTTGCCTATACGTTCTCCTAACAGCTGCTAAATGTAAATATCTTATCTGAGTATCATTTGATGTGAAATATAATGCCAAAAAGGTCAAGTGTTATCTGTGTGTAGCAAAGCTAAGTATCTGGGACATAACAGACCAACTGACTGATGATGATGCACAATCTGTATACTGTAGGCGAGTTTATGTTCTGTAGGGTGGAAACGGGATAACCATGCCCCGAACCCATTTTTGAAGTTTGTGATTGGCTGAACTGGAGGTAGGGAGCGCTCCATTGTGGTCACTTGGACCACGCAGAGGTGCACCTAAACCTAAACTTAACCCTAACCTCAGAAAAACTGACGTGGGTAAATGCTAACCTGGGGAAATGCTAACCTGCCAATGCTGGTGAGTAGCTAACCTGCCGAATGCTAATGCCATCTCCACCGAAAACGAGCGCTCTATCTCATTTCCACCCTACAGAACGCAAATTTGCATACTGTAGCCAGCATTGTACAGTACTAGAGGTTCGCGGGCCTTCGGCCCGCTCACATCTAGTTAAAAAAAAAAAAATAAAAAAAAAAAAAAAGGAAAAAAAAAAAAAAAAAAAAAGTTATAAAAAAATAAATTAAAAAAAAAAAAAAATGGGGGGGGGGGGGGGGGAACTATTGTGGCGGAACTATCGTGCCGCAGCGCACGTTTCCGGTCGGACATATTTGACCGCCGGACGCACTTCCGGTTAGGATCTCCGTGTGCCACGTGATCAGTCCTAGCCAAGGTGGAGCGTAACCGTGACAACAGCTGCTTGCAGGCTGGTGCAGGCTTGTTGTATGGGCTGGTGTAGGGTTACAGATCCATGGGCTGGGCGGACGTTAAGATCCCCTGGACTGGGGGACGTTATAGCCAATTGGAGTGCTGCATTTGGTCGTGTCTGTCTGTCTGACTGACTGACTGACAAACAAACAAAAAACGCTGGCTGCAGTTCTAAAATGTATGTATAGATATATGCTCAAGCTAACATGCTGGGGAGGATTCATATGTTCAATTGATGTGAAGGTAAGCCTCTTCAGAGCCTACTGTACACCTCTGTTTATCACCCCTTGTGGGTTAAGTTCAGGCAAGCATGTATAAACTTCAGGTTGCTCATAATGATTCCATGCGTACACTATTGAGAAAACCAAGGTGATGCAGTGCAAGTGAGTTGTTCTATAATATGGGAGTTAACACATGCCCTTTTGAGAAACTTCATGTACAAATTTAAGTGTCAACTGAATGAGCCTCATGCTACGAGATTCGGTCTACTTTTTGGAAACACTGGTATGATTGTCTCTTGTTACAGCTGATGTTTTTTAAAATGTTTTAGGGGTGTTCTTTGTGTATGTATAGTGTTTTTATGTTGTTTGTTTTTAAATGGACCTCTGAGCCTACAAAAAATAAAGTAGATTGATCGATGGCCCTGGTTTGTAATGTATTGTTTTACACCACTATAAACACAATACGAAAATATATATGAAAAGCACTGAACCCAACAGGCAGTGCCAGGAGACAGGCATTTAATCTTGAGCAAGATATTATGCATGATTTTACACCCAAAGAGGCTGCGCAGCATCTCCCCTTTTCTTTCTCCCTGTGTGTGTGAGTGTGAGCACTATGCTTACATTCATCATGAAAAAACCACCTACAGCAGTATTGATGTTGCTTGTTTTTGCAGAGCATGGTGTGCCTCCTGCACAGATACAGATAGGTCGGGACAATCTAACCTTTCAGGCTTTTTTCGAGTTAGTTATTCTGTTCTTCCTTTATTCAATCAACGGAATATGTATTGTCACTGTCGGGCAGAAACCTTGTATCTCCCAAGTTTAAAATGTGTACGTTCTTTCCCAAAGTAAAGCCCTGCGTCATCATACAAGGCCGTCGCACAAAACGCCTTGCGGTGCGAGGCGTTGTGTGCTAGTAGATCGGCTGTTTTCACTAGTTTAAACATTTTTTAAATTATAATGCAAAACGAACAGTTTTGGACATACAAGGTTTTCACCCAACAATGAAGATATGTGTGCGTGTGCGTGTGCGTGTGCGTGTGCATGTGCGTGTGTGTGCGTGCGTGCGTGCGTGTGTGCGTGTGCATGTGCACACGCGAGTGTGAATGTATTATGTCACTGTGGTGTGCCCGTTTCTCACCTGAGGCCATGTTGATGTTCCTTGCATCCTTGGCACTGACTCTGTTGTTAGGTGGGTAGTCAGGGACAACATTGTCATAACGCCTCTCTGGCACCTGTGAGCCGGACTTGGGGGGGTAGTGACTGAAACAGAGAAACAGAGAGAGAGAGGGGGATGTGGTTTATTGGAGAGGGAAGAGATGGCGCGAGGAATACAAATGGGGGATGGATGCCGTGAGGATTTGGAAGTACAACATGAAGCATGAGTGTGGAAAGTGGGATGACGAAACTACGCACAAGGGATAGGAGAGAGATGAGAGATGCTGCAGCGCTTGACAATGAGGGTAAGAAGAAGCGGTGTGTGCGTGTAGCAGGGCCGGTTCTAGGGTTCAGGTGGCCCTAAGCAAGATTATTTTAGGTGGCCCCCCACTGACGGACGTGCGCACTTATTAACTGTCTTTGAATCGCCAAAACCAAAGTTATAAATAATAACCTCTTCTTCTATCTAGTAGAACATGTGGTGTCTGTTGTTAGCACTCAAGCATGTATCTACTAACTACACACATAGGGTTGCCAACTCCCAGAGATTCAAATATGGGATACATCCGAAAAAATTGGGGGTTTTGAGGGGCGGTCAAAACCCCAGAAATGCATAGAAATCTGCATTTTGGCACAGAGACAGTTCTACCTATAACACACAATAAAGTTTACAATGGAGGTAAAACATTATTAGATCATTCTATCTGGTTAGTTAAAAGCTATTAAAACAGAAACATGTAGGCCTATGCTCTAATGAAAAACATTTCAAAACCAAGATATAACTATTATAATACATCTATTTCTAGACACTGTTTAATTTGTCCAAAAACATGAGTGTAATGTTATAACAAAAAAAAACAACAATTGATTTGAATCAGATTCATACAAAACATCACACACCTTCATCCTGTGTTCTTTTGGTCTCAAATTGCAACTTGTAGGCCTATTCAACTCTACAGTATGTGGCATATTTTCAATTATGTTTTGTGTGAGATCTTAATTTTATTGCACATTAAAATAATAAGTAGCATTTGGATAGGGTAGAACTGGGCAACTTAGATGATGGAGAGGGCCACTATATATCACAATCACTCCAGAGGGCCACAATGCATATTGTAAAAAAATAGATCTACAAGCATTGCGATGATCCATTATTTTCACAACTTTTTAAATTGGAATCCTGTATTCTTTTTGGCAATTTTTTTAACTGGAATCCTGAAAAGTAACATTATTATTTAATTTCAAATACATTTATATGTTCGTATGTTAACCTTATGAAATGCAAATACATTGACAAAAAAGACTATAGCACTGGTCATTATGCTACTAATATAGACTGAAGTAATTAAAGTGGGTAACAGCTGAAATCAATTATATATCAGTATTCCGATATTAACCTGCGGGTCTTGGCCACATGTCGAGAGGGCCACTTCACACTCACTCCACAATGCATATAGTGAAAAATAGCTGATCTACAAGCTCAAAACGCGTTGCAGTCTTCTCCCTGTGATGTGGCCCCCTTATGGTTGTGGCCCTAAGCGACCGCTTATGTTGCTTATGCCAGGAACCGGCCCTGCGTGTGTGCGCGTGTGCGTGTGTGTGTGTGTGTGTGTGTGTGTGTGTGTGTGTGTGTGTGTGTGTGATAGTCAAAGCAAACAGTAGAGACTCAGACACTCTGGGCTTTAAACATAACGTCGTAGTAGGATGAAAACCTTGTATGTCCAAAACCGTTTGTTTTGCATTCATCATTTTAAAAATGATTTAAACTAGTGAAAACAGCCGATCTACAAGCACACAACGCCTCGCACCGCGAGGCGTTGTGTGCTTGTAGATCAGCTGTTTTCACTACTTTTGAGCGACAGCCTTGTGTGATGAAGCAGGGCTTTACTTTGCGAAAGAACGTACAAATTTGAAACTTGGAGATACAAGGTTTCCACCTGACAACGACGATAATATAGATGCAGGTGCACAAGCACATGAATGTATCCGTGCATAGCAGTATGACACAGTATCGATTCTCACCCTGATTGGCTATGCTGCTCATCAATTGCATCCACAGCACTCTCCACAGAGTTCAGTAGGGACTGAATCTGATTGGCCGATTCTTTCAGCAGGAAACGAGTCACAAACTGTTCCACGTTGGTCCCTCTCTCGTATACCTGAAGCGGGGTGAGGAAGGTGGGGCAATGGTATGCAAGGGAGAGAACAAGAGAAACGTTTTATTTTTGCTTTCATTAGGTTTTAAATGTCACAGAGAAGCACTTGAAATGTCCCTGATTTGTTCTCCTGACACTTTCATTTGATAGTTTTTTGTGTTTGTTAGGGAAAGCCTAAGTGCTCTCAAGCACAACTCTAAAGAATTTGATTTGGCAATAGAACCGGATGTTTTTCCAGATTCAGCAGTAAAACTCATGCAGCCACACCAAACTGTTGGCCACCTGGGCCAACAACACTACAACAGCATTACTTTCCCCAATAAAACGTTACAGTTGTCATTATCAATCACTAGTCCTGTACAATGGGGTGTTCAGACTGACAAACTGAACTTTCTTTCTTGTATGGTGCTCATATGAAACCTTTTAATGATCCATCCATAATCAATCCATCCATTTGTCTCTGTATGTTTCCACTGCACAGTTGGGATAGTTCAGTTTTATACACACACACACACACACACACACACACACACACACACACACACACACACACACACACACACACACACACACGTATGTATGTATGTACGTACAGCAGGTGTGTAGACAGGTGGGTAGGTGTTTATAGTGTATGTAGGTGCTGTATGTACATTACTTATGCATATCTCTTGACAGTTAGCATTTCTAAACTCAGACATCAGCTCCGCATACGGAGATTCCGAACCTTTCGCGCCGGTTCCGGAAAACCGCGTATCGGGTCAGGTCGAGGCCGGAACTGCACTCCGTGCTGCGGCGGGGAGCGCGCATGCCGAATTTGAAGCCGGTGGGACAAACGGTACTCGAGATACGCGGGGCACATACTCACATACAGTACATACTCACAGAGATTTCTCGCATTTATTTTAAGATATGGGAAGTTCTCTATAAGCCATTAGACTTCTAAACTTCTCCTGCACGTTATGTGTATGTTGTAGCCTGTTTTCCTGCACAGCTTAAAAACGAATAAAACAACGTTAGCGATGGAGCTACAGCCGCACAAATCTAACATGAATCTAGCATAAATCTAACACAATTAATGTGTTAGATTTAGGCATGTATAAATATGCAAGCACAGACAGTCAACAACAATTATTAATTGTATTTGCTGCAGCTGCATGCTGCTATGAATACGGTTTTCATTCCCTGTCCTCAAGTCCTCAAGGGACAAAGCAGGGACCTTGCTCCACTGAGCATGAATATTGGAGTCCTTCTATGTGAAATTGTGAAAGCATTTGAATTAATTCAAATAGTGGTGGAACCCATTCAACAGCTCATCAACACCATCAGTTGCATTAATGTACAGCACATCAAGATGTACCACACACATCTAGGCGACTCCATTATCCACAACTTAAACTTAGCTGTATTAACTACAAGTGGAACTGCTGTTTCACGCTGTATTTACTGTATGCTGTAAATACAGAGTGCTAACATTGTTGTGATGTTCTTTATATTCAGAGAGCCAACCCATAGATCCAAGTTTCACTTGGGTCTTAAATAATTCTATATGGTCAACAATCACCCACACGAGTAACCGGGAAGTAAAACTTTAAGAGCCCATACTGTCAACAGGGCCCTGTAATGGACTATGTATGTACTCCACAGTGTAGATCCATTCGGCTAGGTCAGCTTTATTGTCAGAAGTCACGGCACAATGATTCAGGGAGACAATTAAAGTTCCTGTGCACTCAGCCCTTCTCTGCCTCTCACTAATCAAAGACAAAGGCTCCCACGAGAAGCAGGAACACACAAGAAGCCATATTGACTTTCATTATTACAGTCAATTACTTTTGTATACAGTACATGCCCATACAGGCATACACACACACCTGTGCATGCTGACATGTGTGTGTGTGTGCCCTGCTTAGCAGTGGACACACACAGACAAACACATGAATATAAACACAGATAAAGACTAATGAGAATCTGATGTGCAGAGCAGTCTGGCCACGTTGTTCCTGTCAGCACTACCGTGATTTGATCCTTCTGTAAATCAATGAGTAAAACATTTTTTGTATGGGGGCGCCCGCTGGCCTAATGGTCCAGGCGCATACCACATAGGCATTACCACATAGGCATTGATGCCTGACGCCAGTTCGATTCCCGATCCGGGTGACCTTTGCCGCATGTCACTCCCCATCTCTCCCCCCATTTCCTGTCAGTCTACTGTCCTATCAAATAAAGGCATAAAAGCCATATATATATATATATATATATATACACGGGAAGTAAAACTTGAAGAGACCTTACTGTCAACGGGGCCCTGTAATGGACTATGTATGTACTCCACAGTGTAGATCCACACACACTGTATATATATATATATATATATATATATATATATATATATATATATATATATATATATAGTATGAATTTGAAATACAGCCAAGGGGCCCGACATCAAGAATAATTTTACAGCCAAAGTGCTGATTTGAGAACCGACAACACTCCAATGAATATCACGCTGTGATTCGATTACCACTGGCAAAGTGCAATATAAGTCTGAATAAACAGACATGAGGAATATTCATTTTGGCCAGCACTTATTTGAATTGCCCTGCAAGGCATAACAAGCACATAATACATCGAGTTATATAATGAGTTAAACATGAAATATTCATGTAATCACATTTGTAAATTAAATCAGCAAATAGACCCTATTCACGGACCCGCCCACGCACGCACGCGCACTCAGCAAATTTCTCACAACTTCCTGGTGCTGACGTCAGCTTTGAAGGGTAAATTAACACAGAAATTGCTGGACTTAAAGCCAACAAATCATTAGTTCGAACGGTTAAGTAAATTATAACGCTTTGTGCCTTTTACTATCTTGTGTTCTTGATCATACTAGCCGTATTTTATACGTTACTATTCGGAAATTGCATTAAATGTGCGATTTCTGTGTTAACTCTATGGGCTTTTTTTTGCAGGGTTTTCCCCTTCAACCGTGACGTCGGCACCAGGAAGTTGTGTAACGTGAATTCGGTCAATACTGCAACATGTATCTATTCTAACACGTACTGTATGTATAAGTGTAAGCTTGTCGGTCTGCTATTTTCAGCGAAAGCTTTCCCCTCGATAAGAGAAAATACACTAGAATAGAGCCCTGAGGAACTATTTGGGGTTTAAGTGGCGTGCGTGCGTGTCCGTATGAGTGTCAGTCAGGTGAAAAGTGAAACTCAACTCTGAGATTACACACACTCGTACACATCGGCAGTAGCTTGATAGAAACCATTGTTCCTCTAAGCTCCAAGACAGGGATCTAGATCGTATCTAGATACATATTGTTGCAATTGTTCAGAGAGGAATTGATAGTGAAAGTGTGTATGCGCGTGCACGTGTGTACATGCATGCACAATGCCCGTGCACCACCACATCCTGTGGTCTGCCTCCATTACAGTAGGTGTCCATCATGTAATCCCCATCTCTACATCGCAGGTCCCTGCGGGACTGGCAACAAACCAGGGATAGAAGAGGCTGTGATCTATAATTCACACAGATCACTGACCCTGAGGAAATGGAAACACTGTCCCTCTCCGGAGCTTTGGAAATGGCCTCATGATTACCTCCATTGTTTGTTTTGTGTGCGTTTTCTGCATCCACGTACTGTAGGTCTGCATGATGAAAGAGCACTATATACAGAACTCATCACATTATACTTTATCCATGCAGTGTGTGTGTATGTATATATATATATATATATATATATATATATATATATATATATATATATCGTCACTGTCGGGCAGAAACCTTACAATTTGTAAGTGTTTTCGCAAAGTATCAGACAAGGCCGTCGCACAAAAGTAGTGAAAACAGCCGATCTACAAGCACACAACACCTCGCGGTGCGAGGCGTTGTGTGCTTGTAGATCGGCTGTTTCACTAGTTTAGTTCATTTTTTTAAATGATATAAAAAACGAATGGTTTTGGACGTAAAAGGTTTCCACCCGACAACGACAATATATAGGCTATCTTTTTAAGATAACCCAGGCATCATTTGAAATAGCCTGCCATAAAACACCTAGGCTGCAGAATGGCCTTTCGTCAGCCTCAATCACTTGTGTTATTACACAGTGGAGCTGACAAGATATATAAGATATACCAGATCAGATTTGAAGAGAAATTGCATCTGTGGGGCAATTGACCGAGGCGCCAGGGTCAATACGCCTTTGTGTGTTTGTTGATGTATGTGTGTGTGTGTGTGTGTGTGTGTGTGTGTGTGTGTGTGTGTGTGCACGTGTGTGCACACACACACGGACACGGACACACACACACACACACACACACACACACACACACACACACACACACACACACACACACACACACACACACACACACATCAGTGGCTGATTACAGGCGGCAGTGGGTTACAGAAGGTGGTAATCAGTGATTACAACTTCTACAGAGAGAGAGAGAGAGAGAGAGAGAGAGAGAGAGAGAGAGAGAGAGAGAGAGAGAGAGAGAGAGAGAGAGAGAGAGAGAGAGACTGTTGAGGTTAGCTAAGGCCCCAGGGAGGTGGTGGGGGAGCAGATGATTAAGGGGGAAGAGAAGAAAGAGAAAGTGGAAAGGAGAATAGGAGACAGATTACATCAGAAAGGGAGGGAGTGCTTTTCTGTGATGGAGGGAGAAAGGATGGGAGAGATGAAATTGTACATCTCCATCACTGTAAGGACTACAACTGCAGAGATGGATGGGCAGAGGCCAGAGGTTGACTCGCACTACTCTATTGCAGTGATTCCCAGCAATCTATTTGGGTTCGCAGACCAGAATCTATGGGTTGTGAGTAAATATGCAGTTTTTAGAAATAGGGCTTAAATGGTTAATTAATGTCACATCTTTGTGTGTGTTTTTAAGTTCCATTTTGGGTCACACTGCTCTATACGCACGCACGCACGCACGCACGCACGCACGCACGCACGCACGCACGCACGCACGCACGCACGCACACACACACACACACACACACACACACACACACACACACACACACACACACACACACACACACACACACACACACACACACACACACACACACACACACACACCCACACACACACACACACACACACACACAACACACACACACACACACACACACACACACACAC
Organism: Nannobrachium achirus; assembly: GCF_963921795.1. Lineage (NCBI taxonomy): Eukaryota > Metazoa > Chordata > Actinopteri > Myctophiformes > Myctophidae > Nannobrachium > Nannobrachium achirus. The sequence goes on along the minus strand of NC_137820.1, from coordinate 59,848,686 downwards.
ACACACACACACACACACACACACAGACTCACCCACACGGCCAATGCAGAGCAAGGCACCCCATACCTGAGGGCTTAGTATTTGACAAATATTTGTAGGCTGCATTCTATGCTACTCCATATGATGGCAACGGGGACTATGATTGAAGGCAGCAAAGCTACCCGAACCTCTAGTTTTTATACAATTTTGGAGGAAATGAGGGGAATCTGCACACTGTAGTATAGCTCCCAGTAGAAACAACATGTTTTAAAGTTACACAACAACGTTTCGACCACTGTGAGTCTTCATCAGGTCTGATACATATAGGACAGTAGGCGTGTTGTATACAACAGAAAGAGGAACGTCACAATAAGTCGCAGCTGTTAGTGATTAACTTAAGTCACGCACCATAACTACAGGCTTAGGCTGAGTAAATAAGTGCCATGCTGAGAGATTAGAAATCTGTGAAAAAGAAACTGAGGCGGTAGAGCCGACTGCCAAATAATAGTCCTTTGGACTAGAATCCTAGAATGTTACCTTAATTATTTTTTCTTTCTTTCTTGTGTGTGCAAAAGTTTCTATTTACCAGTAAGACGCCGGTTGGTTGTTTAAGTTGGACAAAATGTGGCCAAAATATGGTCATATTTTCCCAAATATGAATGAGCTGGGATTAGGGGTCACGCACTGTGACGCACATGGGCTTAATATTGATGTTGTAGTATATTCAGGGGTTCTGACTTGTCCACCGTTTCTCCAGCAGTGATATGAGGCGACACAATAAGAAGAGGAAAACAATAGTCCTCGGTTCACTCGTCAAAAGACCGAGCAAGGGTTTATTACACATAGCAAGTTATACAGAGGTTGCAGTCAGCTCCCGGGCTGATTGATCAAGGATCGATGTGTGGACTCACGACGTTGAGACAAAAAGCAATGGTCCTCTCTGCCTGACCCCTCTTATACTGCCAGTCTAATGAGTGTCTTCTCACATGCATGTTCGCTGTGCATGTTGTATGTGCGCTACTACCGCGCCGCAGAGTCTGAAAAATGTGTACATTAATGCAATTTATGTGACATGGGTCCTTCAGAAAATGTACATATATGGAAATGGTGGCCTGTGAGATGAGGCCAGATGTTCATCCGATGAGCCTGGTTCATCAGGCAGTGTCAGTTTTACGTGCATCTTTACGTGCGTGCCCGTGCGTGGGCTAAGCGTGTGTATATGGTGTCTTCAGTCTGATTTCCACGCACGCCTCCCGATGTGTGAGCACTCGGTGTCTAAACAATTTGGAAAGCTGAGAGTCTATTCGAGACCCAGACTCCTTTTAAGGTCCTGAGATAGGCAGCTGTGTGAAAGGAGGTAATGTGTAGGATGTACAGTACGTACAGAATGTCCTCCTTGAGTGTACCAACACACTCTCATATCCATAATAATGTATGATAATATTCTGCAATGTCATCAGGGATCTCCATATATGGATATAAAAGAGACAAGGACGGAATTCATCTGCAACATCATTGTGAGGACAGGTCAGGTAGATCCTTCTGCTGAGCTGGGATGAGGTGTCATTGTGGTGTCAGAAGAGTGACGGATGGACAGACAGACAGACAGACAGACATGAGCTGGAGGTTTTCAAACTAAGTAGCGACCTAAGGTCGCAACAAAACATTTTGCAAGTATTGAAAGTTTTGTGCTCAGAGGTTTTACAATAATTAGAGTCCACAGTATGAAACCGTTCTTTCCCAAAACATATGCGACACGCGACAACTCTTCTTTTTTAAACAGATGGGACATTTTAACTACCTTTTTTGATTGCTTCCACATTAACATTTTATATTTGATGCTGCTTCTGCAGATCAAATGCAGAAAAAGCTTCAGCTTGTAGATCAACCACATTAAATACAACCAAGTCGTTGGTGTCACATTTAGTCATATGGTGCAGGTGTTCACACAATGCTTCTGTGACAAAAGATAAGGGGGATCATCTGTTGCTGCTCATCTCTCTCTGCTTGTGTTGTTGTTAGTTCAAGATGAGATAAAAACATAATCTCTCAGTATCGTTATATTTCCAAAAAGTATGTGATAACCAGCAACAGCGTGTAAATATACAAGCATTAGAGTACACAGTTAGTGTCATCGTTTCCCTATCCCTCCCCTCCACCCTATACAAAGGTAATCAAAAAACAATAGTAAGTAAGTAAGTGTGGCGGAGAGAGTCGTAGCCCCAGCCTTGAAGCCTCAAAAGTCTAGTATCTGCCCTCATTCCATGGGGATGTGACTTTGGAGTGATGGTTAAAATATTGGACTTTCACGTGGGAGACCCGGGTTCAAAGCCGGGTGGGGAGGTTCGGATCACCTCCGTTACGTAAGAAAGTAAGGTTCTCAAGAAACATTTGAAAGTATCTGGGATCCAATTATTATTACTATTTATTATTACTAGTCCTAGTCCATACTAGGGCTGTCACGATTCCGATTCGAGTCGCGAATCGAAGCGAAATTGACGTTCAATTCAGTGAATCGAAATCACAACCCAAATCGCTATTCCCTTCCGTGGATGAAAATGTCAGTTGGCATAAAACCCAAAGTTTATATTGTTTTTGTTATTCTCACTCTCATTTGTTATTCAAATAAAAGTGACTTACTGAGGAAGACAATAGCCTAAATTAATTCATTCAAGTACAGCGAAAACAAACGCACACACATGCGCGCACACACACGCGCACACACACACTCTCTCTCTTGGTCTCTCTCGCTCTCTCTCTCTTTATGTGCATTTATAGAAGAAGATGTATGATTGCTGCAGCATAAAAACAACTGAAATAAGTCAAAATTGCAACCATGTGACAATGACAGAATGGTGATGGCTAAATATAACAAAAACAATCGAGTGATGGATTTGTAAAGTGCTTTTTTTTCACCATTTCTACTGACACTGATTCCACAGAGGCAGCAATAGACATGATCTAATATCAGCCAATTCCATTTATCTTCACAAACTGAGAGGTTAGAGATCAATCCAGCAGCCTTCAGCCTGTGAGGCCATCCATCACTGGTAGCATGTAGTAATACATCACGACAACGTATTGGATAACAGCAAGTGTTTCTATCCTGCGGGAAATGAGGGGAAAACCCCTCCCATGCATGACTAGAAAGAGTGTCCTATTGTCAGATCTGTTGGTTTCAATCAAGAACTGCAGTGTCACATAATCGAAATAATCCAATCCTTCCCATCAAGATGAATATCTGGGGAGGCATTAAAGGCGATGTCCAGTAAAGTACAGTACAGTAGGGCTGGGTGGTATGGCTTCAAATCAATAGCACAATTGTTTCAAACTTTTACTTCAATTATACGATTAGTTAAAGGAGGACTTTGCCACTTTTCAACCCTCGGGAGACTCTGAGGGTATCTGTATTAATGTCTGTAGCTTGAGTTGGTGCCCTCTCGTGAGTGCTGTGCATGAGGTTGCTAACCTAATACACCCATGCCAGACTTTTCCTGGTGGTCATCTGTCTCTCCAGCGTCACCGACCTTTCTCGGTTTCCATCGACTTTGCCCGATATATATACTGTATAACTAAATTTGGAGATGACTGACATCACTGATACTGTAGCGTCACGACTGGGAGGCGAACCCGGGACCCGATTTGCCAGGTATGTGCGCTGACCAGTCAGCCAAAGTGCCAGGCACGTTGGCGAGAGCCAACGCACATACTGTATAGCCTACAGTCATCCCCTCTACCTGGAAGCGCGACCACGCGCGCCGGCCAGGATCTAAGATCGACTTTGAAACCGGGGGGTTCAAACGCAACTCAGGGGGGGACAGTCGTCGACTACCAGCCGGCCAGGTCTACAACGCCGAGGATTAATTACTCCTACTTGTACCGCTGTCACCAATGTAGTGTCACAGCCGGGAGGCGAACCCGGGACCCCGATTTGCCAGGTATGTGCGCTGACCAGTCAGCCAAAGTGCCAGGCACGTTGGCGAGAGCCAACGCACATACCGTATAGCATACAATACCACCACCATGGTAATAGCCACATGCTCATTACTTCTGAGACTCTTTACATTCAATCCCTCATATGCAAAAAGTGACCACATTTTGTGACTGACATCAATGACTGACATCAATGACTGACATCAGTCAGCCCACATTTGGAGCTGACACATCACTGATCAATCTCTGTTTAGTAACAGTGCCCAAATTTGGATATGACTTCATGACTAACATCACTGATAATAAACCGTGCCAAAATCACCCAGCGATACTTTCACCTCAGTACACAACACAACGACGCATGGACAGGATGACATCTACACACACTAAAACCACATCCCTCCACAATGAAGAGCTTGAAGACCTTAAGCCATAGAGTATATACTGTATATAATATATATATATATATATATATATATATATATATATAATAGAGAACGGATAGCCCCACCCCGCTCCCAGCTATTCATTTCAAAGCACCCAGCGTTTTGAAGCACCCGGAAGAAGCAGAATCCAGGTGCATTGTGGGGGAATTGGATCATCTGAATGATGATGGATACCTCTGCCATGGTTCATGGCAGAGGTATCTCCCGAGATGGCCTAAAAAGACACCATACCTCCTACAGTACCTATAGCACAGCTAGTGTAGCGCTCTAACACACTTTGACATTTGCCTCCAGTGCTTTCTCCTGCTGTTGGGCGTACTATACTGTATCTACATGATGGGTGAACGACTGTTGAGTGGAGCAGCAGGGATTCTCCCCGCTCTACTACACTCTTATGCTCTAGTTTCAGCTCAACTTAATGTTCTTCCTCACTACCAAGGTTTGGTCCCTGCAGGCCTGGAGAATTATTATTATTTATTTTTTTACTAAGTGGCTGCTGATAACTGTGTGAAATGTTTTAGTGTGAATCTGCTCAGTTAAGCGGCTGTATTCAGTTCACTGAAGTTGGGCATAGCGTAGACTAGAGCTATTATTTTAATGTTGGCTTCATCTCGCAGGTCCTCTTTGTGCTCAGATAAGAGTTGTTTTGATGTTGGGGGGGGGGCACAAACTCAGCACCCTCCAAGCCTGCTACTTTCGAAACCCCCACAATTCTGGCGCGGCTTCACACATGAGCCAATTAACACAGTCTCCTAGCAACTGTTCAATGTTTCTAAGCAACACCACCTTGGCAACTTGCGGAAGATCATATCTGAGCAGAGTGTCTAAGAAATATATATCGCTTTTACGCTATTTGTTGCGGTCAAAAGTATTTTGACCAATCAATCTGTTATTAGTTGTCATTATACACGCATCCATGCCATCGTTGTCCCGGAAAAGACATAGGCTACTGTGATTGACCAGTACAGTCACTTTGATTGGCAATTGTGCCGAATGCGCATCCAAAAATCAGACTGTGGCGACACACACTCACACACTGACTGACATCATTTTGACCTCTCTCCCTCTGTCACTCAAGCTGCTCTTCACTATTATGGAGACGTGGCTGCTGTAAGAAGATAACCATAACATACAGTACTGTGTGTGTGTGTGTGTGTGTGTGTGTGTGTGTGTGTGTGTGTGTGTGTGTGTGTGTGTGTGTGTGTGTGTGTGTGTGTGTGTGTGTGTGTGTGTGTGTGTGTGTGTGTGTGTGCGCACTCACTGCACTCAATGAGGACATCATCACATTTACAATTAAAGCAGGATTACAAGTCCTTCCCACCAGACTCAATCTTTCCATCTGGTTCCCCAGCACTCAGGTTCCTCATTGCTTGCATCACACCACAGAACAGATCACTGAAACACTGTCACATATCTTGAATGGCTGCTATGCATACAAAGGGATGTACATAGCATGCCATGATAGAATAGTGGAACTCATAGCAAAGGACATATCAAAATATCATGCACCCTCAGTGAGAATGTACAAACATTCCCATGTCATTCCATCCATGTTTCATCTCTGTGATAACTTGGACATTTTTGCATCTTTGACAGCTAATACACCAGATGTTGTTGTGGTTGATGAAGAGTCCAGGGAAGTGTCTGTATTGGAGGTGGCCTACACCTTTGACCCTAGCCTAGAGGAAGCTTTCATGACCAAGGTCATTAAATACCAACCTCTCCTAAATACGATCTCAGAGCTGGGGTACAGGTGCAGACTATTTGTTTTCATATTTGGCAGCCTAGGACATACCCACAGGCTGGTTAGAGGGTTTCAGCAACTTGGAGTGCCTAAAAAAGAGGCAAAAAGGCTGGCAAAGTATTGTTCCGTCTCCGCTATAATCGGCAGCCGCCTCATATGGCGGAGACGCTGTTACTTATACCCGTAGAGTACCAAGTGCCTTGCTATTGTATCATGAAGACATAATGCCATGATTTTGTAAATGTTACTCTACTGCACCTATACTATTTGTGTCCTTGTATGCATCTCCTTTGTGTGGACATAAATAAATGGTTAAAATGTGCGCACATGCACGCATGTGTGTGTGTGTTTGTTTTAGAGCTTTTCCAGGTGGACAGAGAAGAATCTGCTCATTCTGCTGCTGCCTCTGGAGTACTACTCCATTAGCAAGACACAAGAGCACGTGTACGTATGCATGCACACACACACACGCACGCACGCACGCACGCACACACGCACGCACGCACGCACGCACGCACGCACGCACGCACGCACGCACGCACACACACACACATATTTCTTCTATCCACTTTTCTCAGCACCCCCCTCTTTTTTTCTCCCTCCTTCGCCCCCTCTCTTCCCCCTCTCCATATCTACCTAACTTTCTCTCTCTCTCTTAACCTCCCACTTCCTGCAAGTAAGTGTTTCCTCTCACCTCCCTGCTGCGTCTCACCTCCACTCCACCCACCTGCCATTTGCTTCCCACCTGCCATTTGCTTCGCATCTTCTTCCCTCCATCCTCCTCAACTCCTTCCTATACTTTTCCTCCACTGCCTAACAAACACCCCCGCCCGCCTTTACTTCCGTCCGCCCTCCTTCTCTCTCTCCTCTTTGTCCCCCGTCCCTCTTGTGCTCTTCCATGCTGTCATGAAAGCTGTTGAAACTGGCATAACATCTGAAGGCTCCGTACAGCATGTTTCAGTTTGGGTTTGCCTCGAGTTCTACCAACAGCAAAGTCAGGCACACTATAACTGCTTTCACATATCGTCGTTGTCGGGTGGAAACCTTGTATGTCCAAAACCGTTTGTTTGTATTTATGATTTTAAAAATGATTTAAGCTAGTGAAAACAGACGATCTACAAGCTCACAACACCTCGCGCCGCGAGGCGTTGTGTGCTTGTAGAACGGCTGTTTTCACTACTTTTGTGCAACGGCCTTGTATGATGAAGCAGGGCTTTACTTTGCGGGAAAAGAAAAAACATACAAATGTGAAACTTGGAGATACGTGGTTTCTGCCTGACAGTGAGGATATGAACAGAGTCTGCTTTAAGTGGACCGAGAAGTGGGACAAAATAAAAGGTACTCAGTTCTTTTTGTGTTCACGTTGTCGTTTCACCTGGAAGAGGACTCTTTCTGGTCCACTTCAGCTCTGATGGATCCTCAGTCCTCTTTCTATTCACAAATTATGTAATTCATGTGAGCTCTGTTCTGCACACAGTTGCCCACGAAGCAGACAAAGCAGATTACTACAATCGTACGGGAAATTATTCAGTGATTATGCAAAAATGGCAAAAGGCGAACTCCCCTCATCAGCTCCCGACAAAAGTGAACCTGGAGCGCTTATTTGTGTTCACATTATGCAGAGTTCAAGCGAAGTTGCACCGGGGACAAGAAGCAAACCGATATCAGTGCACTTCGCATAAAATAATTATGTGCAAAAGAAAATCTTGAGAACTGTCCAACAATACGACCTCATAGTACTGACGGCACAGACAGGTCCATAAGTAGGAATAATAATAGGTACTGTACTACTTACTGTTCTAAGTACTCTGGCAACAGGTACAATGGGTATTGCATCACCGGAGGGGCATCGTTCCCAACGGACATCGTTCCCAACAGACACCGGCCTAGTCTTCAAAACACCCAAACTGTGCCCGTTAAATGAACATGCATGCACGCACATGATCGTGCACCTGCACGTTAACGAACACAAACATGTATGTGCACCATAGGCGTTTTCAACAGGATGGGTTGCCTGCCCGTTTCATCAGAAAAAAAAAAAAAATAACATAATAAACGTCTATGCAAGCACAGAAAACAAGTCAAACATTTTTACTGTGGTGAAAACCGGAACAATTTGGTAGTGAATGTTGAGAACCGGGACATTTGAATGATCTAGAGCGGAAACATAATGGGTACTGTACTATATAGTACAGAGGCCTGGGGGACTCCAGAGCAAGTGGTTAAACTCCCTCTAACAAACTAAATGTTTAGAAGCAGGTTATAAATATCCTGCCAGATGGGCTTCGCTGCGTCTCCAAAACCAAGGCTGGTTGGGATCAAGTCCCATTTGGATGGGAATCACAACACATTCCGTCTGCCATGGTATTCACCAAGACACGGAATCATGGAATGGCAAGAGTATGATGAATATTCAACCGCATACTGAGGCTGTTGGCCATGTGACAAAGAGAAGCTTCTCCTCATCTTTCACTGTAAGCTCATGGCCACACTTTACACTACTCTCACATCCGCTCAATAGCTGCTAAAAGATATGTGTGAACATAATGTGTGCATGTGTGTGTGTGTGTGTGTGTGTGTGTGTGTGTGTGTGTGTGTGTGTGTGTGTGTGTGTGTGTGTGTGTGTGTGTGTGTGTGTGTGTGTGTGTGTGTGTCTCTGTCTGTCTGTCTGTCTGTCTGTCTGTCTGTCTGTCTGTCTGTCTATCTATCTATCTATCTATCTATCTACACCGGCACACTGGTAGAAGTGTGAGAGGGAGGATTTAAAAACAAATCTTTTTTTAAATGTGGTCAATTAAATTAAGTTAGCTCAATCTTGCACAGAATTCTACATTCATTAAAACTCTGAACTTTGACTGGGGAGGGAGTCGGGGAGATAGGTGGATTATTGCTCTGGGTCTAATGACCGTTATATAACAATGTCCTGCCAATCAAAATATGTCAAAATATTTGTCATTAAGATGTATGTTGACATGGCACACTGACACTCTAGAACAGGGGTGGGCAATACTTCTTTCCATGGGGCCACATGAACAATAGAAAATATCGTGGAGGGCCGGCCAAAGGGCAGTGCTCCCCGCAAGATGTGCACCCCACAAACTAAACACACGGCTTTACCTCCGACTTCAGTAAATAAATACTTAGCAGTCCATTTTTTGTTGAAAACCCGGCATTCGGCATCGACTTTTCTTTTTTTAGCCACTTTAGCCATTTTACGATCCAATGATCACACAGACGTGCTGATGTATGCATTGCGTCCATATGTACATGAATGAAAAACTTTTCCATCTCACTCGCTTTCTCTGTCACACTCCTGCATTCCTCTGCATTATGCATGCTTTGGGTGTAACCTCATTAGTCAACGGACGCAGCTGATAATACAAACACTATCTCTCTTCTCTTTCTGTATGTGTCTCTCTCTCTCTCTCTCTCTCTCTCTCTCTCTCTCTCTCTATTTCTCTTTCTCTCCTTCTCAGATGCATGTACAGTATGTACTGCACGTACACACACGCACACACGCACGCATGCACAAACGGGTGATGATACACAAATTATTCATGATCACGTCTCTAAGAGATGTGAGGGAACTGTGAAGAAAGGATACCGTCAGATAGTGGTTATTTATGTGGGCCTCTACACAGCATGACTGTCAGTGAAACTGGAACTGGAACGGAACAATATCTACAGAGGAAATTGTGTACAGAGATGACATATAAAAGCCGCCCACAATTTACCTTACACGCTCGCTGCACTTTTGTTGCACCATTGGGTTTATTTCAACCTTAAGATGGAGAAGAGAACGTTTCCGGCAAAGTCAATGTACTGTAGTTTAAGGCGCTGAAAGAACGTATTTAATAGCTACAGTACCTCTGTTACAACATACAAAATATGTAGTCCCTATTGTTTCATAAAGATCTATGTTAAATGTTATTAATCCTTATTCTCTAGGATTAACCTGATAAAAATGGCAAACAGTGGTCGCCTGGGAATCAAAAAGTTTCCTGGTTCAATCTTGGGTCGTTCCAGCATTGAGTTGAAGTGTCCATGAGCATGGCACTGAACTCCTGACTGCTCCCCACTGTTCAATAGCTACCCATTGCTCCTTACATTTGGTTACTTACAGGGGATAATTCAGCATAAACTATATTCTACTGCAGGGGTCTTCAACAGGGGGTCCGGGACCTCAGAGTTACTACAGGGGGTCCTCCGAATCTCAGTGTGATAGAAACTTTTTTCTCCTTTTTTATATTAACCACTTGAACCCTAGTGTCCTTATTCTGAGAACTTTAGCCAAAAATAGCCGATCTACAAGCTCACAACGCCTCGCGCTGTGAGCTTGTAGATCGGCTATTTTTGGCAAAGAGCTTTGGTGTAGAGGGGTAAAAGAGCCGACTAATTACAGAGTGAAAGGTCAAGTTTATTAAGTATTGATGGTTCAAGTGGTTAAATAACTGAAAACAGAAATTGACATGAATCCAAAATACACTGATGATTGTGATGTCAAACGATGAAACTATATGGAATCTATGATAAGGTTGTGAGGGTCCCTGCTTCATCTCTCTCTTGACTAAGGGGTCCTTGGCCTGAAAACGTTGAAGACCCTGTTCTACTGTATGTCCCATGTTATTATCAGACAATATAAACAGCTGTGACAAGCCACTAGAAGC
>NC_137820.1:59825417-59835417 GCF_963921795.1 Nannobrachium achirus | reverse complement strand
TACATTTACATTATGTTGGCTTTATTTAAATGTATTTAATTATAATATATGCAAATGTATTGAATTGATGTAACTGAACAAATATTAATCGTGCTTACCTTAAATATATACATTTACAATATATGCATTTTTATTAAATTGTTCCAACTCAAATGTAATTAATAGTGCTTATACAAAATCTATTCATTTAACATTATGCATTTATATTACATTCATGTAACTCAAATCTTAGTAATGGAATTTAAAAACACATTGAAAATGAGTTCCAATGAAAACTCCCAGAGTCCCATAAACCACGCCTCTCACCAATTTTATTGAGTAGTTTTTAAGGCTGAAATCATTCTGAGAATATTGTTTGAATCCAACTCAATTTTATTAAGTACATTTTACAGATCTGAGAAGTGACTCCAGCCCTTTCCCTTGATTGGTCAAATAAGTTGGTCACATGTTATGCAAAGCATGCTGGGAACAGCATTTTTCTAGGTTTTCAGGGAAATGTTTAAGCTTTCGGGAGCTAAAAATGCTAAATGTATCATATCAATGTGTCTGCCTTGGCAAGATGACTGTCATATGTCAGAATTTGATTTGTCAGTATTTGAGCCTTAACCCTAACCCTAACTGCTAGGCTGCTAGTTTAAGCTTGAGCTCCCTCCCCATGCTAGGCTAAAAGAGAAGAACTCATGGTAACTTTGAGGTTATTGCGTTGGTTTTCTCTTAAATGTTCTGATTATTCAATAATCACTGCTATTGCATATATCCATTATGCATCTGTATGTTGATATTGTAAAACTTGAAACAAATCATCCAGAAGAAAACCTGAAACCGAACTCTTCTTATGTAAATGTAAAAGTATTTTATTTATCTTAGCTTAATTCCATAAAAATGAGTTGAACCAACACATTTACGTTAACATTTGTTTGAGTAGGACAAACGTAAATTAATTAAGTTCATATAATTAACTTGGCTTAAGTTAATGAAAATGAGTTGGACTAATTGAACAACATGCATTGCATTGAATGTAGATTTGACTTGGGACTACATATATCCCATATATAAATTTACTCATATAAAATGGGTGGAAAAGTTTCACACATTTAAAATGTGTTCAACTGAGAGATTATTTTTTTGGGTGTAGATCGGCTATTTTTGGCAAAGAGCTTTGGTGTAGAGGGGTAAAAGAGCCGACTAATTACAGAGTGAAAGGTCAAGTTTATTAAGTATTGATGGTTCAAGTGGTTAAATATCTGAAAACACAAATTGACATGAATCCAAAATACACTGATGATTGTGATGTCAAACGATGAAACTATTCCCTCCACACACACACACACACACACACACACACACACACACACACACACACACACACACACACACACACACCCCCACACACCCACACACACACGTACAATCCATAAAAACAGAGGAGTTCAAGGATTAGAGGTGCTGGGGAGGAGCTGACTTGGGTTGGAACAAGAAAGGAATACAGTGTAGATAAAAGTGGAAAAATAATATGAACAGAACCGAGGACGAAGAGAGAAAGAGACAAACAAATACAAAACAGAAATGTTCCAAGGATCGCTCGGAAGCAGTGTGTGCGTGTGTGTGCGTGTGCGTGTGCGTGTGTGTGTGTGTGTGTGTGTGTGTGTGTGTGCGCGTGCTCACTCCAAACATCCATCCAAGATCGAAAGCTTGAATAAATGAGGAGATAATGAGTGGGTCTCATTAAAGATAGTGTGTGTGTGCAGGACAGACAGTACAAGAGGTGATATGCGTAATGAATTCCCCCTTTTTTCTCTCGGCTCTTTTTGTTTTATGCTTCCAGTCTTTTTCCCTGCATGGTGTGTGTGTGTGTGTGTGTGTGTGTGTGTGTGTGTGTGTGTGTGTGTGTGTGTGTGTGTGTGTGTGTGTGTGTGTGTGTGTGTGTGTGTGTGTGTGGGGTGGGGGGGGGAGCACACATTACTTCCACACAAACCCCAGCCCCTCACGGGAGCTTCCACTCTTCATCTCCACCTGCTAAAAGAGCCAATTAAAATTGTTTTGTGAAACCACTCTGAATCTGCGATAAGCCTGAAAGCTTTAGCTAAAAAGCAAGAAAAGTTATCGGAATATATCAACACGGCACATGTCCGTCCCCCGTCCCCCCAGTGTATTTCCCAAAGTGTATGTTCTCCACTGCCATATGAAATGTTTTGAGAGCTGTCATCGACTGGAATGGATGGAACAGGATGCTAGCAACGTTGGTGGCCAAAAGAACGCAGATGGAGCTTCTCAGACCTGGCTTTAATCCAACGCGTCCTTAAATTGCCTAAACCAGTTTACCATCACTGTCTCTCTTTCACAACACTACTGGCAAAATATCATCCACAATATCTTGGGCGTTTTCAAAGACAGCTCATCTGCGTGAATGCATAATTATTATTGTGCAGGATGAACTATGGTGATCAGATGTCCCCGTTTGTCCGGGATTGTTGATTTCAAGCTGTGTCTACCGTATAGAGTCCCGACAAATATCTCTAAAACAATAATGTCCCCGGTTTTCCTGTTTGTTCGAGAATGATTTCCCAGCATGCCTCAGGGTGTTGCTCTCATTGCGACCGTCAGGTCGCACTTACTATCAAAACCTCCACAAACTGTGAGTCCGTCAGTCCGTCAGTCCGTCAGTCAGTCTGTCTGTCACACCTCACACGTCACACTATTGCCCTGCTCATATCTCCGCAACCGTTGCCCCGATCCATGCCAAATTTTGCACACATACTCCTTGCCTGCCAAACTACAACCTCCAAGGAGGTCCCCCAGGTGCCTGGGGGACCCCCAAATGTAAAAAATGACCAAATGTGCAAAAATGAACAAATAAACACCCCAACGGGGCTGCTCACGGGGAATTCCCGGGGACCACCGACTCCTGGTGCTCCAGAACGGATGCCAAAGTGGTGGCGCCCCCAGTGGAGGACCCCCTCCACTGCAGCTCACATAAAATGCCGTAACTCGGGCTAGGAGCGTCCGGGAGAGCCGGGGCCAGTACCTATTCGTCCGCCAAGGCAACGCGGAGACCCCACCCCTCATTTCTCACATGGCCCTCTTCTAGCGCCACCATGAGGCCGATTCTTGCAAAACACATTTTTGGACACTGCTCCTACAGATTTTGCCCTAAAATCGCACAAATCGGTACACACTATGCCTACACTCATGTCATCAACATGGATCTGTCCCATATAGCGCCACCATCAGGCCGATTTTTTCAAACACATTTTTGGACACTGCTCCTACAGATTTTGCCCTAAAATCGCGCAACTCGATACACAGTATGTCTACACTCATCTCATCAATATGGATGTCCCATATAGCGCCACCATCAGGCCGATTTTTTGAACCACATTTTTGGACACTGCTCCTACACATTTTGCCCTAAAATCACGCTGCGACCTGACGGTCGCTTATCTCCCGATTAGGGAGTCTTACTGGTTATTTAGTAAGTATGTGTAAGAGAATGTTTTTATGTGTTTAGGTTGAATGTGTCATGCAGTGTATTATATATATATATATATAAAAATCTGTCTCACTGAAAGTGCTGTTGACAAGTTGTTTACATGCGCCAGTCAGCAAAGCTAGGCCCAAGTACTGTTTTCAGTTTTCATGTCGCGTCATCTGGGACGACAGGTTTAAGCCTAAACTCTCAGATATTGAATTGTTGCGACCATAGGTCCCAGTTAACTATGGAAACCAGCACATCTTGTCTGTATCTCTGTCAGTCAGGCCTGACACTGTGATTCCCCTGACACATCACTGTGACATCTCAGGCTCAGAGCAGGGATAACGCCTGATACTGTGGTTCCCCTGACACATCACTGTGACATCACAGGGCAGAGCAAAGAACCTCTTTTTACATCAGTCTGTTATAGCGCCACCAGCACTGCACCAGCAGTTTAGCAGATATTTGCTAAACACATTTTTTCTATTACTCCTACAGATTCTGTCCAAACATCACGCTCGATATAGTCATGGCATCGCGACAGACCTGTTCAATTTTTCATATTTCATACTGATTGGCAAAGATTGACTTCTACTACCTCTACATTCCTAGAGCCCATATTTTGCGTTACCAGCCGGGCTTCGACTGTGCCTGACTGGTGGAACAATGACAATGTTTACCCAGCATGCCTTGGGGCACGTCTGTGTCTGCCAAGTGTTCTGCTTATTATTTACTTAGCTTGTTTAATAGAGTGTGTTTATTGGGTTTAACATGTCATGGGGTTCATGTATTCATATCTTATGTGTATAATGTACATATTGGCTGCTTCTCAGCTCCGCTTGTTTATTGCTTCAAGCAATACACAATAAGTGGAGCTGAGAAATAACCAGTGTTGCAGACTTGATTTATTTCCTGTTCATCGCTGTCTGTCCGGCCTCTAGGTGAGAGTGGATGTGCATGCATGCATGCATGCACTATCGCCTTTATAATGTATATCGTCGTTGTCGGGTGGAAACCTTGTATGTCCAATGCCCTTCGTTTTGTATTTATCATTTTAAAAACGATTTAAACTAGTGAAAACAGACGATCTACAAGCACACAACGCCTTGCACCCGCGAGGCGTTGTGTGCTTGGAGATCGGCTGTTTTCACTACTTTTGTGCGACGGCCTTGTATGATGAAGCAGGGCTTTGCTTTGAGAAAAAAAACATACAAATTTGAAACTTGGAGATACGAGGTTTCTGCCCGACAGTGACAATATGTTACCTTCACCATGATAGAGTTGGCCCCCCTCTCCAGTTCTTCATGTACAGTAACTGGATTGGGTGGAGAAATAAATAGATCCCTATGGCAAGAAGTTGTCGCTCCTGTTTCAACTATTCATTACAACACTTCTTATCCCGGTTCCACATTATATTTGAAAACACAGCTGAGCTCAGGAACCACACTACTGCCATAATAAAGGGATCAAAACCACTTTTCCACACTGGAAACCAAACAACTTTTGGTGAAACAGAACAACCCTTTGTGAAATTAATGTTGATGTGTTTCATTTTTTTTTAAATAAGGAAAATACTCACCCTCTTCTAATTTAATTCAACTTCTGTGATATTAGTACTTACAGTATGCCTCCTAAATAATCTGCTGATCCCCTCATACATATTAACAATATTACAATACAATATTACAACAACATTAACGATCCAACAATAGCAATCAAGCTCTGGCTAAGCTGATGGGATCAAATGGCCTCAGTTTATTTAATCACCACTAATTGCTTTCTGTATGATCTGCTCATTTGCATAATGTAATTCGCGTCTTAAGACAGGTGGCGGCGAGTGGTGACAATGATCGTTTCCCCTAATTGATACTTTGACTGTCAAAACCATGAATACTGTACATGAAGGAAGTGAATGGAAATGCCACATTTGCATGAATTATTAGTGTGTTCATCATCCCTTGGGTAACATGGGGAAGGAGATGATGAGTAATGTTGACTCTAGGGCCTTTTATACAGCCTGTTCAAGGTGGGAATGCTGCAACATTATTCCGCCTCGCTGTTCTGTACAAGAGGTACGGACACGGAATGAAGGGAGCACTGTTGTTCTCCCATTGAGCCAACAGCGGCGGAAGTAGTCACAGAGCCCAATCAACATCTGTGTAAAGGTGACAAAAATTGCATGGTAGGCCAGAGATGTGATGTTTTGAACTCACTACACTCCATATTCTTCTTTCAGAGACCAGAGCGAATTAGAAACAAACTTCTCCCTCTGTGGCATCTAAGGTCAGCGCACCTTTCTGCCATGAATGATTGAAAGCTTCTCTTTAGTTTCTCCTCAAATGCATTCCTGATCGCACATATACTTTGCTCACACATATCCGCCATTGTCATGTTACATAATAACCACGCTATATACGACACAGCACATTTCCTTGAGTTTGAAGACTGGTACAAATGTGCGTGGCTGGCCAAAGCTAAAGCAACTCAACACAAGACGCAAGTTGATTAAACTGTTCTCTGTATTAATTTGATTTGATCAGGCCACAACGTACCAGAGTTGTACTCTAGCTGCCAAGCTATAGCTGGCAGCTGTAGTTCATAAACTATTTCTCAGGGGACCAGGATTTTGAAATGATATTTCTAAAGCTGATTTGAGATGCTGTTATTGTTGTCAGGAGAGACCATAACTTAGAGAGTCTGTCTGGGAATCAGAAGGACACCAGTTCATCCCCTGGCATGGCCAGCATAATATATTGTCACTGTCGGGCAGAAACCTTGTATCTCCAAGTTTCAATTTTTTCCCCCGCAAAGTAAAGCCCTGCTTCATCATACAAAGCCGTCGCACAAAAGTAGTGAAAACAGCAGCTCTACAAGCACACAACGCCTCGCGGTGCGAGGCGTTGTGTGCTTGTAGATCGTCTGTTTTCACTAGTTTATTTCATTTTTCAAATCATAAATACAAAACGAACGGTTTTGGACATACCAGGTTTCCACCCGACAGCGACGATATATATGTGCTGTAATGTCCCTGGGCCCATAACAGCTCCCCCCGAGCGCTCATCATGGCCATCTGAGCAGCCATAAGCTCGGTGACGCTGAAAATGAATTTCCCCCGCGGGATTAATAAACTGTCTACCTTTTACTTTTTTATATTGTGCGGGCCAACAACTGGCCAAAAATGTTTCCAAATTCTAGCCAAGCACCTTCCTGCCTACAATCTTTCATTCAAGACCATTTTACTTTGCAGGGACTTGGAATGACTGTAGTGGAACTGGCATCTATCTTCCTCTGACCTACACCTACTTGGTTTTCGAACCAAGTGCTTTAATGCCATTATTCCCACAGCAGTTAATGTCCAGAGAACAGAGTATTCCCACCCTATACTCATCCATTCTCATCCATGCCAGTATTCATTGGAGAACAGGGACAGCTGATCAATCCTCAGTGGATAGTAAACGCTAAGTGCTCTCGCTAGAACTGCAGAGGCTAACATTACTCTCCTAATTTCCCCCCAGTCTGTCTCCTTACATCTGCTTCACAAGGCAACGTATAGCTCCAGTGACTGCCAATGAACCCCCCCAACACACACACACACACACACACACACACACACACACACACACACACACACACACACACACACACACACACACACACACACACACACACACACACACACACAAACTCTTTCTATCCAGCCCAAAGTGATCAACAAAGGGCTACATGCTACGGTACATGAGTTCATTCATCTCTTCACCACACTGCAGTGGTGGAAAAAGTACTCATATTTTTTACTTCAAAAAGTATCAATACATGCAATATAGAAATACTCTGTTGCAAGTAAATGTCTGGAATTCAAAATGTACTTGAGTAAAAGTATCAAAGTGTTGGCATCAAAATGGAAGTAAAAGTACAACATGTTTGAAAATAGCAGATCTACAAGCTCACAATGTGTCGCTATCACTATCAGTGATCGTGGTCTAATTTCAGAAACACTGTGTGTTGTTGGTTGTTCAGAATGGATGGATACAGCAGTGCTCCGTGTCAATGACCAGGGACGTGCAGAGAATGTTAGAGAGGCAGGGGCTGATATTTCTAAAAGGGCCTTATAAAGGGCCTCTCGAAAATAGCAGACCTCCAAGCTCACAACTTGAGCTTGGAGGTCAGCTATTTTCGATGCTTGATTTCCACACAGAGAGGACAATTCTTTCAACATACGATGTATGATGCTGCATTCAAGTTCAGGAGAGTTTGGACAAGGCAATTCTCTTGAATGCTGCCTTCAGGTATGGCATGGAAAGAGGGCATTTGCATTTCTTTCAACATAGTAAAAACTGCACTCATGGTCTGGAGAGGGCACTTTTTACAGAAGGATAAAAGGGCAGGGTCTCAAGCCCCCTTTGATGTCTATGTGTGCACATGCCTGTCAAAGAGCTACTGTAACATCATGAAAGTACAGTAACCCCCCGCCCAGGTCTCCACCTAATTTCCCCCACCCTCCATCCATCCTTCCTCTACAGCCTCCATTGTTATGAGGGTGTGGGCTGTACAGTATATGGTTTATGGAGAGAAGAACAGAAACGGCTGCTGTGCCAGTGAGAAAAGAAAGAGGGATAGACAGAGAGAGAAAAGAGGGAGAGTGTGTGTGTGAGAGAGAGAGAGAGAGAGAGAGAGAGAGTGAGAGAGAGAGAGAGAGAGAGAGAGAGAGAGAGAGAGAGAGAGCTGAACAAGGAGTGGCAGAGAGTGTGGGGAGAATAATAGAAAAATACAGTATAAAAATAGAAGTTGCTAAATGATTCAGCCAGGGCACTCCTATTTGCAGACTTTCTACTGTACTGAACCAAAGGTTGGCTGCCCCCCCCCCCCCACACACACACACACACACACACACCTCTCCCACAATCTCTTTCATTGGAAGCCTGGGCCTCTGCAGCAAAACCTCTCTGCAGGGGCGTCACAAGGGGGGGGACTGAGTTACTAGGGCCCAAGGTGGAGGGGCCTTAATTATTTTATACTTTAGCTATTGAAAAATAGCAGATCTACAAGCTCACTTGTAGATCTATTATTTTTGAAAAGTCGTGAAAACGTGTGCAAATCTTTGAATATACAGTATGTATTTTTTAAGCGAACATCTGTAACTCAAATCTTGCTTCTGGGGGGTCCCTGGAACTAAATATTTTGACATGGGGGGTCCGTGGCCAAATACATATCATTTTGGGGGTCCTTCACATGAAAAGGTTTGAGCACCACCACTCTAACCTAACGCGGACCAGTTTGTGTAGGCAGATGGGCGGGCGCGGCGAATCTCTCCGCGAGTCTCTGGCCAATAGCATGTGTCCTCCTCCCCCCCACCCCCCTCTGCTCCTCTGCTCAGCGCAAAGAACGTTGCTGTGTCATGACGTCAACACATTCGGTTTCGACGCTCTCTGCACTCTGATTGGTTAGGGAAATTCTACACTTCCTCCAACAGTGATCATAACGCGATCGCCCAGGTTTCTTTTTCTTCCGATCGCCAAAAGAAGCCTGGGTTTTCAAGGCTAGAGCACCACTGACATAGAAACATAGGTTTTTTGAAAAAACCTTAGAAGGATTTGAAATATTCAAAGACTTGCACACATTTTCACGATTTTTCCAAAAATAGCAGATCTTCAAGCTCGCAGCGCGGCACTCGGTGCCGCGCTGTGAGCTTGTATATCTGCTATTGTTCAATAGTTTAAAGCACAAAATGTGAGTGAATCCTTGTAACCAGGGCCCAGAGTTTGGTGCGACACCCCTGTCTCTCTGGGACACATCTTTTCTCGTTCTCTCTATAGTCTCTCTCGCTCTTTCGCTCACACACATGCACGCCGTGCACGCTCTCTCTCTCAAACACACGCACGCACGCACGTACGCACGTACGCACGCGCGCGCACAGCTTTCATCAATATTTTAGCAGTCAATAGGGGCTGCGCACACCGACTCCAGTGTGCTCTCAACACATTACTGTTAAAGCTCTCACACTGGACAACATAATGATACACCCACCCTGCACGAGAGAGAGAATGAGTGTGTGTGTGTGTGTGTGTGTGTGTGTGTGTGTGTGTGTGTGTGTGTGTGTGTGTGTGTGTGTGTGTGTGTGTGTGTGTGAGTGAGTGTGCGTGTGTGTGTGTGTGTGTGTGTGTGTGCGTGTGTGGGTGTGTTTAAGATACCGAGACTGAGTACAAGAGATAGAGAAAGTGTTGAGAGTAGGCTAATTGATTAAACAATGGCTACTCATTAGACACGAGCTAGCCAAGGGCTGTGTGTGTAGCTCAGATACTGGTGTTTGTGTGTGTGCGCGCGAGCATACAGTACTGTACTGTGTATGTGTGTTTTTGCACCTCTAAACGCAGCAGACAAAAAGAGATCTGGAACACGGAGACACTGTAGCGAGAAACAGAAGGATAACATAGATAGTGCCATGTCGGGCAGAAACCTTGTATCCCATATTTCAACTTTCTTTTTTTTTAAAGGTACTCTAGGTAACTCTAAGACTATGTTTAATATATA
>NC_137820.1:59815417-59820417 GCF_963921795.1 Nannobrachium achirus | reverse complement strand
TTACTAGAACATCACAGCACAGGGGCAGCAGAAGGAGAGAGAGAACGGGGAAGGAGATAAGGAAGGAAAGGAGAGAAGGAAAGAGGGAAAAGGAGAGGATGGAAAAGAGCAGGATCAGAAACAGAGGAACAGCTTTCGCATGCAGTCAGATGGGGACACACACACGCACGCACAAACCCACACACCCACGCACACGCACGCACGCACGCATGCACACACACACACACACACACACACACACACACACACACACACACACACACACACACACACAGGCAGTTGGCAGTAGGGATGGGACGATAAGCGATATTATCGTTTATCGTGAAAAAAAAAACACTCACGATAATCATATCGTTGATTTAATTTAATGTATCGTCAAATCGTCCTCCGTCATGCACTGGGATAAATTCACCTTTTATTTGCCGAGCTGCATATCTAGCTACTTAAACCCTCTTTAATTGGTAAAAGGTACTTATAATATATGTACTTGATACAGTCTTTTTTTCACTCTCTATCAAATGTCTTTGCCAAAAAATAGTCGATCTACAAGATCACAACGCGTCGCAGTGCGACGCGTTGTGAGCTTGTAGATCTGCTATTTTTTGGCAAATGTTCCACCTCAAGATGATAATGGATGTTTGGGATATTTTGATTATCGCGATAATATCGTAAATCACGATTTCTTTGGTCACAATAATGGTGATATGATATTTTCATATCATCCCATCCCTAGTTGGCAGGCAGGGGGCTCTCTAACAAGACTGACAGGAATCAGGCTGGAGCCTTGCAGTTCTTCAGTGCATCAGGACTCATTTGGCAGTGAATGTTTCACTGGCACAAAGAACTACATCAGACCACATGCCCCGAGGTCCCTCCTCGCTCAACCAACTGTCAGGCTCAGATGAAAAAGAGATGGAGCGAAGGAGACCCAAAAGAACCAGCAAAGAAGGATCAATAAGAAAAGAGAAGCTGAATAACTTGTGTCCCTGCACAGGAAAATCCTCAGAGAGTCAATGCAACTCTGTGTGCAAATGGGAACCAAAATGGACCCACAACTCTGTGAGTTACAAATGGATAAAATTACACTGAGGATGTCACTACTATTATGTAACCTTGTGCAGGGGCGTCACAAGGGGGGGGGAAGTGGGACTGAGTTACTAGGGCCCAAGGTGGAGGTGCCTGGAATAATGTTATGCTGTAGCTATTGAAAAATAGCAGATATGCAAGCTATTTTTGAAAAGTCGTGAAAATGTGTGCAAATCTTTGAATATATGTGTTTGGGGGTCTGTGGCCAAATACATATCAATTTGCGGGTCATGAAAAGGTTTGAGCGCCACTGACATAGAAACATATTAAAAAAAAAAAAAAAAGACTTGCACACATTTTCACGATTTAAAAAAATAGCAGAGAAGCTATCTATAAGCACTCTGTGCCACGCTGTGAGCTTGTATATCTGATATTTTTCAATAGTTAAAGTACCCAGGGCCCAGAATTTGGTGCGACACCCCTGACCTTGTGCAAGCTCTCACAATCAAGATTCCACTTGCTGGGCGTTAGGAACTTGCTGCTACCACTATGCAATTCCCCCTGAGAGAGCCACGCCATGAGTTAAGTACTCTCCTCTCTCTACTCCGTGCCTAATCCAAATCTCCTTTTCCCCTTTTAGTCTTAGCTTTTCTTTTTTGCCTTTACCTAATAAAGTTCTCACCTAATAAAGTTGTTTATTTAGTTTTGTTTGTTGGTAAAGCGACTTTGGGTACTAAGAAAAGCGCTACCGGTATATATACATTTGATGTATTATTATTATCACTCCCACCTTGTATTATTTTTCACTAAACTCCCATCAAATGCTCAAATGAATCATATTCTCTTACACATGCAGCCTAGTGACATCCAAAAGATGTCCAAGGAACTCCAAACCAGACCCATTCAACTCAAGATAAATAGGATTTATTGGACCTCACTACTCATGTTACATGGAGTCAAATGAACACCAGGGCCAACATGCTGGAGTTGCCAGGGTGGTGACGAGGGTGCATTTGGTCCATAGTGTTTTTTTGTTGTTTTTGTTGTATTTGGCTGGAGATTCATGAAAGTTGTTGTACACAATATGTATTAGGGCTCTATTTTCATCCATGCCTTACCCCTTATCCTTAAACATTTAAAAATGTTTCACTATTTTGAAAAACATTTTGAAAATTTCAAATAGCTGATCTACAAGCTCACTACGTGTTCGGCTGTAGATGTAGATCGGCAATTTGAGGTATTTTAAATAGTAAAATGTTTATGTTCGTAAGGCACGGACGAAAATATACTGTAGCTGCGACTCCTAGCTTATATCTTTTACGACCCCTGAGCCTTCAGCTTGTTGGTTGACTTTGAATCACGGGACACAAAAGATGTGCAGACATTAATGTTAGGTTGATGCAATGATAGATTAGTACATCTGGTTTAGGCTGTATTGTATTTAACTAATTGGTTATTACTAATAACCTTTAGTCTTTTTCATTTCAAAGCTAAGGTAGATTGTGTTCATTCTATCTTATGTTATTATTTCGAGGGAGGGGAGGTGTAGTGTTCTCTGTGTTTTCATGTACAAAGATACATAACGTCACTATCGGGCAGAAACCTCGTATCTCCAAGTTTCAAACATGTACGTATAAAGTACAGTATAAAGCCTTGCTTTAATCATACAAGACTGTAGTGAAAATTGCAAATCTACAAGCACACAACCGTTGTGTGCTTGTAGATTGGCTATTTTCACTATTTTAAAACGGTTTTGGACATTTCCACCCGACAAGACGATAATATTGTTCGATGTCCTCAATGTACTCAACGCTAACATGTTATGATCATGATTATTTTTTTATAATTATTTTATGACAATAACATGTCAATCATGTTATGTTATGTTATACCATGTCACACCCAGGTAGGTGTGAGAAGGAGACATCAACAGTGATGGGGGTGAGAAAACATGACATAGAGCTAATCTCTCATCCCCTAGGTAGGGATGAGAGATGGAGAGACTAAATATAACAGAGAGAGGAGACGGAAGAGGCCAAAGTAAAGGCAGACACAGGACTGATGGATGGAGGGCTAATTGGGAAGAACACTCCATCTCTGCCCGTGTCCTCCCTCCCCTAAAAAGCTTTTGCTATAATGTCAGCCAGGGACGTGCTGGGCCCCTGATTCAGCCCGGGAAAAAGAGTTGGAGAGGCCCTCATTTTATTTTTTTTTAGTTATATTTCGTCGTTGTCGGGTGGAAACCGTATATGTCCAAAACCGTTTGTTTTGTATTTATCATTTTAAAAATGATTTAAACTAGTGAAAACAGCCGATCTACAAGCACACAACGCCTCGCACCGCGAGGCGTTGTGTGCTTGTAGATCTGCTGTTTTCACTACTTTTGTGCAACAGCCTTGTATGATGAAGCAGGGCTTTGCGAATGAACCGGCCGTTCGAGAGTTGTCCCGCTTTTCCCAATGGCCAGCACGTCCCTGATGTCAGCTTCCATTCAATAACTGCAGCCACGTCAAAGATAATGATTAAAGGAGCTATAGTCAGCTATTAGTCAGATGCTAAAATAAGAATAATGTTTCGAAAATATTTTATAAAAAAAATAAGCTTCATATATGTGTTTCTATTCAAAAATGACCACAAAAACCGTAAAACAATGATAAAAGAATCATTTTTGCCTTTGTCGGGCCAACACTTTGTTTACATCCTAGTCTAACACTATCAAAGAATAGACCAGAATGTAAACAAAGCGTCGGTCTGACAATGGCCAAAATGATTATTTTATCATTATTTTACGCTTTTTGTGGTCATTTCTGAATAGAAACACATGTATGAAGCTTATTTTTATTTTAGCATCCGTTTTTCAAGAAAAAGTTGACTATAGCTCCTTTAATATTAACTTTATAACACTTTTCTAACATGGTTAGAAAACGTGTTTTACACTAAATAAAAATAATAGATACAGAACAGCAGATGAAAATGACAGGGACGATAACAACGTCTTCTTGGCGTGATTTAACAGTTAGTTGTCGTCAGACTCAATGTAATGAGGTTAATGGTGCCAAAGCAAAATATTGGTAATGTGGTGGAAGCGATGGAAGAAAATGGCAGGTCCATTTATGATGTGGAGCTGACAGTGTTGCCACAAAATGTAAACAAGGAAGTGAATGTAATTGTTCCGGAGGTATGTGACACCACCGTGAAGGTCCTCCGTGACAGACATAATTGTCAGGCACTGTCAGGCATTAGAGCCCTTGTGGTATGCACCCTTAACCATTGGGCTATCGGGCCAACCCAGTTTCATGCCCCATATGCTTATATATATATATATGTATATGTTACAGTCAGTTTGGGTAACTCAGTGAGATTGGGGTAAGAGTGCTCGTTTTGTAGTTCACCACACACCCCTAACACCACCTGGATCAATTCACCTTGATAGTCTCTTATCAGCGCACCTGTGTAATTCTGCGCATTTAATTTACCATGAGATGGAGACAACAGCCATTCACTTGTGTAGTCGCTGATGTCACTCGTTTGCAACCACTCTTTCTTTGTTTATCTACTAGCCTAGCTCAGCTGTGTTTAGCAATTAGCTTACTATGCCTAACTCTAACCCTAACCCTAACCTTAACCTCAGTAAAACAATGCCTAACCCTAACCCTAACCCTAATCCTAACCTCTGTGGGGTGAGGCGCTATCATTCCTGCCGACGCTACGTTGCCGTTGTCGTTGTTGTGGATCAAAGCGACCGCTTGTTCCGCCCCGCGCCGCACAACGAGCGCTCCGGTTCTCGATCTAACTGATTCTCGATCTAGTGGTGACGTATATATATATATATATATATATATATATATATATATATATATATATATATATATACATACACACACACGCACACACACATATTAATAGTTAATAGATTCTTATGCATTCATAACTTTAATCTTGATTGTTCTGTATTTTAATTGTAATGAATATTT
>NC_137820.1:59805417-59810417 GCF_963921795.1 Nannobrachium achirus | reverse complement strand
AATACCAGCAATCAAACATCAAATAGAGTAGTACCGCCTGACTACCAGCACTCACTCATAGGCAACCCTTACTCTGGTTGTGATTTTCTTCAATACAGCAGTGTTACATGCACCTCAACAGTCAAGCCACCGGGTTGGAACCAAATCCTTTTCTAATAAGGTTCCTGTTGGGAATGGAGAATGAAGTATTTTTAAACAATTCCTCTTTTTCATTATACAGTGTACAATAAATTGGATTTCTAATCCCAGGTAAATTACTTACAGTTTGGGATAATTTATGAAATTGCACTTTTGCAGGAAGGGTTAAGGCTTACCCATACACCCCGTTACATGTATACTGGTATAGGGATGACGTTCCCACTGCATGGTTTAACAGGATAGCAGTTTCCTGCTGACGGCCCAATTAAAATGCCATAGCCTACAGCTGTGGCATTCTCTGTTAATTTGATGGCTACACACCCATGACACACTCATGACTAACTGCCGTAAACTCTAGCAAACACTACAGTAGCTAGCATTGTCATCAGGAAGGGAGAAGTTACCCAATTAGATCAATGCTGAGTTTAAAAGGGAGGCATTTCAATAAATATCAAATCCGTCCTCCTCATTACTGACACTGAGCTGTCAGCTAGAAGATCAAAGTTACTTCCAAGTATGATTGGTAGTCGATTCCGTTCGAAACCTATTACTACTGCATAGCTCAGCATAATGAAAGACTCATTCCTAGTGCATTTTCAGAAACAAAATATATGGTAAAACAATATTAAACGTATAACTATAATTAAACGTACATTTCTACTTGCGAAGCAAAAAGAGAGAGTAACTAAATGTGCTCAGGGGATGTAGAAGTTGTACAAGTTGAGTTAAAAACGTACGGTTGGTGCTTCTACAGTAGTATCAATGGGACTAAAGCTTAAAAGAAGATGAGCAATCCGAGCAGTCAAAAAAGTCCAAAAGGGGAGAGGGCGTGCATAAAATCAAGGCTCTTTCTTATTCATTACAAAAGGGTTAAAAAGCCAAAGCCAGGCTTTAAAACCTTTTTGTAATGAATAAAGTACCTTGATTTTACACCCGCCCTTTCCT
Organism: Nannobrachium achirus; assembly: GCF_963921795.1. Classification (NCBI taxonomy): domain Eukaryota; kingdom Metazoa; phylum Chordata; class Actinopteri; order Myctophiformes; family Myctophidae; genus Nannobrachium; species Nannobrachium achirus. Next base: position 59,809,334 of record NC_137820.1, on the reverse strand, counting down.
CTTTGACTTTTTTGAGTGCTCGGACCGCTCCTCTTTTTTTAAATTTCTACTTACCAGTAAGACTCCCTAATCGGGAGATAAGCGACCGTAGGTCACTTATCTCCACAAATAGGGCAAACATTTTTTATTCCATAAACTTCCTGATCCATGTTGATGACATGAGTGTAGACATACTGTGTAGTGATTTTCGGGCCAAAACTGTAGGAGCAGTGGCCAAAAATGTGTTTTAAAAATCGGCCTGTAGGTGGCGCTAGAAGAGGGCCATGTGAGAAATGAGGGGTGGGCTGTCCGCGTTGCCTTGGCGGACGAATAGGTACTGGGCCCGGCTCTCCCGGACGCTCCTAGCCTGAGTTACGGCATTTTATGTGAGCTGCAGTGGCAGGGGGTCCTCCACTGGGGGCGCCAACACTTTTGCATCCGTTCTGGAGCACCAGGAGTGGGTGGTCCCCAGGAATTCCCCGTGAGCAGCTCCGTTGGGGTGGTCATTTGGTCATTTTTGCACATTTGGTATTTTTTTTACACCTGGGGGTCCCCCAGGGACCTGGGGGTCCCTGGAACTCCGGGGGTCCTTGGAGGTTGTAGTTTGGCAGGCAAGGAGTTTGTGTGGAAATTTTGGCATGGATCGGGCCAACGGTGGCCGAGATATGAGCAGGCCAAAAGTGTGACGTGTGAGGTGTGACTGACTGACGGACGCACGGACACCTCGAGCAGCTTTCTGTAGTAAGATGCGACCTACGGTCGCAATTAGCCTGGATTCCCGTCTGAAAGGCTAATATCTTTATGAACTGTCTTGGTGAGGGCTATAAGTATAAACCAGTCAATATAGTTTCATAATGGCCACAAATGGACCAATTTGAATTTCAATAGTGTGTTTACTTACATACAACATTCAATTCAATTCAATTCAATTTAATTAAAGTGTCAAATCATAACAAGTTATCTCAAGACACTTTACAAAGGCTAAAGAGCCGTGAGAGAGTGAGGAGGAGAGAGAGGAGACAAGGGAGAGACAAGGGAAAGGGGGGGAGGGAGGGAGAGACAAGGGAAAGGGGGGGAGGGAGGGAGAGACAAGGGGCACACGCACACACATACACAGGTCCTGCATGCGTATGTGCAAGAACGAACGAAGCAACGAACGAACGAAGCAACGAACGAACGCGCACACACACACACACAGGCGCTGCATGCGCATGCGTGTGTAGGGGGAGGGGAAGGGGAGGGGTGGGGGGAGGGAAAGGGGGGAGGTAAGGGGAGGGGGGTGGGGGGGAGGAGAGAGAGAACCCGAGCAGAACCTGTACCCGTGAGGTACCCCCTCGAGAGAACCCGAGCGGATACCTCACAGGTCTGAGAGGCCCCCACCCTGAGCAAGCAATTGAAATGAAATCATAGGCGCTTTGTCATGTGGAGTTATGTTTAATGCCAACTGCTATGCTTATGAATATACCACATGTAACATGTTCATATGATCTGATCCATGTATGAATGACTCCATAAATGGAGGACTTGAGGACAAGTATCTCTCTGATTCCTGTCAAAACCATCCCTGTCAGCTGGTAATCAGCTGTCTAAATGTCATAATACAGTACCTCTCACGCCATGAAGCAATCTTTAAAACAGTTTCATCTTGCCTATTTCAAGCAGCAGCATAAACATCCCCACCCACAATCTCTGTGTAAACCCACATCCACCCCAGCTCCTCCTTCCCCTGCAATGTCTGATTTGATCAGTGTCACGATGTCATTGTTGCTGCTGATGTTCTGTTCTGTTCTGTAGTACCCAGCATGGCTTGTCTCGCTGCTCTCCCAGACTCTGTTCCATTTGCGCCTGGCCGGGAAGGCAGGTAAAATAAGTTGTGGAGTGATTTAAAAACTCTGGCCTATGAATTGGTTGGAATTTCTCAGCCTTGTTACGGCTGATGATACTCTATTCTGACTGCCATAAACGTTAATTCAGTCAGACACCCTTGTCAAGACTAAACCACTTATTGCTCGGATATTGCGTTGTATTTGGCAGTTTGGCTCTGCTCCCATGAGCAAGCATTGCGGGCCTGCCTGATTGACACTCCATGGGTTTGACTCATTTGTAAAAACCAATGAATCGAAGATTACAAGGCTGCATGTGAGCAGTTATTGTGCTGCAAATGTACCACTGATAAGGTCTTTGCACACTGCTGCATTTTTCGGGCCGAATATCGGAGTGAATTTCGGAGCGTGTGAAGAAAAAAAACAAACTCATATTATGTCAATCACGTTTGCACACTGCCGCCCGTTTCGTATTTATTTTCGGATCAGGGTTGATTTTCCGATTTTCGCAACTGTCGCCACTGGGTCCTTTGCTCTCTCTCTCTCTCCTCTCTCTCTCCTTGGCCTGAAAAATGCTTTCGAGGATTTCGGATTTCCAAAACGCAACGAGAAAACGCAGTGCAGTGTGCAACCAGCTTTACTGTGCTGTTCTGTGACTGTTACTGTTAGGCCGTGAGTTAGACTGTGATGGAGTAACCAGTGGGGTTTGGGTAGGGCTTTTCCTCTAATGCTTCCTCTTTGCCTGGTCAGTCCCCGGATCTCACTGGTGCAGAGCTGAAGATATAAATATTAATCCCCCCCCCAAACGCACCCCACCCTCACAGTTGTTGAGTGTGCATGACTGTACACCTTAGTATGTTGGGACAATTGCAGCGCTTTGAGAAACCAGGAAGAAGGGAGAATAGTAGAATACTCTATACTTAAATGTTTAATTTGAAGAATCTATACTTGGATGTGAAGAATCTATACTTGGATGTTTAGTTTATAGAGAGTAAGTGTATAGTTTTATACGGGGAAATCTCGCTCTTTCGAACGACCATCATTTCGACAACGGAGCGTCGGGAGGGTTAGCGACTCGCCCCACGGAGGTTAGGGTTAGGGTATGGGTTAAAGGTTTGGGTGACGAAAAGATGACACATAAAAACAGCAAAATGCTCCCGTCTTGTACATGTGATGGCTGTTTGTTTGTATCCTTTTATTTTGTTTCTACTTCTTTTACACCACAGTCTTTGCATTTCACTTAATTTCATTCAGGACAACTTACATAAAGCTCAATATTTGTGTTTTGTCATAAGTTCTGTTCGTTACCACCAATACTGAGGGATAAGACTGAATTCCTTTTCAACACACACACACACACACGCACGCACGCACGCACGCACGCACGCACACGCGCACACACACAACCAAAAAAACGTCTTTCTCTCTCTACAGTTTGTTACATTTTATTCTTTCATTCTATGCTCCTTGTTTAGGATTATTACAGTGTCCATCTCATGCCTCACACTCAAAAAGTAATAACAGACACATACTGTAGCATTGTGTCTGACTGAACCAATTCCGCTCTCCCTTTTCTCTAGAGCCACTACTGTAGTCCTTACAGTTACCCTACCCACCACCCTGTTCCAGTGCAGTAATAATGAAAGTAGAAGCAGTGGTATTTAATTCAGCTTTGACCCAGTTTACTGCCATGCTAGGAGCTATGTACAGTAGCCCTGTTACTATACGAATAATGTCTCCAGCAACACATCAAAAACACAGCAACACAAAAGATTATTCCCATATGCCATAGGAAGTACCGACCAGAAATCCCTGCCCAAGTTGATCACCCAGCGTATACTCCCTTAACAGGGCTGGGCACACTGTTTTGATGGCATCATGGGGCCCATTTGCATGCGCAGTAGCCTAGTGTCCTTATTTATGCGTCTACGTCAAGAACCACCTCCGTGCGCAAGCCTGAGAATCAATCCTATTGGTCGAAAACCTTTTCGCTCGTTCATGTAGTGGGTCTCAACCAGAGCAAAGTTATAATACCAGATTTGGCCACTTCGGCGCTTCAAAATTCTTCCCCTGTCCTGGGGGCTTGGTGCAATGTGCAGACTTTGAAATGCCTCC
>NC_137820.1:59642917-59800417 GCF_963921795.1 Nannobrachium achirus | reverse complement strand
GCGTCCCAATGACCCTGAGAGCTATGTTGTCCTGAGCCTGAGCTCCTGGTAGGGTCTCCCAGGACAACTGGTCTCAGGCGAGGGGCCTGGCGAAGAATGGTTCAGGGCAGATCAGCAAACCCTAAGGAGGCAGCCCCTCAAGCTGGCTATCTGGCTGTGGGCTATAACAACCCACTCCAGAGAAACTCCCTTTGTTACCAAACCAATCAGCACCATCACAGCTGTTTGCTAAATGTGCTGAATGGCTGAATTTTCTAACTTCACTGCTGGAGGTTGCTGACTTATACAGCATGCCTGCCTAGAGATTTGTTTTAATTGTGTATGTTTCCTTAATAATTCATAGCGGCGCTTTCATCCATGGCAAGCATTATGAGTACTTATAACTGTAATTATACAGTGTTATGAGCAGTTTTTAATGTTTAATGTTTAAAGTATATTTATAATAATTATAGACACGGAAAGTGTTACACATCGTTCTTCCAAAATGTCCATAAAATGTTAGGAGGGCGTGTCATAATTAGCGCTAACATCATCGTCTCCTTGACAGAGGTTAGCTCAGGGTAAGTACAACTGTCTGTGTGAGAACATTAGTGGCCTGGATGAGCATCAGTCTCTCTTATCTGCGGTGTTCTCTGCCACAGTGGGGAACGGGATGACACCTAATTATCATCAATCTGCGCATAATGTTGTTATTTATTAGAACGCACAAATAGATGTGATAGGTGTGTGTGTGTGTGTGTGTGTGTGTGTGTGTGTGTGTGTGTGTGTGTGTGTGTGTGTGTGTGTTTGTATAGGGTAGAGGTGCATGTGTCTGTATGCAAATGTTATTATGATTAATAATGAGTCATCAGACTCACACGCACAAACGCACGCACGCACGCACGCACGCACGCACGCGCGCGCACACACACACACACACACACACACACACACACACACACACACACACACACACACACACACACACACACACACACACACACACACACACACACACACATTTTAACAATTCTTCCTGTCACTTGGCTGTGGACGAGGTCTCATTTGCACTAATCTCTCAAGACAGATTCAGAGCTGCTCTGCACAAGGAATCAACACCATTCAAACATAATAAACAACACAATGCAGGCATTGACACTAAGGCTTGCCTTAGTAAATAAAACCTTCGGGCAGGTGGAGTTTGCTTTCAGGTTGCTTTCAAGTCCTCATTTGAGAGGGGACGCAACCGCCTATAAACACAATACCAGCTATCTGTCTAAACATCTGAATGAGGCCAGCGCGCTCTGTCTTCTGGTCTGTGGAATGTAACAAGTGTGAAACCATAGACATATTCAATCATAGCTATGTAGGTATTTGGATTTGGAGGTATTGACTGAGGTATGAATTTGTTTTAGCGGACAGCCCCAGAAAGTAAAGAAATAAGTATTAAATTGAGCAGTAATTAAAATCTTACCCACAGTATGATTTACTTTTCGGGCAAGTGGGCATGACCTTTCGGGCAAGTAGAACATGACCTGTACTTGCCCGACGGGCAAGTGCCTCTGAGACCTTAGTGTCATCCCCTGCAAAGCACATAATCGGTTGATTAAAACGCATTGTGCTCCATTCAGCAGATCAACCACCACAGATAATGTACATCGAACAGGAATCAAATAATCTTCAGATGAGTCCAATGAGCTTGTAGATAGCTTATTTTTGTTATTTGATGTACAACAATGTATGTAGGGTTTAAGTGCTTATGGAGACACCCTTTTTCACATAGATGGTTCACACAAGGCATATTCATCTACCCAACAAAAGTAGTGGTATTAAATCAAACCAAATGGTTGCAATAGTTTCAGCACAGAGAGCTTGTTGATTCAATGTTGTTTCAAGCATTGCACTTTGTCAGAGCCTGTTGTCATGTTGACGTAAAAAGTGTGCACTTCTCAACCTGGCAATGACACACTGTCAGCTGAACAGAAATACACTGGAAGTGGAGCTGGAGATCCAAAGAGAGACTATAAACAGAAGGAGTGTGTATGTTTTGTTTATACACACAGTTTGCTTAGCCAAAACCTGGGAAAAGATGAGGTGGAGACGATATGAAATAGAAAACTGAGAGAAAATGAAATGTGTGCAAATTAAATTATGAAGAGACATGGTCAGGGGCGTCACAAGGGGGGGGGGGGGGGGGGGGGGAGTGGGACTGAGTTACTAGGGCCCAAGGTGGAGGGGCCTTAATTATTTTTAGCTATTGAAAATAGCAGATATACAAGCTCATAGCACGGTGCCGAGTGCCGCGCTGCATGCAAGCTTGTGGATCATGAAATCGTGTGCAAATCTTTGAATGTATGTATTTTTTAAGCGAACATTTTTTAACTCAAATTTTGCTTCTGGCGGGTCCCTGGAACTAAATATTTTGAGATGGGGGTCCGTGACTAAATACATATAATTTTGGGGTTCCTTCACATGAAAATGTTTGAGCACCACTGACATAGAAACATGGGTTTTTCAAAAAACCTTGAAAATGTTCACGATTTCTCAAAAATAGCTGAGCAGATAAGCTTGCAGCAAGCTGTGAGCTTGTATATCTGCTATTGTTCAATAGTTAAAGCACAAAATAATGCGTTCCCAGTCTAAATGGGTTAAAACCCCTCCCCCTATGAAGAACATTCATGGGGGGCCCACAGTGAATCCTTGTACCCAGGGCCCAGAATTTGGTGCGACACCCCTGCTCTCTCTAGCTGTGAACACTCACAACCCCCCACCTCCAAATCTCTTTCCATCCACAACCTCCATTCTTCTGGCCTTTTTCTAGGCTCCAAACCCCCTCCCCACCTTCTCACACACCGTCTTTCTCTCTCCATGCATCATCCAGCATCTCACCTCCAGTATATCAACCCCCCACCCTTTTCTCCATCACACCAGTCCCCCATCCCCAGGTCCTGCACCACCACTAATCAAACACTGTCCCTTTCATTTGCACGGAGGATTAAAGCCGTTTCAATTATATTTTCTCATTCTCTGTCTCTGCACCACCTCTGTTCTCACCCTCATTCTCTCCCCGCCTGAATCCATGCCACCTTTCCTTCTCACAAAAGCTTTCTTCACAAACTCTCTCGCTGTCGCTTCTCCTTCCTCCTCCTCCAAGAGATGGAAGATTACAAGCGGGAGAGCGAGAAGTGGAGAGAGAGAGGGAGACAGAGAGATAGCGAGACAGAGAGAGAGGGGGTAGAAGTGTTCATTCTCTGTCATTGGCTCGGAGCAGAGTTAATGGGTCCGAAGGAGGATAGGATTCTGTGGTACAAATCCCAGCAGGCTGGCAGGCATGCACACACACACACACACGCACACACACACTCTAACACACATAACACTAAAGCTGTTCTAGCCAATCCTTTAGAATAACACAGCAGAATGACAGTGACTGAATGTTCCAGCAGAGGATCTGCTGGTTGTTCGGGGAGATGGAAGATGGCATTTGGATTGTGGATAATGATATACGGTCTGATACATTAACGCTGAGAGTAGGCTGTCATACAGTGTCGTATAGTAAATGGGCTGATACCAGCAGAGCCATAAATAGCAGCTCATAGGCATGTCCTGCACTCGTTCTATAGAATAATCTTGCTATTGCAGTCAGGAGAATCACTTTCATTCTCCCACACCTGACTTCAGGTCCCATCCTTCAGTCTCCGATGAACATAAGATGTTCGAGACTGCTTTGCCCAATTTATACTTTGTCATCATACTGTACAACGGCGTAGCAAGCCAAAAATAGCAGATATTCAACGCTTAACTTTTTGACACATTGAGAGCTTGTAGATCTGCTATTTTCAGCACATGACTCTGTCATACAATGGAGTATAAACTAGTAAGACGCCTCAGGGTGACATGCGACTAAGGGCGAGGTCGCACCACGTCTTGGCCATCTGGCCAGTGATGTATATCTGACCAGTTACCCATATATGGGACCCCTGGTAGCATGTAGATCTGCTATTTTCACAATAGAACCGTGTTTTTCAAAATGTAATGCCTCAACTCTTAGTGCTTGTCAGGATGGGGGGGGGGGGGGGGGGGGTCCCCAGTTAAAATATTAAAAAAAAATCAAACCTCGGTTCGAAGTGGAGCGGTGAATTTGAGCAGTTCCAGGTCTATGTTTTTGATTCTATGTGTTCTAAATCTATGAATTCTGTCCTAGATCTATAACACAGTGATGTTGCTAGCTTTTTAATGTAATGAGTCCCGGGACTCAAGAGGGGTCTTTCAGATGGGTCCCAGGGACATTTTATGAGTCACACAAAAAATCAACGAGTCAATGTAATTTTTCATAAAGTGTAGCATTTAACTTGTGTTAACCCTAACCCTTTAATATGTGCAGTATATGCAGACATAGAACAGTGCAAAGTGTATGCAAAATGAAATAGGACCTACATTAATAAAATAAGATAAAATAAAGACCAGTAATTCCCAACTGATACTTTTACTCCACTAAATCTCGGATCCGAACTTTACTCCACTACATTCATTACAAAACTTGATAGTTATTAGTTAGTTTGTAGATTTTGATTTATACAAATCATACATTAACCACTTCAGCTGTAGCCTATATATATTTGGCCATTTAAATAGCTCACATTGTGAGCTTGTAGATTTGCCATTAAAAATATTTGTATACACTTGAAATGGGACATTCACAATGAGTACTTTTACTTTTGGTACTTTAAGTACATTTTGATATCAATACTTTTGTGCTTTTACGCACAAAAGTAAAAAACAAAAAGTTTTTTGTTCTGGTAGCTGCAGAGAAAGGTCCTTGTCCAAATGTCCTCCTGCATGTGGTTGTGTATGAGTGAATAATGAAGATGAGTTGTCGATGCTTGCTTGGTCCCAGTGGTGTTTGTTGACTTTAAGATAACACTGTGTCGTTACTGAGGAATGTCAACAATGTTGCCAGGTTTGCTCATTATAAGTGACTTTGGTCTTCTTTTCCTGTAAAGTCTCTAGTTGCGAATTGCTTTTATTTGGGCTTGTTTCTGAAGTATAGTTGCTTATGTGGCTTGCTTTCAACATGCTTTTAGAAAATAGCGAATGTAATATAGGTCAAGTGGTGAAACCTTTGGGCTCGTTTTCATAGACCTGTTTGCTTGTTTCACTCACAGAATCTGGCAACCGTGGCTTCTCCCCTCTGTGTGTGTGTTGCTTGTTTTTGGAGTGAGTGTGGGGGGTGGGCCGTGTGTGCATGCGTTTGTGTAGTGTGTGTGTGTGTGTGTGTGTGTGTGTGTGGGGGGGGGGGGGGGGGGTGCGTGCGTTTGTGTAGTGTAGTGTAGTGTGTGTGTGTGTGTGTGTGTGTGTGTGTGTGTGTGTGTGTGTGTGAGTGCGTGCGTAGTGTGTGTGTGTGTGTGGGGGGGGGGGGGGGGGTGCGTGCGTTTGTGTAGTGTGTGTGTGAGAGTGTGGGGGGCGGGCCGTGTGTGCATGCGTTTGTGTAGTGTAGTGTAGTGTGTGTGTGTGTGTGTGTGTGTGTGTGTGTGTGTGTGTGTGTGTGTGTGTGTGTGTGTGTGTGTGTGTGTGTGTGTGTGTGTGTGTGTGCGTGCGCGCGTTTGTGTGTGCGTGCGTGTGTGTGTGTGTGTGTGTGTGTGTGTGTGTGTGTGTGTGTGTGTGTGTGTGTGTGTGTGTTCCTTGCACATGTGAGTGCTGAGGTGAGTGTGCCTGGCCTGCACAAAACAGCGCCCCTCCTTTAACTAGTGTGTTGTGTGTGGCCACTCAAGGTATTGCCAGACTACGGACACGGCCAGCCAGCCAGCCACCCAGCCAGCCAGCCACCCACCCACATACCCACGGATATACCTGTCTATTGGGAGCGTTTTCACCGCTCCAAAAATTGGGGTCGCAGCCTGAAAACTTTGAAGACCCCTGCAGTAGATGAGGTGAGTTACATTGCAACTCGGGTACAATAGGTAACATTCATGGGGGCTGGAAAGAGGATACACTTTGAATTCAGGGACCTGAAAACGTGTAAGTCCATATTTCATCTTTTTACGCTTTTTCATAAATTAATGCAATTGGCCATCTTTTAACCACTTAATAATCGTATGACAATGTTGCGACACGTTATACGTTTTTAGTATGGCTATTTTCACTATATTATGACACTGTATAATGACATGACCAAAATAGGGAAACTATAGGTGGTTAAGTCTGACTGTGGGTTTTATAACTTATTTAAAGCACACTTTGGTAGAGGTTTAGGTTGTGTACTGTAGTTACCTTGTCATGATGTAACTACTAGTCCAATTGGCCAGATTTCTTGCACAGGGACTCCCTACCTTCCGAAGGAAGTCACGTCTGCGGTTTATTATAAGTGAGCCAATGTAACAGACGCTGTAGCAGATGCCAGCTGTGAGGTGAACAGTACATCAGCTGTTGCGTGTCCACGGTGGAGGAAACAGCTGTGATATCCTGCCAGAATATGAACATACAGTATGGGATGTATAAGCTCTCTGTAAGATCTCAGATGAATGTATTACTTTATCAGCAAGAAGGTAGTTTTATCAAGTAGCCAACCATTGCATATTAAGATGAGTTACTACAATCAGATCATCACATTTGTGAACTAGAAGCAGTGCTCTTCCGAGCACATGTCTCCACCAGGCCAGGCATCCTGGTGGTGCTATACTGTATAATAGGCCAATGTAAAAAGGCTGGCATAATGTTCTTCACCTTAGACCTTTCATGGCAATCGGACACTGCATGCATGATTTGAGGCATTGTGTTCCAAAAAAAAAAAGGGTAGCATTTGTTCATTTTTCACGGTAATCGCAAGCTGCGTTGTTGATTTGAAGCAAAAACTGAGCAATCCTGCAAACTTTGGAAGCCAATATTAGCCAATTAGGATGGAATATGAAATATCAGACGGATCGGACATGATCACATGACTATAGAGATACTGTGTACCGATTTGCATGATTTTTGGATAAAATCTCAAGGAATAATAGGAAAAATTGTGTTTTACATAAGTCGGCCTCCTGGTGGCGCTATAAAAGGCTGATGTGAAAAATGCAGGGAAAGGGTTTTTCCTTGGCCTCTAGGGAGTGAGCTTACAAAGTTTGAAACTGATCTGTGGAGTTATAGGTAAAACCACAAATCGGCCTGTTATAGCGCCACCATGAGGCTGATTTCAAAAATTTGAAGTGGCATTACTTCCTCGACCTAGTGGGAACATGTATGCGCGATTTCATGATAATTGCACTTTGCGTTTGGGATTTGAGGCATTTTGTTCAAAACGGCTCAATCCTACAAACTTTGGAAGCCAATCTTAGCCAATCAGGATGGAATATGCAAAATCGGACAGATCCATGTCGATCACCTGACTGTCGAGATACTGCCTACTGATTTGTAGGATTTTTGGACAAAATCTGTAAGAGTAGTGCACAGAAATGTGTTTTGCAAACATCGGCCACTAGGTGGCGCTAGAAAAGGCCCATTTGAGAAATTTAAGAGAGAGGTTCTAGATTGGCATCCAGGGAATGTGTGTGCTCACTTTGGCAGCGACCGGGCCAACGGCGACTGAGATTAGGTGCACACAAACTGCGAGGACACACGGACGCACGGACGGACGGACGCACGCACGCACGGACACACGGACGGACGAAGGGGAAAACATACTCTCCCCCATGCCTTCGGCTGGTGGAGACAATTAACCAGAAAATCTGTCTAGGTCAGCAATGTACTGTACACAAACCGGCAGCAAAAACTGTGTCTTTCTTTTGGACACCGTGAATGTTTTACCACAACCACTGTCACCACAGACCACACCCACTGAATGTTTTACCCAATGTTGGGTAACGTTACTTTTAAAAGTAAGTACCTACGAGGAAGTTTGGTAAACATAAAATCAAGAGTGTAGCTTACCCGTAGTGTTGTGGAACTACACGTTGATTTCCTACTTTCACCAATAAATCCAAAAATAGTGTGAATACTTCCACAGCCTTACTAAGGCAATCTTTCTATCTTCTCTCAGTCTCTGCCATGTCTAGGCCTAAATGGGCCCTACAGACTTCATTGTGCAATAAATGATTTCTCTAAAATAGCTGATCTACAGTACAAGCACTCAAAATGATGGAAGAAGGTGTATGTACTCATATTTCAGCTGTACAATTCAGTATAATAAGTCTACAGTGGAGACATTTTAGAGATGGCAGTGCAGAAAGTAGCACAATAACCTAATAACATAAAAGACGTTACTATGGCGACAGTGATAAAATATCAAAGGATCTTTTTTTACTTTGAGATTGGTGCTCATTAGTTTTGTGTGTTCCTTTCTGGAAACAGGCCATCAGAAGGAGCTTTTAGGCACATCACACACACGCACACACGCACACGCACACACGCACACACGCACGCACGCACACACACACACACCAAAGCCACAGTGTTAATTATGAGCCATCTAAATGTCATCTTTCAAAGGTCCCTCATTGCTTCCAGCCTTGTAACTGAAGAGCCCTGTGCTTAGTTTAACACACACACACAAGCACACGCGCACGCGCACACACAAAGAATAATCATTGCTGTTGGGGAGAAACCTTGTACCTACATATTTAAAAATGTCTTACTAGTGAAAATAACCAATCTTCAAGCTCGGTAGAAAAGATTTATTCCAGTTCCTAGAAAAGCAACAGTATTGGACTCATGAGGTTTCCAAGCGACAGCGACGATGATCATGTAACACTACGTGGGTATGAAAATTCATCATCCAAACTCACGACAACCTCATAACCATACCTGAGTGACAGCTCCATGAGCGTTGCTCATTAGACGAGAAGCAGCCAGGCATTAGCAGCCGCTGCTACAGTAGATCCTCCCCCAGGATGGAGCTTTAGAACAACAAACACTCACTGCCTCATCTATTTATCTGGCCTGTCAATCAAGGCCATTGTAGCCCGGGTCACCATGGTTACCGACTGTACTCCTCCACTACCTGACACAGAGCTTTCTCACTTTTTGTCACGCACTGTAGAGAAACTACTTCCCCTGTTGGAAGCAAACTAAAGCTAACTAGCTGGAAGCAGTGGTGCAAGTAGATTTAAGTTCTGTACAATTCTGAGGTATTTTACTTGAGTCTTCCCAATTTCCAATACGTCTACTCCACTACATCTCGGATTCAAATATTGTACTTTTACTCCAGTACAATTATTTGAACACTTTAGTTACTTTACAGATCTGCTATTTTCAACTTGAAATTAGTCAATCGGCATGATGAGTGTACTTTAAGTACACTTAGATGCCAATAATTGTAATAATTGTCTACTTTTACTCAAGTACATTGTGAATTCCAGACCTTTATTTGTAAGGGTGCCCTCACACCAAAATACCTATGAGATTGGAATCCGCGTTCCGCCAATGCATTTCAATAAGAATGGAGCGTGTTTTGCAGAAATCCTCTGCTGGCATGAAACCGCTTCACTCTCATTGAAATGCATTGGCGGAACGCGGATTCCACTCTCATAGGTATTTTGGTCTGAGGGCACCCTAATAGAGTATTTCTATATTGCAGTATTGATACTTTTACTTAAGTAAAAACATTTACTTTTCCCACCCCTGGCTGGAAGATGGTTTCGTGCAGAGATGACAGGTGGTAAGTTCCACCACTTTGTGGACTGGGGCGTGACTAATTGCTTTCTTTGTCAGAATCTACATCCTCCTCAGTTGGAGCCGGTGCAGTAATTAGTCATCACATCGCCGGACGTTTTCTTTTTTTTTTTCAACTCTTTTCTTGTGTTCGCGCCAACTTTATCGGACAGGTACTGCAAGTAATGAGCAAATACTAGTGACTATAGTGACATTAGGCATGTCATCGCTGTCGGGTGGAAACCTCATAATGGTCCAAAACCGTTCCTTTTTTATTATCTTTAACACATTTAGGCCTAGAATTATTGAATGCTTTAACCAGCGAAAAATAGCAGATATACAAGCTCACAGCGCGGCACCGAGTGCCGCGCTGCGAGCTTGTAGATCTACTATTTTTGAAAAAGTCGTGAAAATGTGTGCAAATCTTGAATATATGTATTTTCAAAGCGAACGTTTGTAACTCAAATTTTGCTTCTGGGTGGTCCCTGGAACTAAATATTTTGAGATGGGGGTCCGTGGCCAAATACATATCATTTTGGGGGTCCTTCACATGAAAAGGTTTGAGAACTACTGACATAGTAGTCTCTCAAGAACAGACTAACTGTGCTCCAGTTAAGTGAAAAGGACCTTTTCTTTGACGATGGCTGGCCAGATTGCTGACATAGAAACATCGTTTTTCTTTTAAAAAAATCTTTCATTCAAAAGACACTTATAGAATCGGGTCAAAATTCTAATTTTCACGATTTAAAAAGAAAATAGCAGATCTACAAGCTCGCAGCGCGGCACTTGGTGCCGCGCTGTGAGCTTGTATATCTGCTATTTTTCACTGGTTAAAACATTCAATAATTCTAGGCCTAAATGGGTGTTAAAATGCGTTGTGGCCTGGGCCACGGTCCAGCAGTCCAGGCACCATATAGGCACATAAGTAGCCTGACAGTAAATCGCGGGTTTGAGTCCCGGTCCCGTCTATCTTTACTGCATGTCTCTCTCCCATCTCTCTCCCCTGTTTCCTCCACTATCAAACTATAAATGGAGATAAAGGCAGAAAAAGACCCAGAAATATCGAAGAAAAAAAGGTGTTGTATGATGGAGAGATGGGCATTAATTTCCGTGGGAAAAACATAAAAAGTTGAATTATGGTAATATGAGGTTTCTGCAGCAATGTTGTGTCTATTCCTGATATATTTTCACTTTAACCACGTGAACACAAAATAGAAGATCTACAAGCTCACAACGGTTAATGGCCGATGGTGAGCTTGTCTGAGAAAGAAAGGAGAGAGCCAGCCTAGTACAAACCCCCAGAAGACTCCGGTCAATTAGTGAAGATACAATACCGTCCAGAAAAATGTGAGCGGGGTGGTGCGGGAGGACATGCCGCTCCACGCTCAAGGAGGCTGTTGTCGTGTTTGCTCTCCGCTCCTGTTGATAACTGAAACAAGGAATTTATAACCAGACATTGTGGATTCCAGAGAAATTAGTAATCAGTTCAGGACTAAGTGCGTGATCTTAAGTGATCAGGGACGTGCGTGATGTGCACTTCTGTTGAAGCGTTGAAAACATCGCTGTCTTAAAGTGCGACCGGGCTGCTCAAACATGCTCAAACATGAGGTGAGCGGAGTGCCTTGGAATGGCAGGTGGTCCTTGCTCCCAGTTCCGCTCCGACCTTCTTATAAACTCGCTCCCCTGCTACTTTCAAAATCTGTCCGCAACAGCTCTGCCCAAATGCCCTGATACAGTCATACCCTGCATCTGTCACTTTTAAATATGCTGACACACATGAGATGATAGCTTAATTATTCTTTGAAAGAACTGAAGATGTTGCCAGCTGATTGTCTCATATGAACCAGTTTATCTACATACCGGTACAGTATAGGCTACATGTCTCCCATCCCTTAATCCCGCATTCCCTACATGTATCCTACTGTACCCCTAATTGTAATTGTATTATGGTTGTGCTATTTTCTATTGGTTTTTATAGTTGTCGAGTAGTCGAAGCCCAAGGACTTTAATCTCCTTATATTTGTAATTGCGACCGTTAGGTCGCAGTTTAGTATCAAAACCTCCACCGGCCGTCCGTCGGTCGGTCACACGTCACACGTCACACGTCACACCTTTGTTTGTGTACGGTGTGATGTCATACTGATGTCAGCAGTGTGATGTCATACTGATGTCAGCAGCTATGTCTCTATATATGGAGTTATATGTTGTTCGTGTCCAAATATGGGGCTTGTGAGGTCAGACTTAGTGAGATTCGTCGGTTATCTCCATATATGGAGGGAGAACCAGCTTATGAGCCGATGAGTTGTGTCAGAGTCGAGATCCTGCTTGCATCTAATCTGTCGGTAGATAATGCCGGTCTTATATAAGGGTCATTTGTGTACGGTGTGATGTCATACTGATGTCAGCAGTGTGATGTCATACTGATGTCAGCAGCTATGTCTCTATATATGGAGTTATATGTTGTTCGTGTCCAAATATGGGGCTTGTGAGGTCAGACTTAGTGAGATTCGTCGGTTATATTTGTGGAGATAAGCGACCAACGGTCGCTTATCTCCCGATTAGGGAGTCTTACTGGTGTATTGTATAATGGGATGTAACACAAAAAAACACCCTCTCTTGCACTTTACACGCACGCAGGCGCACAAGCACACGCACACGCATCTCCGGGCAACTGGGGAGTGTTGCGTACAGCTCTGATCTCATCAATGTTTAGATTCTCAAGAAGGTCATTATGGGCGTTTACGTGTGTGTGTGTGTGTGTGTGTGTGTGTGTGTGTGTGTGTGTGTGTGTGTGTGTGTGTGTGTGTGTGTGTGTGTGTGTGTGTGTGTGTGTGTGCGTGCGTATGTGCGTATGTGTGCGTGTGTGTAAATGGATGCATGCATGTGAGCTGATCAAGAGGGAGGTGGGAATGTGTTTGTGTGTAAAAAATGATTTGAGCTGAAAGGTCACATCAGTGAATCAATGATTGCTCTGGAGGAGAGACTATGATCACAGGGTTTGATGACTAGTTTAGCCCTTTAATTTCCTCAACCTTTAGTTTGATCCTTTTATCTCTTCAGACGCCAGTCATCAATAGCGCAAGAGCTGCTAGACACGCAGGCTTCAGAACCATGACTGGCGAGGTTGTTCACAAAAGATAGATAATCAAAATATGTTGTTCCAGGGACCCCTCAGAAGCAAATATTTGAGTTACAAATGTTCGCTTTTAAAAGGATATCTTCAAAGATCTCGATTTAAAAAAAAAAGCAGATCTACAAGTTCGCAGTGCCACGTTGTGAGCTTGTATATCTGCTATTTTTCAATAGTTAAAGCATTAAATAATTCTAGGCCTAAATGGGTTAATATCGCGTCATATAAGAACTGTGAAAAGAAATACACAAATGATCTCCATGGTTTGACTCATATGGATATGAAGAATCAACTGTTACTGGTGCCGAATTAGTTACATCTTCGCCAGAAACAGACTGTATCAAATATGAGTGTGACTGACTATCGTAAACGATACGTTACAGAGCCACCTCCCCGACTATATCGCAGAGACAGTTTTTTTTTTTTATATGAGGTGATTTTAAGTTGACCCAATGTTATTCTCCATGGAGAAATTACTTCTGAGAACCAGGGGATGAAAGAGTGACATCAGGACTTGCTACTCTATACTGAATGCACATGAATTCATGTAGGACTTATTTGAAATGTACTATTTTAACATGTGGCTATTTTCAGGCATTTTTTCACATTTATTTTTTACTTCTAGTTATTTACTCTTATAAACTGCAAACGTAAAACGCTAAAAATCTGCAGGAGTAATATCAAAAGATTTTGTTAAGCAAAATTTGGCCTCCTGGTGGCGTGATAACATGACAAAGTGAAAAGGGCTGTGTGTGTGTGTGTGTGTGTGTGTGTGTGTGTGTGTGTGTGTGTGTGTGTGTGTGTGTGTGTGTGTGTGTGTGTGTGTGTGTGTGTGTGCGTCTACATGGATGCATGCATGTGAGTTGTTCAAGAGGGAGGTGGGTATGTGTTTGAAAGGTCACATCAATGAATCAATGATTGCACTGGAGGAGAGACTCTCTATGGACTGAGTGATCACAGCGTTTGATGACTTGTTTAGTCCTTTAAACCTTTAGTTTGATCCTTTCATCTCTTTGTTTATCTCTTCAGATGCCATGTCTTCCTCTGCCGAGTGGGAATATGTGTGCAAAGTTTCACGGCAAGAGTTTATCCTTTGAGGCATTTTCACTTCTGCAAACTTTGGAAGCCAATCTCAGAATATGAAAAAGACCCGTTTGGTTTAATGATGTTGCAAATGAATTCCATCCTTGTCCCTTTTATGCCCATATATGGAGATCCCTGATGACATCAATATTAAGCCCATGTGCGTCAGATTGTGCGACACCTCATCCCCAGCTCATCCATATTTGGTCAAATACTTAAACAACCAACCACAAAGCGAGTCACACTTGCAAATACATTCCGTCCATGTCCCTTTTATGCCCATATATGGAGATGTCATCAATATTAAGCCCATATCTGGGAATGCCCATATATGGACATATTGTGTCAGTCTCATGTGGTCTATGACATCAAACATCTATGATGTCAGACATCAGTCAGATCCATTTGGGATCAAATGGCTACAGTTTGACCAAATCCTTTCCAACTTAAACAACCAACCAGGTCTGTGCATTTTTTTGGTCAAAGTTGATCCCATTAATAGTCTTTAAAAGACAAAGAAGCGGCCGCACACACTGTAGCCAATATTAGGACGCAGAGGGAAAGTTGATCCCATGCCAAAGCGCCAGTGCTCGCACAGCAGTCTGCTGTCACACAGGCGGATGCATACACACTCCCCTTTAGGGCAAGGTCGCTTCTCGCCCTTAGGGTGTCTTACTGGTATTGGCTACAGTAGGAAGGTTAGTCTGATCAACTAAATATTTAATCAAGCAATTTAAAAACTGTCTGGGGTGCACACAAAATACGAGTTTTAAAGTGAAATACCCCTTTAAGAAGTCGAAGTTGGAGGGACTGGACACATTGCTCTGGCCTGTGAGTTTGACAAATGTGGTTGTGAATGGATGTGAACAATCTCACAGCAACAGATCCAGCAGAACTCCTTGAAATCCACTTAGTCATACTGTTCTTCAACACTGACTCCTTTAACTAACATTTTCTACATTCCTCCTCCTCATCTGCAGTGGAGAGGCAATCAGGTAATGAACTAGGGATGAAGAGATAGAGAGAGAGGGAGAGGGAGAGAGAAAGAGAGTGAGAATGCATAATAATTAGGTAAAACTGAAAGATGTGTACTGACGGGGGAGGGTCCCCAGTGCTACAAATCTTCCAGTTTTATCTAATTATACATTGTCTGGCTTCTCTCTAGAGTAGAAATGCACACTGCCAGGGAGAAAGACAAGGGAACTTAGGGAAGAGGGCTGGGCAGGGGGAGAAAGCGAGAAGCATGAGATCTGATGAAAATCTGGGCACAGTCAAGGCTGTAGAGAGATGGAAGGGAGACAAGAGGAGGAAGATGGCAGGGAGAGAAAGGGAGAGAGAGAGAGAAAGATGGGCGAGGGTGGTTTGTGCCAAATGCCCACTCATCCCGCTAGGCGAGCACAGTTCAGATTCAGAGACGCTGCCAAGCACGGCTGGTCATAGGACTCCTGCCACAGAGCCAGGACCCAATTAAACCCCCTCTGTTCTGTTATGTAAAAGAAAACTCACTGCACCTCATGCTGCGTATACCGGGGAGGGAGGGAGTCAGTGGGAGGGAGAAGGAGTTGCAGGGGAAAGATAAAAAGGGATGAAAAAGAGGAGGTAAGTGGTGGCAGTGGTGGTCAAGTCAAGGAATAAACGAGGAGCCGATTGGATGGTGAACTGGAATGAGGATTTTAGTTTCGCAAAGTTTAGTTTTAGTATATTCATAAACAGTATATATATATTTTTTTTTTATCCAGTGATCAATGTACATTTGTTACCACTGCACGCAGAGGGAGGTTTTATTTTAATGTGATGCCTTTGATAAGGAAACGTTGCCTTTTTAATATCGATAGAGTTGCACTGACATCCATAATACTCTGTTTTCTTAAACAGGCATCTCAAACCGCACAAGGTCCATGTATCTTTAGGTGCAGGCCTGCACGGGCCACTTGCACACACAGGCTTACAGGCTGATTGCCATGAAACATGTTGACCGAAACCAAACTTTTCGGTCAAAAGGTCCGGTTCGACTACAAAATGGCATCACTCACGAGTTCTGAAAAGCATTAGACCGAATTAGAGTTTGGAAATTTGCACATCGGAAAGTCCAACTCACCAAACATTTCCGAGATACTAGTATGGACAGGCCTTTACTAAGAGCTTTCCTCTAGCACCACCCTCAGACAATACCGTATGTCAGCTTTTCTATCTCATGATCTGAAAGGCAGATTGCAGGGTGAACCCTACTGGTTTTAGGCACCCCCTTGGCTTTAACTTTTATTTCACTTTAATATGTTGCAGTCCTTTTACAACAGTGGTTCCCTAATTATGTTTTGGGGGGTCGCCTGATGACCTAACGATTTATAAGTCATTTGTAGAATTGGCCTCAGGCCCTATTTTTGGGCAGGCAGATTGATATGAGGCATGCAGCAAATGGGTATATAATTAACAATTTCCAGAGGCGACTGGTGGGTTTTTTACTGCCTGCATGCGTTTAGTATTTTGGGGACTCGCCGTGCACAGGGGGGGTGCAGTAGGATGTGTGTTGTTTGCAAATCAGCAGCACACACTGCAATCTTGGGGTCAAGGAGGAGCAGAATTGGCATCACTCAAGAAAAGACCTCCTAGACCTACAGTACACTCTTGAGTCAGTTGAGTGTAGACCTACACTCAAGAAATGACCTCCCTACTCCTAGACGAGCGTCTGCTCAGGGCGGACTCTGAGAAGCCTGCCAACGAGGTCATTTTGCAGACATCTATCTGCCCAGGTAGTTTATTTGGTGATTTTTAATTGGGCTCTTGTGAACTGGGCTTTACACACGCAGAGAAACATTTCTTCCGGTGTCATCATACATCGTGTATTAACTAGGGGTGTAACGATACATTTTAATAGTGATTCGATACATATCACGATACATGGTTGACGACATGGACGATATTGGTTCATTCATGGCGATACGATACGATTCGATTCAATGATTTAATCGATATAGTAACTATTTAGCAAATAAATTAAATCTATGTGAAAAGTGTGGATAGTGCAGGTTTTTAAGGGAAACATGGATATAAATAAGTAAACACAGTGATTATCTGGCAAATACATGGACATTGTATATGAACACATATGGACAAACCTGCACCTTGACATGAACCCAGAGATTACACACCTTTATCGATAGACCAGTGTAGCTATATGGAAAAGAAAAGTAATTAAACCCCTCTTTTCCATTTTTTCTTCTTAAAAATACTAAATATAATGCACAAGTAGGTAGTATCGATACAATCGATTATTTGCACTACCGATTCGATACGATACAAAATCAAACGATGCGATTCGATTTTAGCTCTTTTCATTTAGATATACTTCGATTTTTTTAATTAAAAACAATATTTTGATGCAGTTACTATATCGTTACACCCCTAGTATTGTTATTTTGTCCCAAAATAACTGAGCCATTTGCTGTTTGTTTGAGGTGCTGTACGTAGATGTGTTGTTCTGTACCACCCACCAAGCGTCTCTCCACGTCCCACCGTCTCTCCACGTCCCCACCCACCCCACCATTGACTGCCCTTCATGCCAGTTCACCTTTTTCCCCCCAAAAAAAGTTTTTCCGCCACAAAAAGTATATATATATACTCACAGTACATCTGAATTGAAAGAGCCTTTCCATTCTAGCCTTTTCTGATGCTATACAAACGTTAGAAATTTAAGCAAATGCCCCCACAATGGGTTGAAAGGAGGATGGATTCACCTGGGCCCAGCAGAGGGCTCAAAGTGAAAACATCTTCAAACGGGTGTCTTAACTCCCTTCCCTTTGATCCAAATCCACAGAACCATGGAGCCAAACAAAGAGACCTCAAACCCATTTGGTCTCTTCCTCTCCTTCTATCTCTACCTTTCCTATATGTCTCTCTATTTCTCTTAGATCATGTCACCTCATGTCACCAGGCTTTTCGCAGTACCTGTGGAAAGCCTGGTATCCATTCTTGTTAGAGCCAGGCCAATATAACAGTGTTATTGTGACCGTCAAGTCGCAGTTACTATCAAAACCTCCACCGGCTGTCTGTCAGTCTGTCTGTCTGTCAGTCAGTCTGTCCGTCACGTCACACTTTTGCCCTACTCATATCTCCGCCACCGTTGCCCCGATCCATGCCAAACTTTAGTTTGCACACACACTCCTTCTCACATCCCCCTCTTCCACCATGAGGCTGATTCTTGCAAAACACATTTTTGGCCAATGCTCCTACAGATTTTGCCCTAAAATCACGCAAAGCGGTACACATTATGTCTACTCTAGAGTCATGTCATCAACATGGATCTGTCCCATTTAGTGCCACCATCAGGCCAATTTTTGCAAAACACATTTTTGGCCACTGCTCCTACAGATTTTGCCCTAATGTACGTTTTCTATTGTTTGTATGTATATGTATTATTTATTTATGTTAACTGTTCATTGTGTGTTTTTGTAAATGTATAACTTTTCATTTTGTGTGGAAAAAAAGAAAAAAAAAGAGCATGCATTGTTGCATTTATCACTAACTTAATCTAATTTGCTCGAATAAAAAACATTTGAAACTAACTAAATCATGCAAAGCGGCACACAGTATCTCTAAAGTCATGTCATCAACATGGATCTGTCCCATTTCCCATATTCCCTCCTGATTGGCTACCATTGCCTTCTAAAGTTTGTGTATGCAACCTGACGATAGCTTATCTCCCGATTAGGGAGTCTTACTGGTATTGTGTAGGTTGGGTTCTAGTTACTTGCGCAAGCAGAGTGCGCAAGTACTGTAATCGGCTAGGTATGTATGTAGGTGACTTGCACAAGTAGGCCATGTGTGGCCTGCTTGAGCGTGAGGCGCAAGTTGGCACCTCAACAGAGTGCAGTTCTAGTTAGTACTGTGTTTCTCTCTGTGTTACGTATGTACTGTATGTGGCACTCCAAAATTAGGAGCACATTCTTTCCGGTCCCATCCTCTTTTACAGTACACTTTAAGACATAATAAGACATAATAAGACAGAATAAAGTGGTGGCTGCCGCGGCAGTTACCAGCGATGCCGGTGCCAGATAATGTATTCGCTTTCTGCTATTCTGTCTCAGCCACCACCGCACGGACGGGCAGTTTACCGCTACGGGACCTGCCGGTCCGTGCGGCGGCCGCCGGTCCTACTGGCGGGACTGCTGGTCCTATCGCCGGCGATGCAGTGCAACTGCTGGTCGAACTAGCGGTCGTGCGGCAGTGTCTGCCGCTGCAGTTCCGCGGCAGGTGACGGTGCCAGAGAATGTATTCGCTCTTTCTACTATTCTGTCTTTGTTTCTGTCTAATAAAATATATTAGCTCTAATTACCAACACATTATTTCTTATTATGGCTTTATTCTGTCTTATTATGTCTTATTATGTCTTAAAGTGTACAGTGTACTGTAAAAGAGGATGGGACCCACATTCCTGCACTCTGATCACCCCTCTCGTCTTCATCCTGTAATGCTAAATCACAAATTGTGTTTAAATGTGAAACTGAATGGACTGTTCAGTCATCCTTGCCCGTTGGCAGTATTAGAAGTTTAAGCACAACACAGTGCATCAAATAATATTATCTACAGTATGACTGACAAGAGAGAAAGTCACAAACTCTTGGCCTACTAACATTTAAACTGCAGCAAGTCAAGCAGTGATTTACCACACACAGACGTGCGACCAGACAAACAAGCACACACACCAACTCAAAGATAAAAAGAATATATATATACTGTGTGTATATACTGTATTACAGTATATACTGTATATGTGTCAAAAGCTTCTTTGAACGGCTACTTCTCTCACTGAACTTACTCTGGCTGAAGCGAATTAATGTGGGGCAGAATCGGGTTGGAGAAGGACATATAGGAACTGTGTGTGTGTGTGTGTGTGTGTGTGTGTGTGTGTGTGTGTGTGTGTGTGTGTGTGTGTGTGTGTGTGTGTGAGAGAGAGAGAGAGAGAGAGAGATACAGTACAGAAGGAGAGAGTGGGAGAGAAGAAAGACTTACGAAGAAACAAACAGGACCCGGAGCTTTAGGCAGCCAATTGGATTGTGAGTTCAGTGCTCCAAAGCAAACCCACAGTGAGTTTTAATTAAGCAAAGCCTCTGGGAACAAACCAACCTCCCCGCTACAGCCCTGGAGCCAACACGCACACATGCACGCACGCACGCACACACACACACACACACACACACACATACATCGCTTTGCCCATAGAAAACAGATTGCACCATGATTAGAGCATATAACACGATGATGCCAACGATCCCCTTCTTCCAAAAACTGTCTTGAAAATGATGTAATGATGTTTCCCTACTTTTGTGAGGGCTTTGAAGTTTGAACATTTACTCAGCCGTCGTTGCAGTGTTGCAGTAATTTTGTCGACCAAACTATGACGAAAAATGTTCGTCGACTACCTTTTTCACTGACGAAAACGAAAATGAACACACACACACACACACACACACACACACACACACACACACACACACACACACACACACACACACACACACAGCTTCTATGATGACAAAAACTACAACAAAATATATTGACAATTACAATGTTAAGGAGGGACTAGTGGAGAGTAATACATAATTACTAAGACAAGTATAGCCAAAAATAGCCGATCTACAAGCTCACGCGTTCATGGTAGCTGGTCTACAAATCAGGCATTAGGACTCCATCAAGGACCGCCAAGGTAAATCTTAGTCAATCAACTGTAGATTTAGTCAACTAAAACTAAAACATTTCATATGTTTAAAATATGAATACTATGACTAAAACTAAATCAATGCCGTCAAAATTAAAATGTTATCGTAAGCTGGTTGCACACTGCACTGTTTTTTCGTTGCGTTTTGGAAATCCGAAATCCGGAAGCCAGGGAAAGAGAGAGGAAAGAGAGAGAGAGAGCAAGGGACTCAGTGGCGACAGCTGCGAAAATCGAAAAAAAATCAACCCATGTCCGAAAATAAATACGAAATGGGCGGCAGTGTGGACAGCAAGTGCAGAAATGCTTCTACCATGGGGCTAGCGGGAGTGTGCGCGCAGCAGTCCCAGCCGTCGCAGAGATTGGCTGGTTACAGACACAAACACATGGACGGATGGACGGACGGACGGAGGTGAAAACATAATCTCCACCTCCCGGCTGTTCAGGAACATTTCACAATAAGAGACATTTAGAGTCCATTAAGTAGTCTAACTATGGAGGGCATAATGGGATTATTTTTGTAATGCTCTGTTTTGCCCCTGATCTGTTGTAGCTTTGACCTCTTCTCATCCTTTACTAGGGGTGTAACGATACATTTTAATAGCGATTCGATACATATCACGATACATGGTTGACGATACGATACATGGACGATATTGGTTCATTCATGGCGATACGATACGATTCGATTCAATGATTTTAAATCGATATAGTAACTATTTAGCAAAGAAATTAAATCTGTGTGAAAGGTGTGGATAGTGCAGGTTTTTAAGGGAAACATGTATTATTATGGATATAAATAAGTAAACACAGTGATTATTTGCCAAATACATGGACATTGTATGTAGACAAACCTGCACCTTGACATGAACACAGAGATTACACACATTTATCGATAGACCAGTGTAGCTATATGTAAAGGAAAAGTAATTAAACCCCTCCTTTTAGTTTTTCTTCTTAAAAATGCTAAATACAATGCACACGTAGGTAGTATCGATACAATCGATTCTTTGCACTGCCGATTCGATACGATACAAAATAAAACGATACAATTTGATTTTAGCTGTTTTCATTTCGATATACTTCGATTTATTAAGTTAAAAACGATATTTCGATACAGTTACTATATCGTTACACCCCTATCCTTTACACATTGTTGGCAGTCAGCATTAATTAGTAATGCTACTGTCTATGCTGGCCGATTCTATTGTTTCTACTCTTATCCTATCCTATCCTCTTATCTGGTGCCATCCTTTCATGTCACTATCTTGACATGTTCTTCCTTATCCTATGTCCCATCTCTGCCTCTGACATATAGACTACTAGTAAGACACCTCAGGGTTACTTGCGACCTCAGGGTGACATGCGAGGTCGCGCCAATCCTTGGCCATCTGGCCAACCACAGCGTTTCTCTGACGATTCTAGTTGTTGTCATTCTGGGGGGAGTTTGTTCATGTTTTTGTGAGGGTATCAACCCTAGGAGACACGGGGAGAACATGCAAACTCCACATAGAAAGGCCCTATCGCCAACCCCACCTAGAGTGTGGGCGCTGATGACGCGGAGGGAGGAACATGCCGCCCATATAAGTATGTCCTTAATATTGATAACATAATATCCTTAATAATGTTCTTAATATTGACAATATAGGAATCTCCATATGGGCATAAAACGTACGTAAGTAATGCCAAGCAGGGCCTTGGTGAGTTAGGGCCTTGGTTTGATGCCTGTGGATCTCCATATATGGGCATAAGGGGGTACCCTAACATTCTCATTTTCGGCCTGGAATTTATGACATCAGAAATCTCCATGTATGGACAGAAAAGTTTTTTTTCTTTTTCTGGGAATGACCATATATGGACTTTTATACCCTGATAAATCCCGTAGCTTGTCTGACTGTCAGTACAGGAAGTGATGTCACGTGACATCCTTTTTATGCCCATAATGAGTCATTCTGTACCACATCACTGTGACCAAGCCCCCAGAACCCAGGGCTAGATTTGAAGCAACCCCGATGGTGGCCAAAGTTGGAACTGCAGCCTAAACGCGCATTTTGGCCCCGCCCCCTCCATTCCAGACAATCCTTCCTGAGCGGAGAGCAGCGTGACGTCATTTTGGAACCAGAGCTGGTTCCAATTTCCCCCAGAATGCACCTGGATTAGCTACATGCTAGCACGTAGCCGTTGCTTCAAAACGCCACTGAGCAGGGGCTCGTCCGCTCTCTATTTTATATATACTCTATGACTGTGACTCACTGACATCACACTGACATCACTTCCTGTATGTACGGACGTACGGACAGTCAGACAAGCGACAAGGTTTTTCAGGTTTTTCGGTCGCAATCATATAAGATAAATTGTATGTACTGTATCCCTAAGACCCAAACTAGTGAAAATAGCCTATCTAGAAGCTCACAACAAATGTCTGCAGCAAAATGTGTTAATAGCAGCAAAATCAGTTAAACCACCTTAACCTTATTTTAGACTGGGCTATTCTTAAGCAGCATAACTACAACACAGAGCAATAATCCACCTATCTCCCCAGTCAGAGTTCAGAGTCTTAATGAATGTAGGATTTTGTGAAAGATGTAATTTGCTACAAATTAGCTAACTTCATTTAATTGACCATGTTTAAAAATG
The DNA here is from genome assembly GCF_963921795.1 of Nannobrachium achirus. NCBI lineage: Eukaryota > Metazoa > Chordata > Actinopteri > Myctophiformes > Myctophidae > Nannobrachium > Nannobrachium achirus. The sequence goes on along the minus strand of NC_137820.1, from coordinate 59,777,243 downwards.
TTTTAATGACAAACGTTTTTACATATTTTGATTGGCAGAACATTGTTATAACGATCATTATACTCAGACCCATCTATCTCCCCGACTCCCTCCCCAGTCAGAGTTCAGAGTTTTAATGAATGTAGAATTTTGTGCAAGATGTAATTTGCTATAAATGAGCTAACTTCATTTAATTTACCACGTAAAAAAAAAAAGATCTCTCACACTTCTGCCAGTGTGCAGGTGATCACCCTCCCTCCCCAGTGCCAATGTTGGCACCTGTGCCTACGGTTGCCTACCCCTGATCTACATAATGATTTCCCAGATGAACTAAATTAATTTTGTGAGTTTCTCAACCATCAGAGTCAGTGGTCCCACAATGCGGAACCTTCCTACAGTATATTAAGAGAGAGATGGAGGCGCTGACATAGCACTCAGGACATAGCTGTACCAAACATATTGCCTCACTGCCAGCCAAGCCACCAGGGAAAGATCCCTTTCCAAGTAGGTGATTGTAAAACATAGACTGAGGAGCTCAGTCACTGAGGTCAGACAGTTTGACGGTGATGTCAGTTGAGCGAGATCTACTGCGGCAATCACATTTTGAAGGCCTCTTTGGTGACTTTGGGTATGATTATACGGGTATGTTCCCGTATTTTGGTATCGTTACCAAAACGTGTATCGCGTTTACACCTTGTATTGGCTCGTATGTCCGTAGGGTTGGTGTGTTTATATGACAACGCACGAATTCACGCAACATGCTGTATTGTCCCGGCCTACATATACTGTGTATTTACCCTTCAACTATAAAATATATATTGTTTTTAATGAGTTTTTAATTACGCTCCCGAACTCTATCGTATCTATCGTATGTTTTCGCATATTGAATGAGTCCCACACCCGCAGTGCAGCCAAGTATCTCAAGCGCGGCACTGTAGAGGCGTCAGTGGCAAGGTATGGCAGCATTGGCAGCTACCATACCTTGGCTGCTATAGGGCTGCGAATCTTTGGGTATCCCACGATTCGATTCAGAATCGATTCTTGGGGTCACGATTTATTTCGATTCTTTCAAATCCAAACAATTCAAATTCAGAAACGATTATTTTCCGATTTAAAAACAATTCTCGATTCAAAACGATTCTCTATTCAAAACGATTCTCTATTCAATTCAAACATCAGGATCTACTCCAGTCTGCTGGCATGAAAGCAGAGTACATTTACGTAGCTTTTATAATTGTAAAGGTTTTATCAACTTATTGCAGTAATGTAAACAAACAAAGGTAAATCTAAGACAACAAGTCTGATTTATTCATGCTTGCATCGATTTTTGGAAAATGAGAATCGATTCTGAATCTTACCATGTTAGAAACACGATTCGAATTCGAATCGATTTTTTCCTGCTCTCCTATTGGCTACAGGGGAAAATAATAAAATGTACTTCTTAAAATAAATTCATCATGGCTGTTGCTGAGGATTGGCAACATGACTGCTTTCTTGTATGCGTGCCTTAGCGCTTGCAAGACACCAGTCATGTTGCCATACCTTAGCTTTTGCTGAACTGACGCCACTGGCGGAGTCAGTCTGTGATTACTCTGGTGGAGGGGGAGCGAGCAGCCGACAGTGGACTGTCACTGGACAGGTTTGTGTTTATTGTGGATGTCGCAGGGATTGGTGACTGAGCTGAAAATGCAGCTGTCCTGCATGACGCACGCAGCGAAATATAGCATCAGACCAGAAAATATTAGCCTGACACTCAGCCTGAATTGCATTTTGTTTCACTCCATTATTCAGTCTGAACTTGCTTTCATCTAAGGCAATTTCTGGGATGGGCGTTGCCAAAGAGGCAGTCTTCTGCGATTGGTTCACCGTCTGACCAACACAACAGTAGCAAAGCAGATTACGTACATGTCTGCAGTGCTACTGATGTTTCATAGCGAGATCGATACGATCGATATATTACTGCGACGGGCGACGCAATGTTTATGTTTGGGAATGTGCGGTCCGGTCCGGCGGCAGCGCTGGGTTACATGGAATCACACATGAGTTCTTGGAAAACTCCACCGAGTCCACCCACGCTGTTCACAAGACGCTGATTCGCCGTACAGATTTCCAAACAGGGAAAACCTCTTCAATATGAGAGCAACACCAGACTCCCTGAATAGCCAAAACAAAATTTTAAAGGGGTGTGGCTAGCGATTCAGAGTCTGAACCAGGCTAAGAGAATATGGTATTTAGTTGAAATGTGCCACGGGAAAATGTCTCTAGCTTATTTTGGCTTGGTTTCTGCAGCAGCAGCAAACTATGTTCCACTCTACAGGAGTATTGAGTTGGCTAAATTCTACAGACTCTTGCAAAATACTGAGCAGGCTCTGATGTATATGTTTCTCGAAAATAACCGTGCTACAAGCTAACTTGTACCGTAGATCTGCTATTTTCCGTGGGCGACGGTCAGTCAAGCTTCTGACAAGCTGACTTCATCGTATTCTCCATACTGGTCCTTTTACACAGCTGCAAACTCAATATGGAAACGAAAAGATCCACTTGCAGAGTCGTTTTCAAAAAAGTGTCGCAATACGCGTCTCTGTGTGTCAACATGGCCGTATCAATAGTTTAGTTTAGCGGACTGAGATGAATTCGTCCTTGTGTAAAAATACCCTTTGCCTCCAGGAAGAGCAAGAAAGAAAAAGGCCCCTTAACATTACCAGTGAGTCAGGTATCATTTATTAACGTTCATGAGTATAAATAGTTCTAGGGCTGACAAGACTTTTTCACCCTTGCTATGAGGCTGACAGCCCATAAGCTAGTCTAATAAAGAACTCAGTCTTAATGTACGATTAGAGTGGTTCTGTCGCCTGGAACCCAATGCACTGCTGTGTAAATCTGTGTGTGTGCGTGCGTGCGTGCGTGCCTGTCTGTGTGTAGGTGGGTGGGGAGGGTGTGTGCAGGAGGGCCCCAAGACAGGGATAGCCCAGGGTCATAGAATGGCTTAATATGGCCCTGGTTGCACTGAATAAACCATGAACTGGCTGCCTCAGTGCAGGTCCATCAGTCTATCTGTCGGTTTGTCGTCATCGACTCGTCCCTGTCTTTCCTCTCTCTCTCTCCTGTCTGTCACCTTAGTTTCTCTCTGTGCTGAATTATTGCTCCTTTTCAATCTCACCCTTTCATTCTGCCCTTCATTGTCCCGCAACTGTCTCCATCCATCTTTTTGTCATTGCCATCTCTCGCTCCTATATCTTGTATCTATTTTCTTCTGTGGCGCATGCTTTAGACTTAGTTTTATTGTACCTTTGGTCTCTGACTATCTCCAGCTCCGTTTCTCTTTTGGTCTCTTCAGTCTCCATCCCAGTAGTTTTGTTCCTCTCTCTTCTTTTTTCCATTGGTTCCTGTCTTTCTTACATCGATTCGGTTGTTTAGTATTTCCACACTAACACTGTCTCTTCTCTCCAGACCCTGCCCTGTGCTCGCTCCCGCTGTGAGACAGGCTGATGAATAAGTAAACAGGGTTAATAAGTTTGGGACGCGGTTAAAGGAACATACAGAGTGGCGCAGCGGTCCAGGCTCAGTGTAGCCTGACAGCGAGTCGCGGGTTCGAGTCCCGATCCCGACGGCCTTTGCTGCATGTCACTCCCCATATCTCTCCCCCATTTCCTGTCAGCCTACTCTCTATCAATTAAGACATAAAAGCATATATATATAGCGAACGTGCAATCCATGCTGTACGCCACATTGCCTTTTTTATGATTCTTTGAGCCAAGCTCACAAAACGTTGCAGCGCGACTCGTTGTGAGCTCGGAGGTCTGCTATTTTCAATATTTTCACCAAAAGGCCCTTTTAGATAGATATTTCAGCCCCTGCCTCTCTAACATTCTCTGCACGTCCCTGCATGTGGCTCTGAGCACGATGTTAGATAGATAGATAGATACCTTTATTATCCCAAGGGGGAAATTTAGTTGTCCAGTTGTAGCACAGCAGTATACAGTTATTTACAAAGTTACAGAGAAGTAGGAAAAAATAGATAAGAGTAAAAACAAGAGCAGTACAGTACCAAAAAAGAGAAGGTGCATCAAATAGAGGGGGGCGAATTAAATATAAGTATATATACATAAAGTGTCTTACAAAAAGAGACCAAAGCAGTCAATGCTAGTTAGTGCAACAAGTATCTCACTGTCATTGTTAAACAAGACACATACTCAGAAACTACCAACACAACCTAATAGTGCAATGTCGAAAAACAGTGCGAAAAAAAACCCTGAAAAACTAGGCAGCGTGTCACCGCAAGACGCACATGAGCACTCTCCCTGGAAGGTCCTTAGAGGTCAAAGTCAATACAGCAATAGTTCCAACTTAATAGTGCAAAGTCAAAAAAACAGTGCGAAAAAAAAAAAACAATAACAGCTCAGAGAAGAAGAAACTAGGAAGCATGTCACCGCAAGATGCACATGAGCACTTTCCCTGGAAGGTCCTTAGAGGTCAAAGTCAATACAGTTGTTAATGTTAAAACCATGTGATCTACTCATGGATACTAAAGCAATAAGCCACAAGAGGCGAGTGGTTACCGGGGTAGTATACACCGGCTGAGAGGCGTTGGGAAACACGAGGCGGAGCCGAGTGTTTCCGACCCTCTCAGCCGGTGTATGCTACCCCGGTAACCACAAGCCTCGCGTGGCTTATTGCTTTTCTAAAACGGTCACAATATTGCAACATGAAAATCATAGCATTCCATTATTTAAAGAAAAAAGTACACTTTTCCGCCACCAGGGAGAGACATTCCTTGTTTACCAGCCACATCCCAGGAACGGGACTTACGGAAGCCAGTGTGTGTTTATAAAGTCACATATTTCTTTTTGCCAAAATATAGGGAAACAACACTTATGTGTTAGATCAGTCTCATGTTAAGAACCATATTCGATCCATACACATGTTTATTTTCATCCAGATTTAGCTGCTATGTGGGTGAACATCACATCAGAAACGCTAGCATAGCAGCCTAAACTAACAGTCGAGTATGTGCCTGGAGAATAGAGGCGCTTTTCGACTTTACAAGCCCCGCCCGGAGCCATTCAGTCACTGTCCTATGCATGCGGGCGGTGCTTAGAAGCACCCGCACGGCAGGATTTGAGAGAAAATCAAACGCTCTCTTCTCTAGTTCAGCCTCACGGCACAGTGGAAAAAAATAACGCGCCTGTTTTTGATATAAACTGATTCAAGGTGTGGGTTATAGTCTCATATACCACGGCAACCAGCCAAGGTTATCTCCATATATGGAGATTCAACTTCAATGAGTAACCATGGCAAACTGTCAACTGCCCGTATGTCTTGATAATTGGTAAAACAAACTTTTGGCCTATTTGTGGAGATAAGCGACCAACGGTCGCTTATCTCCCGATTAGGGAGTCTTACTGGTGTATGATACTATAGAAATGTACGTATGACCAGAGGGTGCCTCTCAGGCGAGCGCAAGAAATGTAGGCTAAGGAAATGTCCCCTCGAGCAAAGTGTGAAGTCCCCTGACAGCTTGAGTGGAGCTGTGTAGGGGCTGGTGTTACAAGGTTGTGCTTGTGCTGGTCAGGGGCGTCACAAGGGGGGGAAAAGTGGGACTGAGTTACTAGGGCCCAAGGTGTGTGTGTGTGTGTGTGTGTGTGGGGGGGGGGGGGGCGTAATTATTCTATACATTAGCTATTGAAAAATAGCAGATATACAAGCTCACAGCGCGGCACCGAGTGCCGCGCTGCGAGCTTGTAGATCTGCTATTTTTGAAAAGTTGGGAAAATGTGTGCAAATATTTGAATATATATGTATTTTTTTAAACTAACATTTGTAACTCAAATTTGCTTCTGGGGTGGTCCCTGGAACTAAATATTTTTAGATGGCTCGTGGCCAAATACATATAATTTTGGGGGTCCTTCACATGAAAAGGTTTGAGCACCACTGACATAGAAACATAGGTTTTTCAAAAAACCTTAGAAGGATTTGAAATTGAATAAGACTGTTCAAGATTTTTCAAAAATAGCAGATCTACAAGCTATTTTTCAATAGTTAAAGTACAAAATAATGCGTAATAATGTGTTCCCAGTTTAGATGGGTTAAACCCCCCCTCCCTATGAAGAACATTCATGGGCCCGCAGTGAATCCTTGTACCCAGGGCCCAGAATGTGGTGCGACACCCCTGGTTACAAGGTTGTGCTTGTGCTGGGATTGGGAACGTCTGCGTGTGAATATGTACTACAGTATGGAGATCTCCTCCTGCAAGCAACCACTCCCCTAAGGCCATCAATAATGCATTCTCAGTTTACTTGCCCGGGTAAATCGTAGACTAGAGAGATGTGGCGTGTATAGCGTTGAGTTACAGAACCTGAAGTTCATTAAATTAAAATGTAATTGTGAATCACATTTTGGCCAACCAAAGTGCCCAAAATTCAAAACGGCAAAAAAAGATTTCTGAAAATGCTTGACAAATTGACAATAATGACATGCTTAAAATAGGGGCTGACCAACCACGCGCAGCAATCTGTCCCAAAGTCTAGTTTTTTTTAGCAGCAGCTGGTATTATGCTTTGAAAACCTTCCTCAGAATAATAACAACAACCCCACACCAATTAGTGCAGGCCTTAACACTCAGGACGCCACCATTCACTTGCGCTTTATTTTGAAGAGCCCCGGAAGCTCCGTGCGTGTGCACGTGGGTGTACACTGACGATCCAGGAAGGAGATCTGTTTGTTTACAAACGGTCGCGAAAACTAAAATCCTAACCGGGGCCGACCATCACGGCATAGTGTCGCCGTGAAGACAAGCTGATCTCGGCCTCCTCGGCGTTATTTGCACCTTATTTCGAGATAAAGCCGTTTTTATGTTTCAGTATAGAATAGGAGTCAATGGATAATGGCCGCTCTCGGTTGCTTCTGGCTGCGTTGCGTCATGACGTATGCAGTTTTTTCTTTCACCAGCACCGTCTGAGATGCGGGTTACCATGGAAACCTTATCTCGTCTGTGAACGTGTTTGGCTACCAAGAGCAGCCAAACTGGGGAGAAAATGCTAATTTCGTGCAAATCATTCTAAAAGCGCCAAATTTTGCACAGATGTAGCCCAGGGCTTGCTCTAATGATTTAGCTAGGGCGCCCGAGTCTGCAACCTTCGGGGTCGCCACAGCGGCCAAATCAAGTTGGGCTCCCATCGACTTTCTATACAGGAGGAAAATATCCAGAAAAAATCTGCTTTTTGATTCTGAATCCATTGCAAAGATTTGTTTTGCACAAAAAAACCTTCCTTGGGCCACAAATGGCCCCACAAAACGATGGTTTTGTGATGAGTCATCACTTTTCACAGTTTTGTGGGTGTTTTGTGGGGCCATTTCTAGCCCAAGGAATGTTTTTTGTGCAAAACAAATGCTTGCAATGGATTCAGAATCATGACAACCCCCTGGTTAGACCCCTCACATCCTACTTAAAGCAGAGATTTTTCTGTGTATTTTCCTCCTGTATAGAAAGTCAATGGGAGCCCAACTTGATTTGGCCGCTGTGGTGACCCCGACCCCCGCTAAATCATTAGAGCATGCCCTGGGATACATCTGTGCAAAATGTGTTGTTTTTAGACTGATTAGCACGGAATTAGCATTTTCTCCCCTTAAAGGAGTAGTTCACCCCCAAAATGACTTTTTTTCTATTGATTACTCATGCCATGGAGAGTAGAGTTCAATAATATTTTTTGTTTTTTGTCACATTCCGAAGACAAAAATATGATAACAATAAATTTACCCCCATTGATTCCGGATGGGGACCCGTTTCGAAACGGGTCACCATCCGGAATCAATGGGAGTAAATTTACTCAAATCAAATTTTTGTCTTAGGAATGTGACAAAAAACAAAAAATATTATTGAACTCTACTCTCCATGGCATGAGTAATCAATAGAAAAAAAGTCATTTTGGGGGTGAACTACTCCTTTAACGCCCGCACTAAATTAACTTCATTAGTAAGTTCAGCTTACTAAGAATCTAATCGGGATAACGTACGCGTGCGACTGCACATCCGCATGCACACAGGTACACACATGAACGCACACACACACACACACACACACACACACACACACACACACACACACACACACACACACACACACACACACATACACAGCAGGCAATAATAGTGGGAAAATGGGCATCTTCTTTAGAAATACAGGGCTGGTGTACAGTATGACTGTCCCAGAGGCCTGTAGTCTCCAGAGCAGACATCACGGGCGTAATTAATCGTCCTGTGACCACAGCACAGTGATTAAGAAGTTGTCCGCCCCTATTTTGTGTTAGCTATAATAATAATAATAATAATAATAATAATAAAACTTTATTTGTATAGCACCTTTCATGACATGAAATGCAGCTCAAAGTGCTTTACAGAGCATAAAATGAAGCACACGTGCTTAACAGAGAAAAAGTAAATTAGAAATAAAAAATACATAAAAAAGAGATAAGTAAAATGATTACAATAAAGCAAGAAAAAATAAAGGCATAGAACATTGAAGAACAATTTCAGAGCCGTGCGGACGTCAATAGCAGCACAGGGATTAAAAAATTTAGCTAAAAGCAAGAGTAAAGAAATAGGTCTTGAGCTGTGCTTTAAAGCTATCCACCGAGGCTGCCTGTCTTAGGTGTAGTGGTAGTTTATTCCAAGCTGTCGGTCCATAGAAGCAGAAAGCTGCTTCACCATATTTTTTATATGTCATTGTTGGCACCTCAAGTAGGTCTGCACTAGAGGACCTGAGTGGGCGGGTTGGAACATATCTATGCAGGCAGTTATAGAGGTACGAAGGTGCCAGACCATTTAGAGCTTTATAAACAAGTAAAAGAATTTTAAAATCAATCCTAAAAACAACCGGGAGCCAGTGTAGCGACGCTAAAACTGGAGTAATATGTTCTCTTATCTTAGTTTTTGTTAAAACTCTGGCTGCTGCATTTTGAACAAGTTGTAATCTGTCAGTTGTTTTCTTTGGCAGACCAGAGAGAAGTGCGTTGCAGTAATCAAGCCGAGAGAAAACAAAAGCGTGGATCAGCGTTTTTGCATCGTTCAGCGACAGATAGGCTCTAATTCGCGCAATATTTCTAAGGTGAAAGAAGGCAATCTTCGTGACATGATTAATGTGTGTATTAAAATTTAATTCAGCATCAATGATCACCCCCAGGTTCTTAACAGAGGTGTTATTTTCTTTAGCCAGGTTACCAAGTCTATTTATTATTGATTCTCTCTGGGCAGTAGAACCTATTATGAGAACTTCTGTCTTGTCCTCATTTAGCTTGAGAAAGTTCTCACTCATCCAGCATTTTATGCTGGACACGCACGTCAGCAATGGGTCTAGAGCACAGGGGTCGTCCGTAGCCACCGAAAGGTACAACTGGGTGTCATCAGCATAGAAATGGAAATTCACACCGTGAGCGGAAATAAGTTCTCCCAGCGGCAGTATATAGAGGGAGAATAATAAAGGACCAAGAATCGAGCCCTGTGGAATACCAGAGCAGATGTTGTGTTTGTTTGACTTTTAAGTCAGCTAGATTAACAGAGTAGCTTCTGCCTGTCAGATAAGAGCAAAACCAGGACAGAGCTGTACCTGACAGTCCTACCCAGTGTTCGAGACGTTGTATTAGAATTGTATGGTCAATTGTGTCAAAAGCCGCCGATTGGTCCAGCAGTAGGAGAACGGACACATCTTTGTTATCAGCAGCCACCCTAAGATCATTAATAACTTTTAAAAGTGCAGTTTCTGTGCTGTGTCCTTTCCTGAAGCCGGATTGGAATTTGTTGTGCACCTTATTGTTCTGCAGAAACACATCCAATTGATGAAAGATAATTTTTTCTAGGACCTTGCCCAGAAAAGGCAAATTAGAGATGGGTCGATAATTATCCAGCACGGACGGGTCAAGGTTGGGTTTTTTGAGTAAGGGTTTAACTACAGCCGTTTTCAGTGAGTCTGGAAAGACACCTGATTGTATAGAGCTGTTTACTATTTTTAGGATATCTTCAATAACACAGTCTACAACCTCTTTAAGAAACGGCGTGGGTATTGCATCCAGCGAGCAAGAAGACGATGTCATTTGCGATATGGTTTTACGAAGTTCCTCTTCATCAATTGCACAAAATGATACTAGGCTCCCCCTAGATTTATCGATGCTTTTACACATGGCACCATTAACCGCATTTGCATTTGTGACAGTATTATTCATAATACCAGCTCGAATGTTAACAATTTTGTTGTCAAAGAAGGATGCAAACTCATTACACTTTGCTTTAGAGGCAGGGAGTGACTGCTTGTAGGACTGGGGGGGGTTTAAAAGGCGTTCAATGGTAGAGAATAAGACCCTAGCATTGTTCTTATTCTCATTAATAATTCCGGAAAAATAGGCCTGCCTAGCCAGACGCATGGTTTTATTATAGGTGGCTGTTGACGCCTTAAATATCTGTAGGTGGATAGTTAATTTATTTTTTCTCCAAGCTCGCTCTGCTCTGCGGCATTGTTTTTTGAGTGAACGTATATGATCGTTTATCCAGGGTGTTACTTTGGAATTATATTTCTTTTTAGTTTTCATAGGAGCCACTATATCCAGAGCTGACTCCAATTTAAGATTAAAACGTTGAACCATATCATTTACTGAGGGAATATCAGGAAGGCGGGGTGCACATGCAAGAAGGCTGGCAAACTCTTCTGCTGCCGAGGAACCGAAAAATCTATTTTTTATAGTATATTCTCTATTGTTTTTTTCTAGATCAGAGACAGTCATATTAAAACACAGTAAATAGTGGTCTGATAAATCAGGCTTAGCGATAATCCTGTCCATAGAAATATTTAGCCCTTTAGAGATCACAAGATCAAGGGTGTGGCCTTGATTGTGGGTTGGCCCGGTAACATGCTGATCAAAATCAAGGGAATGCAGTAACTGTAAGAAACTCATAGCTGTAAGATCAGTAACAGTGTCCACATGCAAGTTAGTATCACCAGCAATACGCACCAGCTGCGTTAGTTAAAAGTTTTAATGCAATTTAGGCTTGACAACATTAATAAACTCTGTCTGCCTCCTGTCACAGTGTCAAGGAGAGTAACGGTAATTAGCAGATGGCTGATGAGTCACCAAAAAAAGTCAACACACTAATGAACAGAGAGACAAGTCAGCACTTCATGTCTGGACCACCTGGGTAGTGGCGACACCATGAGACAGTCAGTGTACACTAAACTGAACTGTCAGGCAACTACTGTATGCAGAACGCAGAGGCAAGCAGCCTATTAAGCTGGGTTCAAACCGGGATGGTTCGAGCGATGCGATTACATACAAAGGCAATGCAAAGGTGAGACGATGCGCGACCGGGCGCAGTGAGAACGGGCACGGCACGAACGGGCGCGGCACGAATGATCCGAACGGGGCGGCGCGAACGTCGCAAACAGTCGCCTTGTATCTTCGCCCCCAGGGCCGCACTTACCATTGGGCAAGGGTGGGCACGTGCCCAGGGGGCCCGGATTGGCCGTCGGGAACGCCGGGCCGATTCCCGGTGGCCTGCGCCGCCGAAAGAAAAAATAAATAAAAATAAAATTCCCCTAGCCTCAGGCCAGCTACAGCCAGTGCAGTGCATCGCTTGATTCCGCTTTACTTGTGCAAAAACTCAGTTAATTAAATTCACACAGTGGCTCTGTGTGGCAGCAGAGCCGAGCTCTGCGCTAGCTGGCCTGGCTCAGTAACATGACACCAGTGACAAGGGAAATACTATTGATGACCTCTGACCAAAATGAATAGAGAAGTTAATTAACTAATGTTTTAACCTTTGTTTTTACTGGTAATGAAAATGTAAATTGCTAATCTTACTGCACAACATATTTGGTTGGTCTGGCCAAAAATACATCCACAGGTTGCAGCCTTGCAGGCAGCCTGAAAAGCTTTGAGACTGCCACTTGAGGTATGATAGTCTGGATGTTATCATTCTAAAAACACCCCAAATAAGTCCTTTTACAGTCATGTTTACTTTGGAGGTCCTTGGTATTCAATTCATGGATTGTTTGACAGAATATAGGACAGGACACACTATGATGAGGGTAGAGAATGATTAGAGAAAAGTACTGGAATGTAGGACTGTGTGGGGCAGTCTGTTGTCATGGTGGTTTTGAGTGTTGTTGTGTGACTGTCATTTTAATAGTGTTGTTTTGTGGCTGTCATTTTAAACGTGTTATTGTGTGACTCAGTTTAAGAGTGCTGTCGTGTGACTGTCAGTCTATATGGAATAACAAACTTCGCTCACGCACACCGTCACGCCCTCGAGCAAATGTGGCCTGGCGAGCAAATGTGGCCTGGGTGGGTGTATATGATTCCCGGTCAGATTTTGGGTCCCAGTCCGGCCCTGGCTCAGGGGAAGGGGGGCCTCCAAAAAAAAAATCAAAAAAATATGTATTAGGCATGATCGCAATCGCGAAATTCCATGTTTAACCCCCATACCAACCCCATTTTTCAAACATGGCAGCCATGTTTGTTTACATTTCAAGAAAACATAATGGCTGCTAGCTCATGAATGCCTGAACGGATTTCCATTGGGATTGTATTTGTTTGAAAGCTGTTAACAGTGTGCACACACGTGGTGCAAGATCTAGGCATGGGCGTGCATGATCCGTACTGCACTATGAATTACATGGAAGTCTGGAGAGGGAGGCGGTGTGGAACTTTGAAGCCATTTGAAAAGACCCTGAATTAGTTCATTTAATGATGAAATTTTAAAGTATTGCAATCCAAATAAAGTGATATTTGTGTTTAGTTACAGTACATTTTGTTTTATTATGGTAATAACATGCAGTCTAAAGCCCGCCCACTCTATGTATCCGTTACTTTCCACACACATAGGCTACACACATGCACACAAACCCCACTTCTGTATCCGCTTTAGACCCTTCCAATGAGCCAATGAGGATACACAGTCAGATTATGCACGGGCGGTCCGGAGGTGAGGTCACGGTGTGGTCAGGTGGACTGGAGGTGGAATTTTTGCGCGCGCATGGGGGCCTCTTTATTTCCCCTTGCCCAGGGGCCTCATGTCATATAAATCCGGGCCTGTTCGCCCCACTTGGAAAATCCAACTGAAGCGACCTTCGCTTCAACCCACTCCACCCATCGCGTCCTGCCAGCCAATCAGCGTTGATGTAGTTTGCAGGACTTGGGTAAGCAACCCGGCCTGACGGAGACATGTGCTCCAAGGAGCATACTTTTCTAGTTGCAATTGTCATACACACACAGGCATTAAAGGGATATTCCACTTTCAACAGGGAGCAGTGGTAGGGTCTCTCTCCACATACACACCCATTGTAACTCCAAACTCCATTTTAACCATGATAGCTTCATTAAAAACACCCATTGTTTTTAATGAAGCTATCATGGTTTACGTGAGCAGGCTGTGTTTTTTCGCTAACTTTTTTCATTCATTTTTAATAATTATTTGGGAAAATGGAAAAAATGAAATACAAAAAAATAATTATTAAAAATAAATGAAAAGAATTATCGAAAAAACACGGCCTGCTCACATATTAGGAGGGTAGTATGAGTCACCAGAAAAGATAATGGGTGTTTTTAATGAATCTATCATGGTTAAAATGAAGTTTGAAGTTACAATGGGTGTGTGAGGTTCTGGTAACATTTACATCAAATATCTAAATATTCAATCAAGCTAATTAAAATCTGTTCATTGTGTTCATAAAAGCCTGATTAGATGATACAATTACCAAAAGTTTTTTTGAAAGTGAAATATCCCTTTAAGTATGTGAAAACATATCTCTGAGCGTGCACACACGATGCATGCATTGCATACATTCAGACACAGGAAGAAACAAACAGAGAACACACACACACACACACACACACACAAACACACACACACACACACACACACACACACACACACACACACACACACACACACACACACACACACACACACACACACACACACACACACACAGTCCCGCTGTGCTTAGGGTCAGAGTGGACATCCCTTACACAGCTCTGCTCTGAATGTAAAGACAGAATGGAGCCAATTAAGCCTCCATTAACGCCTGCTAGGCAAGCAGCACATACTGTACATGATACTGGCCTCCTCTTCCTCAATGCTAATGCTCCTTCTTATGCTTGTTTTCTCTCCTTCCCTCGGTTCTTCTCCCCCCACCGACTGCATGCACCCTCCTCTTTATAAATATTTTCTTCTCTCCCTGTTAGCCCTCTCTCTCTCTCTCTCTCTCTCTCATTAGAGCAGTACCCCAGCCTTCCCAGGAGAGCGAGTGGTGAGGATAAAAATAGTTCTTCAGCTCAGTCGCCCGTTTTTCTCTCTCTGTACATCCCCTATAACCGGTTTTCTCTTTAATAGCCACCCCCCCCCCCCTCTCTCTCTCTCACTCACTCACTCTCACTCTTCACTCTGTTTAACAATGTTTTTCCACACCTATTCTCACTCTCTGTCCACTCCCTACAGTAGCTAGTCCACCCATGCTGCAGTAGCTGTGTGTTTCTGTAATCAGTCACTGAAATGGCCCTGCCCCTGAGGGACTATTAGCAGTTAGTCTCACTGTTCAGAATGGTGTTAACAACACCAGGGACGTGCAGAGAATGTTAGAGAGGCAGGGGCTGAAAATTATAAAAGGCCTTTTGGTGAAAACATCGAAAATAGCAGACCTCCAAGCTCGTAGGCTATTTCCGATGCTTGATTTCTACACATTTCTTGATTTCAACATAAGATGCTGCGTTCAAGTTCAGGAGAGATTTGACAAGGCAATTCTCTCGAATGCTGCCTTTAGGTATGGCATGGAAAGAGGGCATTTGCATTTCTTTCACCATAGCAAAAACTGCATTCATGGTCTGGAGAGGGCACTTTTTACAGATGGATAAAAGGGCAGGGGCTCGAGCCCCCTCCGATGTCAATGTGTGCACGTGCCTGAACACCACCATTCTGTATTAGAACGATATATCCATGTGACTGATATATCAGCTATTATTTGACTTTTGTTTCTACAACATTCGTATCGGCAATTATGCAGCCTATGTTTTCACCACTTTCAACCTTTATCGGGCAAGTATTGATAGGTGAACATTTTCAAAAGGTTTTTAAGCTCACAACTATTTTTAAACACTTCTGAATAGAGCTTAAGTGAAGACAAAATGGTTAAATAAAATCAGCCGCAAACAAATCAGTAAGCTAAGCTCCAATGGGCACAAGAGGGGCATGCCTATATTCAGTATGGGCATATACTGATGACATAAGCGATCTCTATACGTATATGGGCATGAAAGGGACAAGAACTGGCAGATACAGAGATCCAGTCATCCAGAGCCACAGATCCGACTGCTATACCCAAATATGGTCATGTATATACTGTATATGGGCGGGCACGAGTAAATGCGGTGATGCTGGGATGAGAATTTCAGCTGTACACTACAGCTGATCACTTCATGCAAAATTAAATTAAGATCCACTTCACAATGGTAGTGTATAATAAATGCATGTTGTGACCCAAGCTGCCCCTAACCAGTTTGCTGACTGAGGCAGAAATGTTGAAATGTCAGTTTGGTCGCTTCATTCTGGAGCACACGTTGCAGTTCTTTTTTTCTTTTCTTTTTTTGCTATGCATGTCAAACAAGGACACAAATCAGGCTGAATAATTGCCGACACCAATGCTGTCAAAAACGTTGAATATTAATGGCACCTATATGGCTCTGGCTCATCCTGAGAGGGTCCAGTGAACTGTACATTGGACAGAATATTTCTGGTACATTCACACAAGTACGGTATACTGGCAACAAACTGGGTGGGAACAACCACTGTCAATGTTGAGTCACTAATTGGTATGTTTAAACAAATGCCAAAGTATAGCAATTAGACTACACTGAGTGTCTGTGTGTCTGTGTGTGTGTGTGTGTGTGTGTGTGTGTGTGTGTGTGTGTGTGTGTGTGTGTGTGTGTGTGTGTGTGTGTGTGTGTGTGTGTGTGTGTGTGTGTGTGTGTGTGTGTGCGGGGGGGGGGGGGTGAGAGAGAGAAGTCATTATCTTCTTAAGGGAGATCAATAGTGGGGGCTTATCTGTGCTGGAGAGTAGGCAAGGAAGAATCTCACTGCATGTTCTGTTGCCATCTCTTTCTCCACAGAAACACAAAACACACACTCATACACGCACACACACGCACACTTGTGCATGTGCACAGTACCCACACATAATGTACACAGGCCTGCACAAAACACAAAGAGCAAATGGCCATCTGGCCGATATGAAAGCAAAGCTTTTTAAGCTGTTTCCTCATTAGTTTTATTCTTTCCCGTCAAAGGCACAGAAAGTGGATGAGCGAGAACAAGTGAGAGAGGAGAGGAACAAAAATAGAAAGAGAAAGAGAGATGAGAGAGAGATCTACACAAGATATACTGTAGAGAAATGGGAATAGAGAGAAAGAAGGAGAGAAAGAAAGAGACGGCAGCAGTTGGAACATGCAATGCGAGAGGGAATATACAAACTGCTCTCTGGCACAACAACAGAATGAAACAAACTTTACCAGCTGAAAACACCCAATAAGTTAAAAATACAGCACACTGAAAACACCCAATAAGTTAAAAATACAGCACACTGCAGCAGACTTGAGACAAACATTCACAGGGAGCTTGAATGGCACCCTGGGTGCTAGAGAAAACATTGGCACTGTATGTTTTCGCAAACCAACAGATACGTTGTGAGATATTTGATATTTCTGTAACCCCCCAAAAACATATCAACATTTCCAACTGTTGGAAGTGTTCTTTCCACCCGCCCTACGTCCTACCGGGGAAACTTGTACCCCTGTCAGGTGATAAGAAGTGGGCTGTAATGAGGGAAGCATGAGCTCAGTTCGGGGCTCTCCCAGGGTTGCCAGAGGGGGAGCAGCGCCCAGGATTATAATTAGCACTGGGTGAAAAAAGGGGGGGATGTTCAAAAATATAAAAGAAATATCAAGCTCAAAACGACTGACATTGGGTTGGATATTGTGACTCGTAGGATTGAAGGCCGTTGCCCATCATTTTGGCCTTCTGCTTAAATCATATGACCTAAGGCCGCAGTGGCCTTGATGCCCCGCCCACACCACCCCCATATCGGTAGCCTAAATTGTAAACAATAGTTTATTTTGAAATACACAGCTGTTTTCTTTATTCATTTCACTGACATTTAAATTGTCCATTGAAAAATGTAGAAGTGTATTTCAACCTTAAAAACATTGTTGATGGCCTTCCTGCCCTGCTATTTGGCCTTCCTGCCCTGGCATTTGCCCTTCCTGCCCTGGCATTTGGCCTTTGTGCCCTCAGAATAATACCAAAGACCAAGTGGACATGACCAATTTCCAGGCCTGGTATACGGTTCACATTTTGTTTAAACTAGACAAAATGCTTTTGTTATCCCAAACCCAGGTTTTTAAAGACCCAACCCCTTGTACAAGGATGAAGGGAACAGATAAAGTACAGGCTTGCCAGGCAGGCCCGTCGTACACATTCTTGGGAAGGGGGTCAAGATCAAAGAGCTGGGCCCCCCCCTCCAAGCGGGCCCCCCTCCGTTTTTCGGTTCTACGCGGCGGCAGAACCATTTAGGCTTAATATAATAGTGTTTATATAAAGCATGATGTCTTAATCTTACCTTGCGAGACAAGATGTTCCTATTTTTCTCTCTATAAGAGTTATAACGGCAAACAGGACGCTCTTGCTGGCAGAGTCCTTCCGTCCATGTTCTGCTCCAAACATGTACATATATAAGGTGCTCACCGCATTGTCCAAACTAACTGTTTCTACTCACCCACAAACTCCTCGCCATGTGTTAGTCCATTATGTTTCCAATAAATGAATGTTTACTCAAACTTGTCTCGGAGTCTATAGCGTTCACTTCTTCCGCAAACAAAACATGTCCTAGTACGTCATGTCCTAGTATGAGAGCAAATAGCGAAGGAGATCAACGTCACGTGATATGTGCGGCCATCTTCACCCAATGAGATTCCAAGATTCCGCAGTGGAAACGTAATGACATCACAGCCTGCCTACCGTAACTGACAGTGGTAAGTGTGCCCTCAAATCTTTCCTACAAAACTCCCGACTCCCGTTGAACTCATGTGTTCCAAAGGGATATCCCTTTGGAGTAATGGTTAAGATATTGGACTTTCACGCGGGAGACCCGGGTTCGAAGCCGGGTGGGGAGGTTCGGACCACCTCCGTTACATTGGTCGCGTGACCCGGATCTGGGCTTCCCCGTAGGAGGCGGTCAAAGGTGGGTGAGTGTGGCGGAGAGAGTCGCAGCCCCAGCCTTGAAGCCTCAAAAGTAGTATCTGCCCTCATTACATAGGGATATTACTTTGGAGTAATGGTTAAGATACCCGGGTGGGGAGGTTCGGATCACCTACGTTACACTACCAGGCATGATTCAGTAATATGGTGGAGTGGTTCCTGCGAGGCTACAGTAACCATACTGTATATAAAAGGCCTGTCTGGTTCTACCCCAGTTTATGAACATGCCATATTATCATGTCATGTTCCTAAAGTACATGATAAATCATATCACATCATACATTGTGCCATATCAATTAATTATTGTACAATTGCACAAACATCCCTCTCATTTAATGAGCCCAAACCGTAACAAATTGGGACCACATGGTTCATTGATAAAATATCAAGACATGGGCAAAGAAAAGCCATGAATGAGGATACCCCGATAAGCCATTCTTGGCCTGGTTATAATGCATGCCATTTTCTGTCCAGCACATGTCATTCACTTCAAACTGCCATTTACACATTATGTTGGGAGAAAATGAATTTGCTCACCATCCTTATCGGCTCTTCGGAATATCTGTGGACAGAGAGAGAACAGTGTTAAATGGATACTACAGAATGAGTAGTGCTGTAGACGTAAAGAACATAGACAAAGGTTTAGCCCATTAAAACCCGGAAAGTATCTTGTCATTTTCCATTTTAGCTATATAAAGCAACTTAATGTTTTTCAGAAACCTCTTAGGATTTAGAATAGTGGTTCTCAAAAATAGCAAATATACACGCTCATAGCTCGTCACTGCGACCTTGTACAGCTGCTATTTTGTATATATATATTTTTTAAATCTTGAAAGAGTTTGAAAACTTTTGAATGATTTTTTAGTTTTTTAGTTTTTTACACAAATCTTCTCTTCTGGCACAAAATATTTTTAGATGGGGGTCCACAGCCAAATAAATATGAATTTGGGGATCCATGGAATGAGAAGGCATTCATAGAATTGGCATAATTAATTCTGCATTAAAAGTATGGAGGGAAAGAAAAGCTAAACGTATTAATAATAAAGTTTCTATACTTTATAATGTAGAACTATACTGCTGACAGAGCAGGCTGCAAATAAATACAGGCGCAAATAAAGTCAAGTCATGTCAAACATTGCTGTAAAACACCGACATATTTACAGACAGACAACAATGCTTTTCATTGAGATTTAGTAGTTTAGTAGATTAGTTCGAAAATGGTTATGTATATTGGCTTATGAATCTTTATGCAGCCCCTAAAGGAGTCATGGGAGACTCTAATTCAAACAGAGGACCGCTGGAGCTAGAGAGTTATCAGGTTTTCAATTAGAAGGAATTGAAACAGAGCCCAGTATGTGAATAAAATAAATAATAGAAATGTTTAGACTTGCAATAACTGTATTCGTTTTAGGTTTCCAGTGTCATTCTGCTTGATTAATAGCCTACTGCATTTTTGGAGAGCAGGTGCCAAAAAGAACCTGGCGTAAATAAAGACAGATTCTGAATTAAACAAACATGAAAGAGTACACACGCGCGCGCTCGCAC
The DNA here is from genome assembly GCF_963921795.1 of Nannobrachium achirus. Lineage (NCBI taxonomy): Eukaryota > Metazoa > Chordata > Actinopteri > Myctophiformes > Myctophidae > Nannobrachium > Nannobrachium achirus. Next base: position 59,757,432 of record NC_137820.1, on the reverse strand, counting down.
ACGCACACACACACACACGCACACGCACACGCACACGCACACGCACACACACACACACACACACACACACACACACACACACACACACACACACACACACACACAGGCTGGCATAGGGATATTTGGTACAATCCAGTGGTTCTGATTCGAACATATGCATATCAAGGACCCCCAAATTGATAGTGCATGTATTTAGCCCATTTGAAAATATTTTGGGACCCTTTTAAAGATGAAGTGCCATGATTTTTCCCCCACTAAAACATGATTTTCATGTATTATGATTATACTAGGAGGAAGATTTTTTCCAAAAATGTGTACAGAAAGAGTTAAAATTAGGTTTCTATGTGGCCACACCCGCCAGTTCATTAAAGGAGTAGTTCACCCCCAAAATGACTTTTTTTCTATTGATTACTCAGGCCATGGAGAGTAGAGTTCAATAATATCTTTTGGTTTTTGTCACATTCCTAAGACAAAATTTTGATTCGAGTAAATTTACCCCCATTGATTCCGGATGGTGACCCGTTTCGAAACGGGTCACCATCCGGAATCAATGGGGGTACATTTATTGTTATCACATTTTTGTCTTAGGAATGTGACAAAAACCAAAAAAAAATATTGAACTCTACTCTCCATGGCCTGAGTAATCAATAGGAAAAAAGTCATTTTGGGGGTGAACTACTCCTTTAAGTATGCCTGGTTGTCATGGTGGGTGGTGACCCAGCTGAAGTTAGCCACACCCACAGTGTTGGGTGAATGGTAAAAGGGGAGGGGATGATTATCTCCAGATAGAGTGATGTCACTCTATCTGTGTTTTTGGATTGGCAGTTTGATCCACAAGGTGGCAGCCTCGAGAAAGAAATCCAAAATGCAAAGGGAATATAATAATTTCTCATAACAATCACACCAGGGGGTCTAATGAAATACTATCAACCTCCTAGACACATGAAAACTAGAAAAAGTACTATGGCACCACCTCTTTAAGAGAAGATTTGTCTTTTATCTTTACTAGACCTTACCCGTTCGAATATATGTGCTGCAAAATATGTGCAGAGTGTGGGTTATGGGGAAAGTAACTGTAACTGCATGGTGCGTGCGTGAGAATATGTGGGAGCATCATAATGTAAGGAGCAGCCCATGGAGGAGTGTATATTTATGATTGATACAAATAATTTAACAGCAAAATTAGGTGAATAGAAGTATGAGGATGTATTTGCTCCACATAATTTTTCTATACCCGTTGGAAGATGAGACACACATCACCCGTTGCATGCGTGACCCATGCAGAGAGAGAGAGAGAGAGAGAGAGAGAGAGAGAGAGAGAGAGAGAGAGAGAGAGAGAGAGAGAGAGATAGAGAGATAGAGAGAGAGACTGCAACACTCCTAACTGTGAGAGAGGTGTGTGTGGGCCCGGGGCTACAGATCCCATGGCCTGGAGGAACGGACCGTAACCCTGACAACAGGCTGTAGAGCTGTAGAGTGAAGAAACGCTAATAAATAGCTAGAATTTGGGACAAATGAAATTCGGGCTCCGTCACCATGTGTATAATGCTAATGGCCAATGCCATGTATCAGTCGCTGAAGCGAGTGAATAGATAATGCATTTTGTGACTGACCTCCTACTGACTGACTACTGACTGACTGCTCTCCCTAATTATAGTATGGATTACATTTTCAATAGCTGATCTTCAACCTCACAATGCAATGTGTAGAGTGGTTTATTTTGTATGTAAACATTCATTAGGGTCAGGTTTACAGTACACCGAGGCAATATGGGCCATGTCCATATGAGCCATGCCCATGAGGAGGGTGGCCCACTTCCACTCCTCGACACCCTCTCAGACACACACAGGCACTTTTCCAAATGACTGGCACTGGCAACGACTTCAAAAGGAAGTGTGAAATGTTCCTAAATTCTACCTATGTGAAGGTTTACAGCATGTCACATCTGAAACGAGCTTTGCACAACAATCGCAGCGTACACACAATTATACCGAGTTGATGAGCACCGAAACTGAACATAATTTATGTAAATATAGCATTTGAATTTCACACTTCCCAAACAGTCTGACACTTCACAATGTCAGAACATAATTGTTATTTCAATAAAAAATTCATTGCTTTTTCCTTTCCTTAACTCACTGCGAGTTGAAGGAAAGTCATTCGAGAAATATGCAATTTGTGTTAGACAAATCTCCTCCTTTGCTCAGCATTTAGCTGCAGGATATACATGTACATTTGGGAGCAATGTAGGTGGAAAACTGATGCCAGTTATGTTAATATTAATCTAACTCTGAACGCTTTTTTCTTTTTTTTGCAGCTCAGATCCAACTGTGACATCATGGGGCTGAGTCTGAAGCGTATGACCTACATATTGTACTGTATGTTGTCCCCAATATTCCTGTCTGTATCTCCATTTAACATCCCAGTGAAAATTGTAATTATTATTAATTATCTATTTTACTATACTCGCTTCTTATACGAGACAGTACAGGAAATGGATGATTTGCTCATCTTGGAGTGAGTCCAAAAGAATGTCAGTAGCAGCTCAAATGAGCGATGTTCCCAGTGTGACAAGCTGTTCTGAGTTGTGACTGCACCCTCTGGTGACTGCACCCAGGGGTAATGCAGACAGACAAGCCTGAGAGGAAGCATACTGTGTGTTCCAGAGAAGGGCTATAGTCACTAGCCGCTCTCTAAATGCACTAGCCACTAGTACATGTATGCGTGCGTGCGTGCATGTGTGCGAGTGCGTGTCTCAGAGAGATAGAGAGAGAAAGAGAAAGACCCCATTCTCGGCTGAAAAGTCTGAGAAAGAGTTATAGGAGAGAGGAGGGGAGATGGGGATTAGACGAGAGAAGAGGAGATGGGGCAGAGGATAAATGAGACGAGAGGCGAAAGGAGGACAGTTGAGGAGAGGAGAGTACAGGAGAGGAGATGGGGTACATGGGGAAAGATGGATTAGGAAAAAATGCAGTAGATGGGGAGTTTGGGGAAGCCGCAAGGACAACAAAAAGAGATAAGGGAGGAGAACACTGAAATTAGGACAACAGCAAGCGTACAGTATCACAGCACAGCAGAGGAGAAGGCAAGCAGAGGAGTACAACTACTATACTGAGAAGACATCCCCACAGGCTAAATTACACACACACACACACACCTACACACACACACACACACACACACACACACACACACACACACACACACACACACACAGAGAGAGAGAGAAACGAGTGCATGTGTAGACGCACGCTGCTATAGTTATTCAAAACCTTGCTTGGCATACATTCCTCCTTCACAGTGAATAATTCTGGAATAACAGCAGATAACATCAAACCCCGATTGACATGTGAATGTTCAAGTGAATGAGCAAAGTGAAGATAGAGAGTGAAATGCCAAAAGATATTACGTTATGATATGTAGGACCTTCCTGCAAAGAGCTGGGGAATGCTGGAGAATTTTAACAGGATAGGACCTCACCCGACGACCTATAGGGTCCTAGCTGAAGGTTAAGGCAGTGTCCTATAAAAAAAGACTCCTATCTATAAAGACTGGGTGACATCTGTCTGTTATGTCAAATAAGGAGGAAGACAAGGCTCCTATCCCCTTATCTGCCTCACCCATCTCTCCCATCTCTTGTCCAACCCATCTCTCCCAGGCGGTCCCTACACATAAGGCTGTTACAAATGTGTCTTGTGTGCGAGTGCACACACACACACACACACACACACACACACACACACACACACACACACACACACACACAAAGAAAAATAAATAGGTCTTGAGCTGTGCTTTAAAGCTATCCACAGAGGCTGCCTGTCTTAGGTGTAGTGGGAGTTTATTCCAGGCTGTCAGTCCGTAGAAGCAGAAAGCTGCTTCACCATATTTTTTTATACTGTATGTCATAATGTAGGCACATCAAGCAGGTCTGCACTAGAAGACCTGAGGGGGCGGTTTTGAATGTATCTAGGCAGGCAGTCATAGAGGTACGAAGACCATTTAGAGCTTTATAAACAAGTAAAAGAACGTTAAAATCAATCCTAAAAATAACCGGGAGCCAGTGCAGTGACGCTAAGACTGGAGTAAATGTTCTCTTATCTTAGTTTTAGTTTAAACTCTGGGCTGGCTGCAGCATTTTAATATATGCACACTTTTTCATCAATCTATCAGATCTAGATCTATGTCAAGGTCTGAAACTGCTTTTATTACGTTTTTATCCCCCTTAAAACCATTCAAGCTTATGCAGGCTGATCCCCGAGGAAAATCATTTTAGGGCGCCGATGACACCTCACAACAGCCGACCTAAATCAATAATGCGCTGATCGCAGCCTCAGCAGCCTTTCCCGCAGCGTAATTGCCACGCACTCTGGAATAGCTTCATCAATTATTAAGTTTAGCTATGGCTGTCAAAGATGAAGGTGTACGCATTAGGTCACAGGCAGCCAGAGAGGGGAAAAGTAGACCAACGATTATATGCATATAGCCTGGAGCAGGTAGAGCCCGTGTGATTACCGAGGGATACAACACAAGGCAGAGAATGAATATAAGGGACGTGATTATCTTCTATAGAAATGATGGGAGCGTCGTGTCAAGAATAGCCTATACATTCCCAAATAAAGCTAAAATCATCACTTATGTGAACTTTGGACTTTACTCTCAGTCTCTCAGTCTAGTCTGCATGGGATAACTGTGGGCTAATTATTGATTCTTCTAACACACAACAAGTTATAGGGCAGGTGTATAATGTATATTCTTCTCCTGCTCCTTTTCATTTGTGGAATGTAAAAGAGAGGAAAAAAAGACGGAAAATGAAATTAATGTAATCATGTTAAACCACAAATGGAATAAATGAAGATAGAGATAGATAGATAGATAGATAGATAGATAGATAGATAGATGTGTTTGTATGGACTATTCAAGTGCAGCTTGTGGACTTGTTGTGTGCACGTTACAACAATGGTTGAGAGGAAACACTTGAGTCTCAGCCAGGTGAAAGAAGCGCATCTCCCTTTGTGCGTTAAGTGCGCACTGCACCGGCGGTCCAAGCCAAGCGCACCGCTCGCTGCATGGATTTCCCCGCACGGCACCCCAAATAACCCCTCGATACCACAGATATGACGACCAAATACTCCAACCATACTCACATCCAATATGACGGAGATGCCTTTGCGTGGCTCCGGGGCGAAGAACTGCTCTTGCGCCACGGCTACCTCCTCCCTGCTGCCGGCGTATTCCCGGCTGGAGATGTTCTTGTTGTCGCTCATCTTGGTGACGATCCAGCGGACGAGCCCGTCGATACCACCGCCGGGCTGGACGCCGCTGTTTCCGGACTGCGCTGCCGTCGCGGACTCGCTCTCCTGGCCGCCGCTGGCTACGGGGTTGACGGTCGGCTGGTGCTCGCTGCTGTCCTGGGACCGGAGTTTATTCGCTTGTTCTTTGTTGAGCAGTTTGTGGACACCGTCCCTGCAGTAGCGCGCTGCCTGCTCACACATCCTTTTGCCGCGGAGCGCTCATGCTGCGCTCTATGGGGGGAGAGGCTCGCCCCCCCCCCCTCCTCTACCCACCTGACATCACAGAAACGACCCGAAAACACACCCACCAATAGCAATACCCTACCTACTACACTCCTCTCCACTGCGCGCGCGCGCGCGCGTGCGTGTGCACTCGTCTCTCTCTCTCTCTCTCTCACACACACACACGCACGCACGCACACACGCACGCCACTCTCACACTCCTTCCTGCGTGTTACTCTCACACTCCTTAGTGCATGTGTGAGTTTGTGCGCTCGTGGCGTGCGTGTTACTCAATTATTAATTAATGCGCGTAGGCTACTAGTGCTGTAGGCTGAGCGCCTACTATGCAGCCCATGAAGCCCAATAATGTAGCCTATAATCTTTACTGTGTGTACAGAATGAACGGTCTTTGTAGGGAGTTGTTGCTGATCCCTTGGTTTTTCTATGCAGGTATTTCCTTCAATCAGCCTATAATTAGGCCTACTTTCCGCCTCATTTAAAGCTATAAGAACAACAGAACAAAACAATAGCCGTTAATAATAACCAGCACAACCATTCGTGCATGGCAGCATAACGGCCCCCTTGTGTGCAGTTGAAGTGAGGATTGACAGGTGATGATGATGATTAAAAGATGACTTCTGGATTTAGATGTTTGTGTCAGCCAGTCCAGATGCTCATCAGAGATGCACGTGTGTGTGTGTGTGTGTGTGTGTGTGTGTGTGTGTGGTCATTAATGAACATAATATGCATCTAACCTTTGATAATGAGTCTCCACTTATGGTCTCCACTTGGCTCTGCCCTTTAAGCTGAGCAGCAAGCCCCCCACACTCAGTTATTTCAAGTATAAAAATAGCTCTCTTAAAAGGTATAACTGCAGGTTGGCATGGACAAATTAACAAGGAACAAGGAGTGAGAGATTGTGACATAGGAGTCAAAGATATGAGCATTTGTATTGTTAATTAAGCCACTGAACCACCATAACTCACCTGACAGTGAAACTGTATTGTGGGGGGGCTAATGGTATGGTGACTGCTTGGCATGAACGCCCCCAAGTGGATAAGAGTGTAATGACAGGCTCGTGCTGGTTTTCATATGTGTATATTTATTAATTAAATCATGACAAACTCAAGACACGTTTATGAACAAGAGCACATTGAAAATACATTAAATACAATTTATGTAATGTGTTTAATGTAGTGCTACGTACATCTGGGTCCTATGTTTTGGCTTGAGCATGTGCTGTATGGTTCTGGATAGTTGATAATGCACAAGTATACACAGACAAAAATATAAAAAACAAGTGTGACAAGAAGCATTAAGTTAAAATATTGGCTACACTCAAATCAGGAGGATCAAATGAACACTTTGCAGTGTATTATGTCTGTGTGCACTGCAAGTATGGTTTTTGTACATGTCTGGTACATGTTTTGTACACGTGTGTTACATGTTTTGTACATGTGTGGTCAGGCACGTGCACACATAGACATCAAAGGGGGCTTGAGCCCCTGCCCTTCTATCCGTTTGTAAAAAGTGCCCTCTCCAGACCATGAATGCAGTTTTCACCATGGTGAAAGAAATGCAAATGCCCCTCTTTCCATGCCATGCCTGAAGACAGCCTTCAAGAGAATTGCCTTGTCCAAACTCTCCTGAACTTGAATGCGGCATCTTACGTTGAAAGAATTGCCCTCTCTGTGTAGAAATCCATGCCGTTACGCCACATCTCCAGTATCCAGTTGATTATGCTTAGTTTAGTGTGGTATCAAGCACCGAAAATAGCCGACCTCCAAGCTCACAACGCGTTGTGCTATAACGCGTGGTGAGCTTGGAGTTCTGCTATGTTCAATATTTTCACCAAAAGGCCCTTTTAGACAATCTCAGCTCTTGCCTCTCTAACATTCTCTACATGTTCCAGTGTGTGGTACATGTTTTCTACATGTTTCTGAGTGTGCACCTGTGTGAGGGCTGTGTGTCAAGGACACTGGCTCTCAACGTGTGGTCCTGGGACCCTCAGCGGACAGTGGTGGAAAAAGTGCTGTCATTTTTTACTTTAAAGTGTTAGTTCACCTATTTTTGACATAAAGCTGTGTGAAATACTTGCCATTAAAATAGTGGTTTCAAATGTATTAATTCATTACCAGAGTGCCGTGGTTCTGGTCAGTTTTAGATGAATATAAAGTAGTTCCGGTGATTTGGCAAGGGGCTCATGGCCCAATCATTAAAAATAGATGAATCCACAAAACTAGCTTCATTTGTATTGTAGACCTATTTCTACCAAATAGACCAACTTTCGTTCAACTTTGACCCCTCTGTCACATGGTACTATTTTTTGTGTCCAGTATCACTACGCCGCTGCAACGTATTTCCCCAAAACAAGGTGCTTTGCAGGCAGCTGATCAGAACGAAACCTCGCTCTATATGGTAGAAATAGGCCAACAATACAAATGGCGCTAGTTTTGTGGATTAATCTATTTTCAATGATTGGGCCACGCCAAATGGCCCCCACCCCATTGGAACTACTTAATATTCATCTAAAACTGACCAGAACTCTGACCACGGGACTCTGGTAATCAATTAATACATTTTTAACCACTGTTTTAAAGGCAAGTATTTCACACAGCTTTATGTCAATAATAGGTGAACTATCACTTTAAGTAAAAGTAATAGCCTAAGTAATACTCAGTTACAAGTAAAAGTCCGGTAGCCTATTCAAAATGTACTTGAGTAAAAAGTACAAAATGATTGGTATCAACATGTAGTAGAAAGTACCCATTATGTAGAATCTCCCATTTCACACGTTTCAAATGTATAAATTGTATAAAATAGCAGATCTACAAGCTCTAGTAGATCAGCTATTTTCAAATGGCCGATATTTATATAGGGTTGAAGTGGTAATTTTTATTTGTAATAATATTAAAAATCTATAAAGTAACTAAACTAACTAAAGTTGTGGAATAATTGTAGTGGGGTAAAGGTATTTTACTCCAATATTTACTTTTGCCTCTGATATGTAGAGGAGTAGAAGTAAAAGTACTGGAAATACTCCAGTAAAGAAAAAGACAATACCTACAAATTGTACTAAAGTAAATGTATTAGTTACTATCGACCACTGCTCAGCGGTCCTTGAGGTACTTCCCAACTAAATGAGGCAATGACTGATAGTTAAGAAACCAATGGACCCTTATGGATCTATAACTCAGAGAGCATACAAATTGAAATGGATCCTTACAGGTCCATTTGGTTCCACTTGTATACTTAAGAGTAAATTAACATGGATAATTTTATAGTGTAGATCAGGGGTCTTCAACGTTTTCAGGCCGGGGAGCCCCAAACTGATGGGGAGATGGGGCAGGGACCCCCTACCACCTCGTAGGGTGGGGGGGTCGGGGCTACGACATATTTTTTTATTTTAAACATGTACAAGTTACAGCGAGCAGGGTGGGCCGTACCAATACCATTTCTAAACATACTACTTATTAACTGAGAACCAATGTCAATAATATCAACAATCTGTCAATTGCATAGTAATCATGTATTCAAGATATTCAAAATGGATAGCATCATGATTTATTTTTTAACATAAATTTGAAAAATAAAAAATAAAATAATTTTTTTTTTGAAATCTTCTTTTCTTTTAGCAATAATTTCGCGGACCCCCTGCAGTACCTCCGCGGACCCCCTAGGAGTCCCGGACCCCCTGTTGAAGACCCCTGGTGTAGATAATAGACATAAAAAATAAATAATAACAAAAAGAACACGGGGTCCGTGGTCCGACACATAACAGACTGGAGTTCCTTCAAATGAAAAAGGTTGAGAATCTCTATCCTTCTAGACGTTGTTGTCCCTGTCCCTCTGGCCTGAGTCAGGGCAGTACCCTCTGAGGTAGTAGACCCAGGAGCAGGGCTGGCCGTGGCCCTCTGAGCGTGGACTGCTGATGGTCAGCTTACCGAAGCAGGGAGCCCGAGAAGAGCCTGGGGGCTCAAACGATACCAGGATGTTGTGGGTCTTTTTAGAGCGCATGGAGTCCACACCTTTCACACTGAAGCAGGGGTTGTCCACCTAGGAGATAGAGGGTCTCATTAACCCTAGGAAACCATAATTGGCAAACATTCTGTGAACATTAGGCAAAATAGGATTTGGTGTAGATGGAAAACAGGAGGGGTTTAGGTATAGACAGCCGGTCAACAAAGTATTTATGGTTTAAGTGGTTAAGTCAATTTATGTGCTATCTTTTTGTAACCGCCCCTTGGGGGGGAAAAAAGTAACACTGAGACCAACCAGGGCCCAGTATGCAAATGTATGGCGGGTGTATAACCTACTCTGATTGGTTGTAGGTCTAAAGTAAACAATAGCTTATAGTCTGAATAGTTTTGTAAACGCCCCTTGGGAAAAAATAATAATACTGAGAAGAACCAGACTAATATCTATGCAGTGATATTGTCTGTCTATGCAAGGCTAAACCTAAGGCTTATTAAAAAAGACGTCCAAATATCTGATCAAGCTGGTAGGTAAATGTTTGCCTATTTTCACAGAATGTTCACCCTTTGAAGAAAATGTCAATACTACTACTGTACCAGTGTGTGTGTGTGTGTGTGTGTGTGTGTGTGTGTGTGTGTGTGTGTGTGCGTGTGCGTGTGTGTGTGTGTGCGCACGTGCGTGCGTGCGTGCGTGTGCATGCAGTCATGCACCCAATTCAATTACAGTTCTTCGATTACAGTTCTGAGAATGTGAAAGGCAAGAGTAACAGAGCAAGTTACTACACCCAGAAATACTTATGTCTACATGACCCACCCGAATTACAGTTTAACAGTCATAGGCCTTACAGTATATAGAATAACCACTGTTTAACAAATCTCTGTTGTAATGGGGTTATAGGAAATGCACTCACACAGGACTGTTATTCTCTGTTATTCCCTGTTAATTTTCCCTTGTATCTATTCTATTTATATTTTTTTGTAGTAATGCTTTATTGTCTTTCCCATTTTATTTTGTAACTATGCTGAGTGTCCAGTTTTTCTTTTTGTAATACATTTTAGTCATGTAGTAGGATCAAAGAGTTGGAGCTCACACCCAAAGTCTATGACTTTGTAGATGTGTTTCATGTTTTATTTTGTAGTAATGTTTTATTATGTTTAATATCATAGTAACATCTTTCTTTGTGGTTTTTACTTGTTAGCCAGTGACCCACAAGCCCAGAATGGGAGATGACCTGTGATGTCATGCCGTACCTTTTATTTCTGTTTTATCTATTGGTCATTACGGTCCACAGAATAAGATAGATAGATAGATAGATACCTTTATTATCCCAAGGGGGAAATTCAGTTGTCCAGTAGAAGCACAGCAGTATACAGTTATTTACAAAGTTACAGAGACGTAAGAAAAGATAGATAAGAGGGAAAAAAACAAAAAACAAAGACAAGAGCAGTACAGTACCAATAAAGAGAAGGTGCATCAATAGAGGGGGCGAATAATATATAAGTATATATACATAAAGTGTCTTGCAAAAGAGACCATAGCAGTCAATGCTAGTTAGTTAATAAGAGGCCTGCTCTGCCAGAAACATTGCGAAAAAAAGTCATGGCCTTAATGACCAAACTAATAGATAAAACAGAAATAAAAAGTATGGCATGACATCACAGGTTCAACCCTATTCCTTGAGCTTTTGGGCTTGTGGGTCCCTGACTATGTCTTCTTGTTTCAGTTCCTGTGTGCTGTCTTCCACTCCCAGTTATCATTGTGCAGCTACTGTAGTTTAGTAGTAGCACAATGGGAAATTGGGAGTGTACAACACTGCACCAGTCCATCTGTTCTCTGCCAGATTGTCTGCATTCTTTCCCTCGTGTGTACATTGTTTACTGTCAATATTCCAGGATGACCTCCCACTTGGGTAATGACGCCCCCTGGCGATCATTCAGAGAAACTACTTCAGCTCCCGTACTAACGTAGGTAGGAAGGGCCTGTCACTCAAACCGGAGTGACCCGCCTCCAGGCTATATAAACCCCCGGAGGCGGAAGTAACATCCTCTTTTCACTCTCTGCGATATCACATTCAGATAAGTTGAAACTCAGCCTTTGTATTATTATTCTTCGCGCATTAGCCTAAAGCGGTGGCATTGGAGTCGCCCACCGGCGAGTGTTGAATTAACCCGTACTTAAGAATACTTATTCTTGTTCCGTCCTAAATCGACGGTTATTTCCTTTTATAACAAAGGATTATTACTGCTTGTTCAGGCCTCCGCCGAAGCAAGCGTGGCATAGCATTAGCCGTTAGCTTGTTAGCTCGTCTGCTATTGTTAACGTTAGCTACACTGCTTACCGCTTGTTCAGGCCCTGCCCGAATCAAGCGTGGCCTAGCCTTAGCCGTTAGCTTGTTAGCTCGTCTGCTTCTGGTTAACTCTATCTACAGTGCTTCGCCATGGATCCTCTGGCCTTCCTGCCGAGGCAATGTCCAGGCTGTCCAGGACTCATCGACGGACAGGATCTTCACCATCTCTGTGTCGGCTGCATGGGCGTGGCACACGCCTTCTCTGCACTGAGTCCTCAGGGGAGAGCAGGACCTTTCTGTGACTGCTGCGTGGCCTACGACCACGATGTACTGATACACCGGTTCTACCTAGCCAGGGCAGGCCTCGGGGCCTGCGCTCCACCAGGTGGGTCCACTGCTCTCAACCCCACAGCCCAGTCTTTCCTTCCCCAGGCGGCACGCACCGTTGGTCAAGGTGCGGCGCTGCCTTCCGGAGATCCGCTTGGCAATCAGCGCGCCATTCCAAGTCAAGATGGCGCCGTGCTACATGAGACACCGCCTGCCGCGCAACCGACCGCAGCTAGCTCCACTGTCACTGGAGCTGGCGGGTCTGGTGAAGTCGCCGCTAAGAAGGCGACCAAGAAGGCTAACATCCAGGTGACGAAATCTCCGGTAGCCTTTTCCCCTTCGGGCGCGGTGCCCAAAAAGAAACGCTTGGATGTGACCGTCGGGGACGTCCCCCTCGACGTGAGCATCACCAAAACAGTCCAGACCTTCAGGCGAGAGTCGGACCTGAGCTCCTGTCAGAGCGAGGGTTCTGGTTCTGAGTACTCTGGATACACGGCCGAGGAGGAGGAGGACTCCGTCGAGGACGAGGGTTCTCGACTCACGGTCACTGTGAAAGGTAATGCCCCTGCGGCTCCAGCACGTCAACTGGACGCCGCAGGGAGCTCCCAGGCCTCCTCAGGCACCACTGCCCCTCCACCCGCCAGTCAAGCGAGTGAAGCGGGAGCAGAGGACGTCGATTCTGCAGCAGAAATGCTGGATCATCTCACAGTCTACATGAGAGCTCTGGCCAGAGTTGGAGAGGAGTTGCCACCTCCTCTCCCCTCTGAAGAGGCCGAGGATGATGACGAAATGCCCGGGCAGGAGCCTTCGGTTCCCGCCCCGTATGTCCTCTCCAGGCTGCCGCTGGTGAAAGGTTTCACCAAGGCCCTCCATTCCTCATGGAAGACACATAAAGACCCCAGGAAGCTGCCTTTTTCTGTGTTGGATTTGGTGGGCGGTGCGGAGGCAGGCATGTCCACCTGCCCTAACCTGGACCACCTGTTGGCACAATCTTTTCTGAGTTCCGTCAGACCCCAGTACAAAGATGTAGGCACAGCTAAAAACGGGCCGTTTGTTGGCCCCGTCGGCACCAACCCGCCGGGGTTCACTGTCCTGGAGGACAAGCTGCAGTCGGACAGGGCTCGTAACGCCTACCGGTCCGCTGCTCTGGCCGCTAAGGACCTGAATCTGATCCAGCTCTTGCTCGCTTCCACCAAGGACCTGGTCAAAGGTCTGCCCACGGGGGAGCACACAGCTGAACTGAACACTCTATTTGACATCATGCTGAAGGTCAATTGGCATGCGGTTAAGTGGATGGGCAGGTCCATGGACTACAACCTCCAGTCTGAGAGAGCCCGCTGGCTCGACTATGTCGACCTCGAGCCTAAGAGGGACGTGGGCGAGAAGCCTCTAGGTCCTCGCGGGGAGATGTACAAGTCTCTCATAAACATGGAGAACAGTCCCACCACCCTCATGGGTGGGGGCTTGGAGCTGCTGCAGGGTAGAGTTACCTTCTTCAAGGCGGCTAAGGACATCGTCGAGTCCACCACAGTGCCACAGGATGAACCGCAGCAAGCTAGGAGGACGTCCCGCTCCTCCCGCGCCAAGGAAAGGGGCCGCTCTGCTTCTTTTAAGAAGCACTCGTCTTCCTCCAGGGGAGCCTCTGCAGCCAGGGCGCCTGACAGGCCCCGCAGCAAGGCTGTGGTTCCCGAGCGCGCTCAGCCGCGCCGCCCGTCCAAGGATGGCAGGCAGCAGTCTTCATACCGCGGTGGCCGCGGTAGGGGACAGCGCAAATGACACTCTGAAGAGGGGAATTGTGCTGGGGCGGGGGTCCGAGGTGTCTCTCGGTCCCCCTCCCCCCAAACGAGGGCGTTTTTCGGTACCCCGTGTCGGGGAAATGAAAATGTTGATTTTGATGCCTCCTGTGTCGACAATAAACATGTTGAAAGAGCAAAGTCTGTCTCTGTCCAACTCTCTCGCACTAGCACAGACGACCCCATCGTGCATGCCTCCTGTAGTAATGATGAAGTCCTGTCAGGACTCGATAATCAATCACAGGTTTTATCAGAAACCAGTAATGTTAATGTCAAACAATTATGTGGTTCCTCAAGCGCGCGAGTGGGATATCCCTCGCGTCGACAATATGAATCCTTTATGCATGCCTCCTGTAAGAATGATGGAGTCCCGTCAGGACTCTTTAATCAGTCAGAGGTTTTATCAGCAACCAGTAATGTTAACGTCAAACAATTATATGGTTCCTCATGCGCGCGAGTGGATTTTCCCTCGCGTGAGCGATGCTATGAATTTAACCTTGAGTCAGAAATTCTGTCGGCCTACTATGAGCCCGGGTCAAGGGACAAGCATAAAGGCCTTAGAGCAGGTATTAAACGTAAAAGTTCCTCTCCTGTCAGGGGAGAATGCTTTAGTTGTGGGCGAGTCTGTTTATCAGTCGAATCGCTTTGCTCTTCCTGTCGCTCTATCGAGCGAAAACCGAACGCTTCCGGTTTCACCGGATACGGATTCGCTAGCTCCCCGCTTCCGGTCCGGCCGCAAAAGAGCTCCGCTAGTCAAGCGGTACAATCAGAAGGTGTTCCCACCTTGCGGCCTATTGAACCCCTGCGCTCCGCATCCGGGTGTTCCGGATACGGATACGCAGGTTCCCCACTTCCGGTCCCGCCGCAAAATAGCTCCGCTAGTCAAGCGGTACAACCAGAAGGTGTTTCCGCCATGCGGCCTATTGAACCCTTGCGCTCCGCATCCGGTCGTTCCGGAGACGGATACGCAGGTTCCCCACTTCCGGTCCGGCCGCCAAAAAGCTCCGCCGTCACGGAAGCACAGTGGTGGGGTTTCTCTCGCTCAAAACACGCTAGCACGCTGTGCGCGCCAGTGGAAGTTATGCAACCCGAGCCATTGGGTATTTCGAACGATAACCAGGGGTTACAGGTTACAGTTCGCAGATATACCCCCGCTTTCGAGCAGGGTTATTCATACCAGAGCACGTGGTTTAAAAGCAAGTCTTTTGAGAGAAGAGATCAGCTCATTGCTAAGCAAGGGTGCTATAGTGGAGCTGGACAGGACCCAATCCCGCATGGGATTTTGGAGCCGTTATTTCCTGGTGCCCAAAAAGGGGGGGGGGCTACGTCCCATCCTGGACCTAAAGGCACTAAACGTGTACCTGAAGAAGTACGTTTTCAGGATGCTAACAGTACCCACCATGTTACGGTCGGTCAGGCAAGGGGATTTCCACTGTTCAGTGGATCTGAAGGATGCTTATCAGCACGTCCAGATTTATCCCCCACACAGGAAATTCCTTCGGTTCGCCTTCGAGGGTCGCCTGTACGAGTATACAGTACTCCCTTTCGGTCTGTCACTGAGCCCGAGGGTTTTCGTGAAAGTGACCGAAGCAGCCATAGCCCCGCTGAGACAGCAGGGCGTCAGGTTGGCGACGTACATCGACGATTGGATGATTTCAGCGAGCTCCGCCCACGAAGTGGCGCGTCACACACAAGTGGTTTTTGGCTCACCTGAAGGCCTTAGGTTTCATAGTCAACCACGGCAAGAGCATGCTGACTCCAGCAAGTCGTCTTACATTCATTGGGGTCCTTCTGGACTCATCCGACATGTCGGCCCGTCTCTCAGAGGAGAGGGTGGACAGGTTTCGGGAATGTCTCGACTCCTTTCAAGTGGGCCAGGAGGTCACTTACAGGAGTTGCATGGTACTGACGGGAATGATGGCTTCCGCAGTACATCTGTTGCGTTTGGGCAGGTTTCATATGAGACCTTTTCAAAGATGGATGTTATCCCTCGGGATCCCGCCCTCCTTGAAGTACAAGAAGGTTACGGTTTCCCCTTCCTGCGCGATCGCCCTGTCTCCGTGGCTGGTGGAGGGGTTCCTCACCAGCGGAGTCTCGATTGGCGAGGTGGTTTCCCGCAAGTCGATCACGACAGACGCCAGTCTCAGTGGATGGGGAGCCACTTTCGAGGGGCGCACAGCGCAGGGGCTTTGGCCTCTGGAGATGAGGGGTCGTCACATCAACTATTTGGAGTTGATGGCTATACTCCTGGCGCTCAAGCATTTCGAGCCTTGGATTTTGCATTGTCACGTCCTGGTCAGGACAGACAATACGACGGCCATGTTTTATGTCAACAAACAGGGGGGCCTGTCGTCGTTGCCACTGGACCGTCTGGCTCGAGAATTGACGGTTTGGTGCTTGTCGCGCCTCAAGTCGATCAGGGCCTTACACGTCCCAGGTCTCCTCAACAGCGGAGCAGATCTCCTGTCCAGGGGAGGTCCTCGCTACGAGGATTGGTCTCTCCACCCCAGGGTGGTGAGCCAGATTTTTCGCAAGTTTGGTCAGCCAGTGGCGGACCTGTTTGCGTCAGCGGAGAATACGAAGTGTCCGTTGTTCTTCGCGGTGAAGGGCAGTCCTCCCTTGGGGTTGGACGCCTTAGCGCACACGTGGCCGAGAGGTCTACTGTACGCGTTTCCCCCCTTCGACTTAATCCGACCCACTCTGGAGAGAGTCAGGAGGTTCGGTCTGGAGATGCTCCTGGTGGCTCCCTACAAGGGCACGTGGAGATCGGCGATTGCCCCTCTCCTTTGCGAACCGGGTTGGCAGCTGCCTCAGTGCAGGGACCTGTTGAGTCAGGCCAGGGGGGAGATCTTCCACCAAGACCTGCAGGTCCTAGACCTGTGGGTTTGGCACGTGAAAGGTTAAACCTGCTGGCAGCCGGTTTTTCTTCTGAAGTGGTTGATACCATTCAGAGTGCTAAGGCGCCCTCTACGAGGGCGTCTTATGATGGAAGGTGGAATGCCTTTGAGGACTGGTGTGAGTCGCGTGTTCCACCTGTGGTGGCTCATGTGGCGTCAGCCCAGGAAATTCTGGAATTTATGCAGAACCGCTTGAGAAGTGGTCTAGCATTTTCTACCCTTAGGGGGTATTTGGCGGCTATTAATGCCTGTCACCTGGGGGTGGCGGGCAAGGCACCTTCTAAAGTCCCGGAGGTCATCAAGTTCATGCAAGGAGTTGAACGTTTGAGGCCGGTGACTAGGTCTTTGTTCCCAGTTTGGGATCTGCAGGTGGTTCTAGGGGGCCTATGTCGGGCTCCCTTTGAGCCGCTTGTAGGGATGCCTTTGAAACTTTTGAGTTTCAAGACGGCTCTTTTGCTGGCTTTGGCCACGGCTAAAAGAGTTGGTGACCTGCAAGCTCTCTCGGTGTCTGCGGAGTGCATGCAGTTTATGAACAATGATCTCAAGGTGTTGCTCAAGCCTCGTCTTAAGTTTGTTCCTAAGAACATGGTGGTTCCTAAGGAGCCTGTTGTTCTTCTGGCTTTTCATCCTCCTCCGTTTGTCTCGGTGGAGGATGAACGGCTGAATTGCCTTTGTCCTGTCAGGGCATTGAAGGCCTACTGTGACAGGACTGCTGGTTCTAGAGCTTCTTCTCAGCTCTTTGTAGAAATGGGCAATGTTCTTGTCAGAAAGCCGGTGTCTAGACCCACTCTTTCGAGGTGGATTGTGGATGCTATTAGGCTGGCTTACTCTAGTGCGGGTGTGGAAGTGCCGGCGGCACTTAAAGCCCATAGCACTAGAGGTGTGGCTACTTCGTGGGCACTGGCAAAGGGAGTCTCCGTTCAGGAGATTTGTGTTTCGGCGAATTGGTCTTCGCCTTCTACCTTTGCAGCCTACTATCACCTGGATATCGAATCCTCTTCGCTAGCGCATTCGGTTCTGGGTGCAGTTGCCTCCTCTACGTCATAGAGGAGTCGGATCTTCCCCTCCCACAGGTGGGCATGTAGCCACCTGGGGTACTTTGGGGGGACCCTGTGTTTTCCTTATATAGTGTGTCTTACTTATAAGGCGGACTTGTCCTTTTCATTTAGTTGAATGAGGCGGACTTCGGTCTGTCAGGGTCTCTCTTTATTTTCTCATGCCTTCACACCCAGGTCCGGTGGGCCTGGGACCTTCTGGGTGATGGGTCACGCCCGTTTGGGCTGTGCTCACCCGTATGAGGGGTGTGTGGGGGTATGAGAGTAGGTTGTGGCTTAGAGGGGAGTTTAAGAATCCCAAGTGGGAGGTCATCCTGGAATATTGACAGTAAACGGTAGGTTCCGTACGGAACCATTGTTTACTTAGATATGGAAGGATGACCTCCCACGTAATGCCCCTCTGTTTCACTGAATGTGGCAGAGAGTGGTATTAAGAGGATGTTACTTCCGCCTCCGGGGGTTTATATAGCCTGGAGGCGGGTCACTCCGGTTTGAGTGACAGGCCCTTCCTACCTACGTTAGTACGGGAGCTGAAGTAGTTTCTCTGAATGATCGCCAGGGGGCGTCATTACCCAAGTGGGAGGTCATCCTTCCATATCTAAGTAAACAATGGTTCCGTACGGAACCTACCGTTTTCCGGTGTTATTCGTAGTGTTTGTTTCTTTGGTCTCGTTTTATTTTCCCTGGTTATTGGATTTTGTTTTCTCCCTGCCTGGAGATGTTTGCTTTGATTTCGGAATGATTTCCCATGCTTTTTGACCTCACTTTGTTCTCTCCGGGATTTTGGATTGTTGCCTATTCCTTATTTGGATCTATTTGCCTTTTTTTAATGGACTGCCAACCTGAAGTTCCTAGTATATTTTTCCTGCCTTCAACTCTTTTGTTTATCTTTATTGTATACATTTGGGTCCTTCTAACAGGTACTGCCCTCCATTCACCGGGTGTGACACCTAGTATTATGAATGCTGAGGAAGCAACAGGCTCGGGAAGGAACCCAATACATGTTGTAATTTGCTAAATCTTTAAATTATGCTCGATAGAACCAGCAGTGGAAGGCGTTGGTCTTGTGTGAGTGGGGTGGGAAGCGTCTAGAACTATTTAATACTTTAACTATTGAAAAATAGCAGACATACAAGCTCACAGCGCACGCTGCAAGCTTGTAGATCAGCTATTTTTGAAAAATCGTGAAAATCTGTGCACCAATTTTTCAATATATATTTTTCAAAGCAAACTTTTGTAACTCAAATCTCTGTTTCTGGGGGGTTCCTGGAACAACATATTTTGAGATGGGGGGTCCGCGGCCAAAAAATAATAATTTTGGGGGTCCTTGACATGAAAAAGTTTGAGAACCACTGATCTAGAGGAAGGATTTAGAAGTCGGGTCAAAGATCGCGTCAAAGATATTCAAAGACTTGCAAGCATTTTCACGATTCTTTCAAAAATAGCAGATCTACAAGCTCACAGCGCGGCACTCGGTGCCGCGCTGTGAGCTTGTATATCTGCTATTTTTCAATAGTAAATTATGGTTAAATCTAACGCGGCTCGGGCGCGTTCCAGGTATTTGAGGGTTTTAAATCAAAAAAGTGTGAGTTTGAAGTGAAACGTAGTCCCACCAGCGCCCTTACCAGGAAGGAGAAGACCGTGGTCTGCAGGAAGACATTCTTGAAGGGGACGGAGACATTGGAGCCTGCCCTGACGCTGAAGGGGCCCTGGGCTTTGGGTGGGACGCAGGTCCCGTGCAGGGGGAAGACGTACTCCCCGCCGGCACCCGAGGACAGGGTGAGCTGGCCCCTCACCTCACCCAGCTGGTGGGGCTCAAAGCAGACCTCCACACTGACCTCTGTCCCCACCTGGAACCCTGATGAAGCACTGGTGTTCTTGTCCACGATGAAGTTAGAGCAGTCCGTCTTTGACAGGGAGAGAGAGAGAGAGAGAGAGAGAGAGGTATCAGTTAAAATTATTGGATGCTTTAACTATAAAAGAAATAGCAGATATACAAGCTCACAGCGCGGCACCGTGTGCCGCGCTGCGAGCTTGTAGATCTGCTATTTTTGAAAAAGTTGTGAAAATGTGTGCAAATCTTTGAACATAATGTATTTTCAAAGCGAACGTTTGTAACTCAAATTTTGCTTCTGGGTGATCCCTGGAACTAAATATTTTGAGATGGGGGTCCGTGGCCAAATACATATGATTTTGGGGATGAAAAAGTTTGAGAACCACTGACATAGTAGTCTCTCGAGAACAGACTAACTGAGCTCCAGTTAAGTGAAAAGGACCTTTTCTTTGACGATGGTGAGCGAGATTGCTGACATAGAAACATAGGGTTTTTCCAAAAATCTTAGAAGGATTCAAAAGACAAAATTCAAATTTTCATGATTTTTCAAAAATAGCAGATCTACAAGCTCGCAGTGCGGCACTCGGTGCCGCGCAGTGAGCTTGTATATCTGCTATTTTTCAATAGTTAAAGCATACAATAACTAGAAGCAGTGCTCTTCCGAGCACAGGTCTCCACCAGGCCACACAAATCGGCCTGTTATAGCGCCACCATGAGGCTGATTTAAAAAATGTGGGGCAGAGGTTCTGAATTAGCATCCAGGGAGTGTGTGTGCTCAGTTTGGCAGCGATCGGGCCAACGGCGCCGGAGATTAGCTGGTAACAACCAGGCCACACAAATCGGCCTGTTATAGCGCCACCATGAGGCTGATTTGAAAAATGTGGGGCAGAGGTTCTAGATTGGCATCCAGGGAGTGTGTGTGCTCAGTTTGGCAGCGATCGGGCCAACGGTGACTGAGATTAGCTGTTCACAAACTGCGAGGACGCACGGACGGACGCACGGACGGACGCACGGACGCACGGACGGACGGAGGGGAAAACATACTCTCCCTCAGCCTTCGGCTGGTGGAGACAATAATACAATATAATGTGTACCCGTTCTAAACATCATGGCTTAATTTTAAACAAAAGAAGGTGAATGCTCCCAGTACCATAAAGCTGTCAAACAACACAACGTTCTGGCCTATGTGGCCTGCGTCAGGTATACTGATTGAATTGTTATTTTAAAACTGGGTATTCAAGTCTAATTGCACATTTGTACTTGTTATGTGGTCATTCTTATGCCCAAATATCAGAATGGGTGACTTAGCCCTTGAACTCCAAAAAGTTTTTACTGCACTCTTTTGCATTGTGTTAAATAGCCCCAGTACAGATGCAAAAGCAAAGTGCAGTGACTACAATGTTATTGTTGTTGGTTTTTGTTATAATGATAGTATTTATCAACTCTGCTTAATGATTTGTGCATGTTTAATGAAGTCTGGTCAAATTGAAAAATAGATGTGACAATTTAAAATGATGTCATATCTTAGTCAAAACATAATTTCATTATTCTCTCTCTTTACTTACTGACTTATCTAGATCATTTTCCTATCAATTAAACTTTGCATCATCAACATTATTAACTTCTATCCTTTTCTCATTTAAAAGTCTTCTCTGAATCACAGTAAAATGTTTCAACTTATTGCAAAATCCACTTCCTTTAACTTATATATTAGATTTGAATTAAAAACTTTACGTGAACAATAGAGTCCTGGGTAACCTGGCCTGGCGGGGTTCTTTTTTTAAATAGTTTATCGTGCAATGCACCTTTCAAAAGTTACAAAGTGCTTCACAGCTGCCAGAAGGCAACAGCCAGGACATCAAACAGTTGATTTATCAAACAGCAAAGATGAAAGCAAAAGGAGAAGAAAAGCGCAGATATAAGTAAGTCTGCCAAAGTGTGTTTGAAGAAAAGATTAAAAAAAAAGATCTGGCTTTCCTAGTCCTCGCCTGCTGAGACGTAATTTGTATTGTATAATATTTCATAACGTCATTGTTATTGACATCAGGGGTGTCGCACAGAATTCTGGGGCCTGGGTACAAGGATTCACTGCGGGACCCCCATGAATGTTCTTCATAGGGGGCATTTTTGTGCTTAACGGGTACACATTATTTTGTATCATTATTTTGTGCTTTAACTATTGAAAATAGCAGATATACAAGCACACAGCGCGGCACCGAGTGCCGCGCTGCGAGCTTGTAGATCTGCTATTTTTGAAAAATCGTGAAAATTAGAATTTTGACCCGATTCTATAAGTGTCTTTTGAATCCTTCTAAGATTTTTTGAAAAACCCTATGTTTCTATGTCAGCAATGTGGCCAGCCATCGTCAAAGAAAAGGTCCTTTTCACTTAACTGGAGCTCAGTTAGTCTGTTCTTGAGAGACTACTATGTCAGTGGTTCTCAAACCTTTTCATGTGAAGGACCCCCAAAATTATATTTATTTGGCCACGGACCCCCATCTCAAAATATTTAGTTCCAGGGACCACCCAGAAGCAACATTTTAGTTACAAACGTTCGCTTTGAAAATACATATATTCAAAGATTTGCACACATTTTTACGACTTTTTCAAAAATAGCAGATCTACAAGCTCGCTGTGAGCTTTTATATCTACTATTTTTCACTGGTTAAAGCATTCAATAATTCTAGGCCTAAATGGGTTAACTATTGAAAAATAGCAGATATACAAGCTCACTGTGAGCTTGTCTATCTGCTATTTTTCAATAGCTAAAGTATAAAATAATTAAGGCCCCTCCACCTTGGGCCATAGTAACTCAGTCCCACTTTTCCCCCCCTTGTGACGCCTCTGAGTGACATTGTCCTTACCTTGCAGAAGTACTCGGCCCTGGCGCGGGAATAGTTGATGAACTTGATGGGGGCGGAGTGGCTGCTGCCCAGAGGACAGCAGAAGTACGTGTCCTTCTCTGGAGGTGGGGGCAGGGCTTTGAGCAGCAGCTCATAGTGAAAGTAACCTAACTCACTGCTGTGGAGGCTAAGCCGTGTCGTGGACTCGCCTGCCCGCAGCGGCTGGTACTCAAAACTCAAGGTTCCCTGCGGATTGGAGAGGAATACATGTAAACAGGGGTGTCAGTCACACCAAATGCTGGGCCCTGGTTACAAGGATTCACTGCGGGCCCCCCATGAATGTTCTTCATAGAGGGAGGGGGTTTAACCCATTTAGACTGGGAAAGCATTATTACACGTTATTTTGTGCTTTAACTATTGAAAAATAGCAGATATACAAGCTCACAGCTGCCATGTGGAAACATTGTATGTCCATTGTGCAAAATGAGAAATTAGTCACAAGCACTAATACTTTTCATTAACAACTTTGTTAACCCCCTTAATCCCTATATTTTGGGCATGTCATTGGCAAAATAATCTACAAACTGCGACTAAATTGTGAGATTGAAGATTGTGACCAATATATCATTGATCTATTCAAATCAACAGTACTATTTGTGCATGTGCACGTGTGTTTGCGTGAGCAGTTGCGCATGTATACTTTAGGTTTGAAAGAATCAATAAACCACAAATATACAGTACACACTAGGGCATTCACCAAATATTCGAATATTCGAATATCAATGTCACTATTCGATGTTGTTCACCGTAGTCGAATATTCGCTTATTTAGCGAATATTCGTTTTATTTTTATTTTTATTGTTTTCTCTTTAAAAAATATATAGTTTATAAAGCTTGGCTAGATAGGAAGTCATAAGAATAAGTTGTCAATGCCCTTGGTGGATGAATTTGTTAATGCTCTATATACCAGGGGTTCTCAAACCTTTTTAGGCCGTGACCCCCAAAATAAACATATTTGAACTGGGGACCCCCACCCTGACAAGCACTTGGAATTGTAGGTATTACATGTAATGTGACTCGGTTCCGCAGATAAATATTGTGAAAATAGCTGATCTAATAGCAGAAAATAGCAGATCTACATGCTCACAACGCCTCGCGTTGCGAGGCGTTGTGAGCATGTAGATCTGCTATTTTCACAATGTTCGCCTCTTGCTTACTTCATATTTGACAGTTTGGCCAGTCCTGTCGAATATTCGACCATTCGAATACTTTGAGGTCGAATAATTCGAATACTAAAAATCACTATTGGTGAATGCCCTGGTACACACAGCCCTTTCCAGGCTGAAAAAAATGAAGATATATTAAGTATTCCTCCCACCTTAGACTGTCCTGGCAGGGTGCGTTGAGGCGGGACACTGATGTCCAGGCATTTGCACTCTGCAGAGAGGCAGATGGCCGTGGCCAGGGGGTTCTCCACCTCCACGCTGGCTGAGACCGTCTGACGGACGGGAGTCACCAGCTCCACGGTGGACAGGACCCCCGGAGACGTGGCCTTGAAGCCCACGCTGTAGAACAGGAACTCAGCGGACGCCTCGTTGCGGAAGGTCACCTGGAGAACGCATGATCCACCCATTCAGAACGGGTACACATTATGGTGTGTTATTATTTTATGCTTTAACTATTGAAAAATAGCAGATATACAAGCTGTGCCGCGCGAGAGAGGGCGAGATCATTTAGCGACCTACAACCGGGTTGCAACGTGGTCGGTAGTTTTCTGCGACCGGGTCGCTAAAGCGTCCGACCGGGTCGCTAAATCACCGACCGTGCCGCTAAAGCGAGCGTCCGGGTCGCTAAATCGAACGACCGGGATGCTAAATCCACGGACCGGGTCGCTAAATGCACCAACCGGGACGCTAAATCCACGGACCGGGTCGCTAAATCCACCAAACGGGACGCTAAATCCACGACTGGGTAGGTAAATCCACCGACCGGTGGTCGCTTATCCACCGACCACCGGGCTACTAACCCTAACCCTAACCCTAACCCTAAACCTAACCTCAGTAACCTTACCTCAGTAAGGCTAACCTGCCGACGCAACCTCCCGACCGGGTCACTAAATCACCGACCAGGGCGCAAAATCTTCCGACCGGGTCGCTAGATGTACCAACCGGGTCGCTAAATCTACCGACCTAAAACTGCAGGCAGGTCGGTAGATTTAGCGACCGGGTCGGTCGATTTAGCGGCGCGGTCGGTGATTTACCGGGCCGGTCGGTTGATTTAGCGACCCGGTCGCTCGATTTAGCGACCCGGTCGCTGAAAACTACCGACCACGTTGCGACCCGGTTGTAGGTCGCTAAATGATCTCGCTCTTACTGTGCCGCGCTGCGAGCTTGTAGATCTGCTATTTTTGAAAAATCGTGAACATTAGAATTTTGAACCAATTCTATAAGTGTCTTTTGAATCCTTCTAAGGTTTTTTGAAAACCCTACGTTTCTATGTCAGCAATCTGGCTTGCCATCGTCAAAGAAAAGGTCCTTTTCACTTAACTGGAGCTCAGTTAGTCTGTTCTTGAGAGACTACTATGTCAGTGGTTCTCAAACCTTTTCATGTGAAGGACCCCCAAAATGATATGTATTTGGCCACGGACCCCCATCTCAAAATATTTAGTTCCAGGGACCCCCCAGAAGCAAAATTTGAGTTACAAACGTTCGCTTTGGAAAATACATTATATTCAAAGATTTGCACACATTTTCACGACTTTTTCAAAAATAGCAGATCTACAAGCTCGCAGCGCGGCACTCGGTGCCGCGCTGTGAGCTTGTATATCTGCTATTTTTTAATAGTTAAAGCATCCAATAAGTTCAGGCCTAAATGGGTTAAACTTAAGGCCTGGATGAGGAGAAGCTCTGCATAATGACTACATGATGACCATGCAGCTGCTGGTGCTGTCAAGTAGTACAGAGATGCAGTGGTGGGAAAAGTACACACATTTTTTACTTGAGCAAAAGTATCAATAGAGGGTATGCACGAGACATCACTGTTGCTGGGAGTTATGTGGGAACGCCTCGAGTGGCACAAAACTAATTTCTGCCATTGACAGTCCATACATCCAAACAGAAAAGTCCTATCTGATTGTATTAAACAAAGTAAAACAGACCAATAATTGTGGCTGTACTGAAAGCTTGAATTATCGTCTTTCTATCTGCAAGTTTTTGTTTCATAAAAATCCACCATAGGCATGTTATGAGCTACTTTCTGTCAAGTCATTCTGTGCAGGTTTTTTTTTTTTTTTTAGTGTCAGAGTTTGGAAGCACTCGTTTTCAACAACACAACATCCTGCTGCCTCCTGCATTATGTGCAAATTAGAAACAGGTGGTATGCAGGGCCGTTGAGTGATTTGCAACTAGCACTTCCAAACTCCAATGCTCCATGCTGCTCAATGTTTTGCCACTCAGTCTAGATTAGGGGGGCGGGTCCCAGTGGACGTGCATACCCTCTATCCACAATTTTCCCCGGGGGTTTACTGGAGACTATCAGGACCAAACTTCCGGGTTTAACAGCAGACATACAAGCTCACGTCGCGTCGCAGATGCAACCCGTTGTGAGCTTGTAAATCGGCGGCGGAAGATCGGTGCAAACGTCTGCGCAATGCACTATGGGGCGTAGGAAAATCGTGGATACTGCAATGTAGAAATACTCTGTTACAAGTAAAAGTCCGGGATTCATAGTGTACTTGAGTAAAAGTATGAAAGTGTTCGGCATCAACAATACAATAGTCACGGTATAAAATAAGGCTGTGAAGTGGATTAATGTATGTTTTATAATATAATCATTTATACCTGCAAATTAACTAGTAACTTAAGTTTTCAAATAATTGTAGTGGAGTAAAGGTACAATATTTGCCTCTGAGATGTAGTGGAGTAAAAGTACAAGTACTGAAAACTGGAAACACTCAAGTAAAGTACAAATACCTCAGAATTGTACTTAAGTACAGTACTTGTAAATGTACTTAGTTACTTTACACCACTGCAGAGACGGTACTGTACTGTACTGTACTGTACTGTACTGTACTGTACTGTACTGAAAGGCGTCTTTCAGATGGACGGTGGTTGACGCGGGTGTTCTCGCTTGGATAAGCAGGGATCGCGCCGCGGTGGAGTCTCGTGGAGACACAATCGCTCCGAGAGTAAACGCCTGGCGATATCTACAAAGACGACCACAATCCAGCTCTTGCTGCCGGCGGGCCGCGCGCACAAACAAGCACGCGTGCCAGAATTTCACGGGACCGCGCCCGCTCGCCTCTCCGCCCCTGGACTTCTCCACGCGTCCCATATAATCGTCCGCCTCTCGTTGAAAATGAATTACTAGGACACGTCAACCATGCCCCGTCTGAAAAGCGCCAAAGTGTGTCCAGAGCTGCAGAACCTTAGCGTTGAACATCCCCTCCTTGTATGTGAAGAAGGACAAGCTGTAGTCCCTCTTGGACAGAGGAGGAACATCAATGTAATCTTGTCCCTTCAGGGCCACCGTGGCATCAGGCCTCTCAGGCTTCAGAACCTCTATCAGCACACGGAACCTGGGGATTGAATGACAGGTTTGTGAATGTACAGAGCAGTGCGCTCCCCGGAGGTGCGTCTTATATAGTCCCGCATTCCTTTTCTCACTTTTACCGGGAACGTGACATGTTGGACTTTAAAAATGCATTACGCTACACTTATGCTAGCATATCGTTACGGTCGGGAAGAAACCTTGTATCTCCAAGTTTCAAATTTGTAAATTCTTTCGTAAAGTAAAGCCTTGCTTCATCACACAAGGCCGTCGCACAAAACTAGTGAAAACAGCTGATCTACAAGCACACAGCGCCTCGTGGTGGGAGGCGTTGTGTGCTTGTAGATCTGCTGTTTTCACTGGTTAAGTTTAAATCATTTTAAAAATGATAAATACAAAACAAACGGTTTTGGACATACAAGGTTTCCACTCGACAACGACGATATTCTGTGGTTACTGTAAATAGCAAAAAAGGTAGGACCTTCCCACTCGGTTCCCTGGCAGTGCACACGCACGAGAATGTGCTGTAGGCTTCTTTGCGTGTGCATGTCTGAGTGCTTGTTTGTACAGTATATATGAGTGTTGGTACCTCTGTGGCTTGGTGAGCCAGTTATGTACTGCAAGCAGCTCAGTGTGCAGTGTCTTAGCAGGCAGCTCGTGGCTGATAATGGCCTCAGGCCTCGGAGGGTCCGCAGTCCCCTGCAGGGCATACAGCACGCCTGTGCCATCAGGGAAGGAGAAGAACACTGAACCCTGAAGGGGAGAAGGAGATGTGTGGTGGTTAGTGCTTGATGTAAAGGATGGCGATAGTGACAGACAAGGAGGAGAGTGGAATGGAGGAGAGGAAAGAAGAAGGGAATCCCCTTTCGAGGAATGGTCAAGCTCCAGGGACAATAACAGACTAGTCTTTCGTTGTTCATTCAAGGTACTTCCTTAGACATGTCTTTCTCTACTTGCTTTTATGTTTTCTCTCGTCTGTACAGTGTGTTTTTTTGAGGGAAAAAACCTTCTGACACAGTGGTTTTAAAAGAAACGGTTGGGTTTTTCTTTTGTTCCAGGTTAAGGGCCGTTTATAGTTACGTATGCGTGATTTTGTGTAAGTTTTTTGGTGAGAGAGTACGTACGGTAGATCCGTCGAAATGCATAGTTCCTCTCTACGTTATTTACGTGCCGACCCGCTCTCCGCTCCAATTCTGCTCCCGTTTGGGCCGCGCGCCACATGGAGGTGTTTTTTTAGTCAAATTATGTAGAACCACAGAATTTCTTGACCCGACGACCGACGTGATGTTTGCTGTTGGCAATGTTATCGCGGTAAATGCAACTCTGCGAAGGACCGAGGTACAGATTAACCACCCGGACTGAGTAATTATAACAAAACACAGTGCACTGCACCCGTCTCGCTGTTGGAGGACAGGCAGTGTGAGTGTGTGCGCGCGCGCGTTTGTGTGTATGTTTTCTCATGCCAATAAAGCCGTTTGAGGCTGTGACTGTGAGGAGTCCAGACGTCCTCTTCAGTGATTGCAATGACGTTCCTTTTTTCCCGTTTCTTGCTAAATTATATTTCTTGTTGGGACACAGTTTCAGAACCGCTGTCATAAGTAATTATCCTCACTACTGCCACGGTTGACAAAAGTTCGCCACGGGTCGTTCAAGCGTACGTACGTCTTTATCGGTTTTAATCCGTCGGGTTGAGTGTTGTCCGTAAGGTTACGGACAGAGACGATTATGTACGGACCTACGGAGCAACCGGATTAAATCACTCTCCCCCTCCATTTCTTGTGTATTCCTGCGGTCCTTATGTACTACTATGCATGGTACTTTAATCTTTCGTTCAGGGACGTGCTGGCCATTGGGAAAAGCGGGACAACTCCAGAACAGCCGGTTCATTCCCGACCGGTCCAGGCCGGCCATTAGGAAAAAAATAAAAATAAATTGTCGGCCTTCGTTCCATTTTGGGGGCTGTGCGGCCAACAAAGTAAATCGTCACTGTCGGGCAGAATCCTTGTATCTCCAAGTTTCAAATTTATAATTTTTTTTCCCTGCTTCATCATACAAGGCTGTTGCACAAAAGGAGTGAAAACAGCAGATCTACAAGCACACAACGCCTCGCGGTGCGAGGCATTGTGTGCTTGTAGATCTGCTGTTTTCACTAGTTTAAATCATTTTTAAAATGATAAATACAAAACAAACAGTTTTGGACATATAAGGTTTCCGAAATATATATATATATATAAAAAAAAAGAATGAGGGCCTCTCCAACTCTTTTCCCCAGGCTGAATCAGGGGCCCAGCACGTCCCTGCTTTCGTTCCTTTCACTGAAAAGAAACAGGCCTTCTTTGCCGTATGCCCTAACTTCCACTACCTGGTGCTTCCTGCTTTCGGTGACCATGGTCAGGGGTCGGTAGGTGATCTCATAGGCCTTGTTCTGGTAAGGCTCCAGCACAAAGGAGGGTGCAGCGCTCCACTGCTCCCCCTCCAGCACAGGCTTGAGGCTCCAGCGTTGGCTGCTGGGGTTGGAGAGGGTCAGCGTCTGGGCGTGAGAACCCCGCACCACGCAAGTGAAGGAGACCACCTGGAGACAGACACAGGACGTTGAAATATCGTTGTATCGTTGTTGTAAGCGTTGTATCTACAAGCTGCTATTCTCACTAGTTTTGTGCGACAGAACTGGAGATATGAGGTTTTTGCCCGATAGGGGCGATATGATAAACGGATCGATATTATTGGCGCTACAGCAACGACGAGTCTGTGAAAATCCAATTTGCTGTCTGCTACCAATATTAGCCAGGGACCCACTCACCACCAGAATGTGAGATGACCTGTGATGTCTTGCCGTACTTTTATTTCAGTTTTATCTCTTAGTTTGGTCATTAA
This sequence comes from Nannobrachium achirus, assembly GCF_963921795.1. NCBI lineage: Eukaryota > Metazoa > Chordata > Actinopteri > Myctophiformes > Myctophidae > Nannobrachium > Nannobrachium achirus. The sequence goes on along the minus strand of NC_137820.1, from coordinate 59,727,483 downwards.
AGGTTCACAGAATGAGAGGTCTGCTCTGCCGGAAACATCGCGAAAAAATGTTATGGCCATTTGTATATTCACTGTCCCATTGACTCCACTACATAACAGAAAAATATATATAAAAAAAAGAAAAAGAATCTGCTTTAAGTAGCACGTGAGGGGTCAAACTAGGGGTTCTTCATGATTCTGAATCCATTGCAAGCATTTGTTTTGCATGGAAAACATCCCTTGAGCTACATTTCGGCCTGTGAAAACTGTGAAAAGTGTCATAGTCATCACTATTTTTCAATAGTTAAAGCACAAAATAATGCGTTCCCAGTCTAAATGGGTTTAAAACCCCTCCCCTATGAAGAACATTAATGGGGGGGCCCGTAGTGAATCCTTGTACCCAAGGCCCAGAATTTGGTGCGACACCCCTCTCCATAACCTGACTTTCGCCAGATAGTTGCAGCAGTGCGTAACGCTCTGTCTTACATCTGGGCTCTCTCGGGCAGACTCGATGTAAGGGGCGGGCCATTTTTTGAATTTCTGTAGCAGGTGATTGGATGTGGCCGTTTCTATCACAGTCTGGGAGTGCCAACTCCAACCACTCATATTGGATTCATGCATGACGTTGCACCCAGAATCCGCCTCCTGGGTTTCCACGTGGTCTGCAATCAGACTCTATTGGCTCAGAGCCGCTCAGAGCCCGCCCATAGCTGCCGCTGATTGGTCCGGCCCGGGACTTTACGAGTGTTATCAACTCTAACCCTAACCCTAACCCTATCAATCTGTCCGTCTGTGTCCCTTTATGCCCGTATATGGAGATATCTGTTTATCTGCGTCCATTTTATGCCCATATATGAGATCTCTGTCGCTTTTTGTTTGTTTCTTCTTTAAGCAGAATACACAGCCTGCTTAAATCTGCATCATTCAAGTCATCCTCCCAGTCCCACGCTTTGTCGCTTGTCTTATGTTTGTTTTTGTCTCTTTTATTTTCTTTTTTGGAGCGGACCCCATGAATGCCCCATCCTTTAATGCAAACCCCAATATACCTGTTGTCATAGGACCCGTTTTGACCATCTGTTAGCCTTTGTCCCCACCCTTTAATGCAAACCCCAATATACCTGTTGTCATAGGACCCGTTTTGACCATCTGTTTGCCTTTGTCCCCTTATGCCCATATATGGAGATCTCTGCACACACAGTACCGGTTGCGGAAAACTCTGATGTCAGACATCAGCTCCGCATTCGGGGATTCATTTTATGCCTATATCTGGAGAAAGCGTGTGCCGGTGGGAAGAACGGTTCTCAAGATTCACATACATACATACACATTCACAGAGATTTTTTGTTGACTCATGTGGCGTACGTGATGTCACAGCCTTTTCAGACATCAGCTCCGCATTCGGGGATTCATTTTATGCCTATATCTGGAGAAAGCGTGTGCCGGTGGGAAGAACGGTTCTCAAGATTCACATACATACATACACATTCACAGAGATTTTTTGTTGACTCATGTGGCGTACGTGATGTCACAGCCTTTTATGAAGTGATGTCACAATGAGTCAGCGCTTGCGCCGATTTCCTCCGGAACAGCCTGATGTCAACAATCAGCTCCGCATAAGGAGATTCCGAACGTTTTGCGCCGGTTTCGGAAAACCGCGAGTCGGGTCGGGTCGAGGCCCTGCACTGCACTCCGCGCGGCGGCGGGGAACGCGCGTGCCGAATCTGAAGCCGGTGGGATGAACGGTTCTCGAGATACGTGGATTACAAACAAACAAACAGACAGACAGACAGACAGAGATTTGTCGCATTTATAGATAGATGACCATTGTTGTGTCCTATAGCACACAACAAACTCATGAAGGGGGACACAAACTATAGCAGGAATATCCAATCTACAAGCTCACAACACAAAGTTGTGAGATTGTAGATCGTCTATTAACAAAATCACTACTCTCAAAAAAGCATTTCATTTTATCTTCAAATAATTTTAAATGCATCAACACGGTCAGGTTTTGTGCAATGCAATTTAAATGCATGAGGTAAGGCCTTTGGACTGAAGGGCACAGACCTTGCCGTTGGAATTCCCAGGCCATACATAGTGAGAAAGGATTCCACAAAGAGTTCGATTTTAAATGTTTTTCATATAATTCAAAATGGTGGGAGATCTAAAGGTCAGAGGTCAAAAGTCAAAATGGCAAAGTTGTTCGGCATGTGTGTATAAAAGTTTCATGGCTGTAGGATGAAACTACGAGTAAATATACTGACAACTTCGTCAACAAATACAAACTAGACTAAAATGTTAATAGAGAAGAGGTCTAGCAGAACTAAGACAAGTCATTTTATGCCTGGCTGCGTGTAGTGTCACACTACTCCAACCAGCAAATCTACAATCTCACAACGCGTCTAGCTTACAGAACGACTATTTCACAACACGTCTAGCTTACAGAACGACTATTTTCAGCACACAGCCAAGTATAAATCAGGCATTACAATGCCATCAAGGACTGCCAAAATAACATTTTGTCGACTAAATCAACTGTAGATTTAGTCAACTAAAACTAGACTGAAAGTTAAACATTTAAAATTTAAAAAATATTACTAAAACTAAATGGAATTTTATTGAAAAGCTGTCAAAATTGACATGAGTCATATCTCAGGCAAACTGAAATGCACTGTCGCAGATATAATTGGTATGGTAATGAATCTAAATAAACAGCAACCGAATGCACAATAATCTGTAATGGAACTATTCAACTGAATAGGGTGGTGGTTTAACACAGTGGTTCTCAACCTGTGGGCCGGGACCCCTAGGGGGGTCCCCAAATTATTTGGGGGGTCCCCCAGATGATTAACTTGTTGTGCAACATTGTCTTCTCACTCAACTGTAAACAAACCAACATACAGTTGAAGTGTATAGTGGGTATATGCACATTTTAAAGTGACAATTTAAGGACTTTTTAATACCTCTAAAATTATAAATGAAACATTGGTCAAATTGTCAAATATTAGAGGCAGAAATTGTGAAAATAGCCGATCAACAATAGAACCTTGTTATACAAAATGTAATGCCTCAACTCTTAATGCTCGTCAGGGTGGGGATCGTGGCCTGAAAAGGTTGACAATCACTGGTTTAACACAAGACAAACCTCTTTAGTAACAGGGGCTGTGATGCAGGAGCCAGTCAGGGTGAGCGTGACGGGTGCTGGGGAACCCTCCACAAAGCAAGGCAAGTTCTCGTATCTCGTGTCATTGCTCAGCTCCACAGGTGCAAAGGTCACGTCAAAGGGGACGTCCATGCCGGGGCAGATGTAGCCCTTGCTTGGCACGATGGAAAACTCAGAAGGGAAACTCTCTACATCCCAACGGAAGCTGATATACACACCACAGACAGGTAACAAGACAAGTATTTTAATAGTAGTAACCTACAGTGTATTACACAATTCTAAAGTTATCTGAAATAACAAACATAATTTCCCTTGCAATAAAGTGTCTATACTGTATGTGTTAAGTCTGCAGTAGCCTATATTCCAACCAAACAAGACACCCTTGTGTGACTGGATGGAATATTAGTCTGCACTCCCAACAAACATACTGTACATCAGGGGTGCCCAAAAGGTAGATTGTGATCTACTAGTAGATCATAAAGGCACATAAAGAATATGTCACTTGAAATAAGGATTGACATCAAGAAGGGTCTGTCAGCTCCCTTCATGGCTTATAGGCAAGCCCCCGATGCAATGTTTTGTTCTAGAGTCAGTAGCATTACAAAGAACGAAAACCTACCACTTCCATACAGAATGGGATGAAGACTTTTTTCCCCAGTATTTCCCAATTTATATAATTTATAATGATATGTAACGCCAATGCTGCTATTCCAAAGCCAACTCATGCCCTCAGGTAAAACATTTTGGTTGGGTAGATCATGTTGAGCTGGTCATTTTAAAAGTAGCTCTCAAGTCAAAAAAGTGTGGGCACCCCTGCTGTACATACTTTACCGTACGTGCAAAAATAAAAAGATACATAGATACATGAGTAGATAAATATGGATAAATTCAGAGAGAGGAAGAGAGAAAGTGATTCTCCTACCTGGCTCCTATGTCTCCAGTGTTCGTCATGATGGTTCTCTTGCTGGCCTTACAGCGTTGGGCCACAGCCCCGAAGGCCAAGTAGTCCTGGTCCAACTGAACCTCCACACCCTGACAACATGGGAAAACATGTTACGACATGCTGTTACTTAGTTACACTATATCTGTATATGTAATAGGAAGAGGAGATGATACCCTCCTTGTACCACCTAATGAGGAGGACACAGTTTCACTTTTATGGGCATATTCCACTTCGTGAGAGTCAGAGTCAGCTGTATGCACATTTAATATGTGCATATACAGGGACGTGCAGAGAATGTATGTTTTTCTAAAACAGCCTTTTGGTGGAAATATCGAAAATAGAAGACCTCCAAGCTTGGAATTGTGAGCTTGGCGGTCGGCTATTTGGACAAGGCAATTCTCTTGAATGCTGCCTTCATTTATGGCATGGAAATGAGGCATTTGCATTTCTTTCACCATAGTAAAAACTGCATTTATGATCTGGAAAGGGCACTTTTTACAGATGGCTAAAAGGGCAGGGGCTCAAGCCCCCCTTTGATGTCTATGTGTGCAGGTGCCTGTGCATATAAATGAATAGGTTGTGTCCCGCCTACCTGGCAGCAGCCATGGATGGTCAGCAGGGGGCGCAGTATGCCCAAACACTCTGCTTGCAGGTCTGCTGTGAAGGGAGACATGCGCTGGTGGGGGGAGTAGGAGATGTCAACAACACACCGCCCACTGTACGCTTTCAGGAGCAACTCCCCTGTTGGCTTGAATGACAGCACCTGATAGGAGGGGAGGAGAGGAGAGGAGAGGAGAGGAGAGGAGAGGAGAGGAGAGGAGAGGAGAGGAGAGGCATTTATTTACGTAATGTTGGCAGTAGTAGTAAAACAACCGCTCGAGCGAGTTAATGGTTGGCTTGGTAATTCAATGTAATCTCTATGCAAACCAGCTTTAAAAACTTCCAAGCTTTTTTTTTCCAGCATGGAAATTTTAAAAGCTGGTTTGCATAGAGATTACATTGAATTACCAAGCCAACCATTACCTTTCTGTATGTGAATGAGGCATAAGAGAGGGAAAGAGAAAGTGTTGTGTTGCCAAACGAGAAGAGATTTCTCCCTACAGTACCAACACATCTGGTCAATGCCCTACGGCTTTGGAAACCAATCATATCACATCATATTTTGCACTACAGGTTTCCCTTCCAGGAAATGCCCTTACAGTCCAAATCACTGACTTACAGTATACATGGATCCACATTATCCCCCTCAATATTCTATTGGGGAAATTGATGATGTTGATTGAAGTCAACAAACATGAGTTGCTTAAATTGTACTTTACCGTACTGTAAAGTGATACTTGATAAAACCCCCTCGGTCGAAACATCGTATTTATTACTTGCTGTTTTGTCACAAATAAATTAAATTGTAGCACCTGTGAATGTTTAGCATGTTCAGCATGGTAGATATCCGGCTTGTATGTGTGTGTGTGTGTGTGTGTGTGTGTGTGTGTGTGTGTGTGTGTGTGTGTGTGTGTGCGTTTGTCTAGCTATACTTATGGGGACCATACGCATGTTCACACACTCACATGCTGGGGACGTCTGACACAGTGGGGACAAAATCGTAGGTCCCCATAATGTTATCATTCAGGAAGATAGGGGCAGTGTTGCTGAAGTGTCTGGTGTTTTTTTTAAGCAAGTCCCTCAATTCGCGTTTTCATGTCATATGACACACACACACAACAGTGGGGACAGCCCCCATCAGACGATAGTTGGTACTGCAGTTTGTGTGTGAGTGTCAGCATGCGCCGTTGAGTGTGTGAGAGAATGGGAGAATGAGAGATTCACACACTACTAGCCAATCACAGGGCAGATATTTGCATACAATGACGTTGGCTTCAAGTCAGCCCATATGGTGGACTTTCTTTCAAGGACTTGGTCCCCGGTTGGTCCCCGTAATGCATGCATACATGCGTGCATACATACGTCCGTGGTTGGTCCCCGTAATGCATGCATACAAACATGTGTGTGTGTGTGTGCGTACGTACGTGCACGTGCGTATACGGTATGTGTGTGTGTGTGTGTCACTCCTACCCTGGGGTCCAGAGGTATGGCCATGTTCAGTAGCAGTGAGAAAGACACCTCTGAGGCGCTGCGGTTGACCAGGGTCACCTGTAGGGATGGGACCATAATCGTTTATCGTTTATCATGATAAAAAACACTCGCAATAGTCGTACTGTATGAGATTTAAGTTTAGCGTGAAATTATCCTATGCCATGCACTGGAATCAAATCAACTTTTATTTGCCGAGCTGCATGTAAACCTTCTATAATTCACCCTTTGTCAAGTCCCGCCCCTCTTCACACCCATTGGTTGCTGTGTCTTGGTGGGACACTCGGTGGGACACTCCATCCACTACCATTTTAATTAACTTGCTTCGTATTGTGTTCTGTGTGTTCAATTCTAATTTCAAACTTGGTTTCAGTAAAATATGGAGCTGCTCAGTGGCAGACAGGCAGTATAGTGAGTCAGCATGTTTTTAAATGTTTTTATTTCTCCAAAAAGTATGTTATAGCAAATTCAAAAGAAAAAAGGCGGAACCAGGGTGGTACAAGGAAGATAGAGCCAGCGTCCCCCGGCGGGAATCAAACCCAGGACCTTCTAGCTGTGACAGCCCTTTTTTTCACTTGCCAAAAAATAGGCGATCTACAAGCTCACAGTAGATCTGGTATTTTATGGGAAAAGTTCCAACCCAGTAAAATGGATGTTGGGGATATTTTGATTTACCGCAATAGTATCGTAAATTGCGATTTCTTTGGTCACGCATGACTGTGACATGAAATAGTCACCTGCTTCTTCACTTTGTGACCCAGGAGCAGAGCACCCAGATTCACCCTCCTCTGGCTGGGATCCTCCACATCCAGCTGCATGGGGAGAGAAGGAGAGCCATGCTAGATTCCTTTTTGAGATATGATATACTTGATACCCGTCTTCAACCCCAAAACCAGTGGTGTACACTGGACAGTAATGAAGTTGCTTCTGTTACCCCCAGCTATCCAGCCTTCATCAGTGTGTGGAGACACACAGATGAGGCTGGAGAGGCTGGATAGCCAGCTCCGAGACAAATATTGTACTGTACGTTTGACTCCTTAAAGGTGATACACCATGCATTTAAAAAGTATTTATGTCATATTGTTTATGTCCCAAAAACGTTTTTCAAAAGGTTTGAGGCTAAATTACCACTCCTGAATAGAGAGCCTCTCTCATTTTTGAATGGCTCTCAGAGCATTTCAGCTGCAGTACCACCTTTGGCCTGAACCCCCCCCCCCAAAATCCTTTTTTTTTTTTTGAAAAAATCTTTTTTTGAAAAAAGTTTTTTTTTTTATGATGACGTCACAATCGGCAGATGACGTCAAATCGGCAGCAAATCTGGATAGCCTGTTTTGAGAACCCGTGGGATACTTTTAACCTTCGCCTTCTCAAAACCAGAGAAAGACACAACGGTCAGAAATGGGACTTTGTGAGGATAGAAGGTGCTAGTGGGACCCCAAAAAAAGGTTTTAAAATAGGAAAAGTGAAATTTCATGGTGTATCACCTTTAAATGGAATTAAGCCTTGAAAATATCTGATCTACAAGCTCACAGAGCATCATGATGTGAAATGAATTATTTTGAAATGTTCAGTTTTTGGAGCGGTAACAGTTTCAAAATTTCAATACAGCTATGCATTGATATAAAAATCGAACCTCTGTTCGAAGTGGAGCTGTGTGTGTGTGTGTGTGTGTGTGTGTGTGTGTGTGTGTGTGTGTGTGTGTGTGTGTGTGTGTGTGTGTGTGTGGGTGTCTGGCCTGGCCTGAACAACAGCGCCCTCGTGTGGTCACAAAAGGTACTGTAGGCTACAGACAGACAGACAGACAGACAGACACGCAGACATACCCACACACACGGCCACGTATAGGGAGCTTGTGTTCCACACAGCTCCAAAAAAAACATGTACTATGTCATTTGTACTTTTGAATACTTTAGTGTTTTTAAAAGCAATATACACTATTTTAACTCAAGTACAAATTTGACAGAGCAACTTCCACTTGTAGTTCAGTACTATTTTACCAGGAGTATCTATACTTTGACTCAAGTACTGGGGTTGAGAACTTTGTGCACTATTGCCCAAAACCGACCGAGACATGCTATATCCTGAGCGGTAATGCATATTATGTGTGATATGAGGCCTCACCCTCATCTCAATGCCTTGCCCCTCAACGTCCACCACTTGCTTGGCACAGTTGTTGATGATGAATGTGAGCTTGTCGTGGTAGCGGCATGCCCGCCGGGGGTAGAAGGTGATTGGCACCTCCACTGTGCCACCAGGAGGCACGGTATCCGTTGGCAAGCTCAGCTCCAAGTGGGAGGTGTTCTGATACTGGCACTGGATGCTGGAGGAGGAAACGTGTACAGTAGGGTAAGTAGTAACACTGAATGCTGGAGGAGGAAACGTGTACAGTAGGGTAAGTAGTAACACTGGATGCTGGAGGAGGGAATGTGTACAGTAGGGTAAGTAGTAACACTGGATGCTGGAGGAGGAAACGTGTACAGTAGGGTAAGTAGTAACACTGGATGCTGGAGGAGGAAACGTGTACAGTAGGGTAAGTAGTAACACTGGATGCAGGAGGAGGGAACGTGTACAGTAGGGTAAGTAGTAACACTGGATGCTGGAGGAGGGAATGTGTACAGTAGGGTAAGTAGTAACACTGGATGCAGGAGGAGGGAATGTGTACAGTAGGGTAAGTAGTAACACTGGATGCTGGAGGAGGAAACGTGTACAGTAGGGTAAGTAGTAACACTGGATGCTGGAGGAGGGAATGTGTACAGTAGGGTAAGTAGTAACACTGGATGCTGGAGGAGGAAACGTGTACAGTAGGGTAAGTAGTAACACTGGATGCTGGAGGAGGAAACGTGTACAGTAGGGTAAGTAGTAACACTGGATGCTGGAGGAGGAAACGTGTACAGTAGGGTAAGTAGTAACACTGGATGCTGGAGGAGGGAATGTGTACAGTAGGGTAAGTAGTAACACTGGATGCTGGAGGAGGAAACGTGTACAGTAGGGTAAGTAGTAACACTGGATGCAGGAGGAGGGAATGTGTACAGTAGGGTAAGTAGTAACACTGGATGCAGGAGGAGGGAATGTGTACAGTAGGGTAAGTAGTAACACTGGATGCAGGAGGAGGGAATGTGTACAGTAGGGTAAGTAGGATTATCTTTTGTTACAGGGTTGTTTTGCTACACTTGTTTTGCATTAGCCTGGTTCCAGACCCTGAATCGCTAACCACTCCCATTAAAACATTTGTTTTAGGCGATTCAGGGGTCTGGTGACTCTCTCAATGGAGAGGGTTTCTCGGTTGAAAATCCGAACGGCAAATCAGCGTCGCTTCAACTCGATGACGTCGGGGCGTGTGAGCAGCGTGGGTGGTGTTTTCCCAGAATTCCTGTGCGATTCCAAATAACCCAGCGCCGCACCGTACATTCCCAAACATAAACATCGCGTTGCCCGCCGCGGTAACATGCGATCGTATCGATCTCGCTATGAAACATCAGGAGCCAGACCTGTTTCTTTGGTTAGCAAGTAGCAACAGGTTAGGTTAGCCAGCCACATAACACCAACAACAACTACGTCATCTGCTTTGCTACTGTTGTGATTGGTCAGGCGGTGAGCCAATCGCAGAAAACTGCCTCGTTGGCAACGCCAATCCCAGAAACGACTGTAAATGGAAGGGCTTTCAGACTAATGGAGTGAAACGAAATGTAATTTTAGGCTGAGTGTCAGGCTAGTTTTATATTACTTTAGTGACATTTACAGTACGAGTACAATAACATACATAACATTATGTTGTGTAAATTCATGAGAGAATTAATTTACGAAAAAACACACAATGTTAAGATATGGAGATGAATGGTTTCTGCCCGACAGCAACGATACACACACACTCACACACCTGGTTCCCTTCTCTCCTGTGTTGCTGATCTCCAGTGTCTTAGTGACTGGCAGCATGCCGGCACAGTGCAGGAAGCACATGCCAAAGTGGTGCTTAGTGAAGGAGAAGCGCAGACCAGGAGCCACAGCCCTGCCTTCAATGGCAAGATGAAACACTGGGCCATGCAGCACCTACACACACGGACGGACGCACGCACGCACGCATGCACGCACGCACACACACACACACACACACACACACACACACACACACAGGGGTCTTCAACAGGGGTTCCGTTACCTCCAAATCTTTGTGTGATAGAAACTTTATTTTCTCCTTTTTCATATTATCCACAGAGCTTTGGTGTAGAGGGAAAAAGAGCAGACTAAGTACAGAGTGAAAGGTCAAGTTTATTAAGTACTGACGGTTCAAGTGGTTAAATATCTGAAAACACACATTAACATGAATCCAAAATACACTGATGATTGTGCTGTCAAACAATGAAACTATATGGAATCTATGAAAAGGTTGTGGGGGTCCCTGCTTCATCTCTCTCTCAACTAAGGGGTCCTTGGCCTGAAAACATTGAAGACCTCTGAATGACCCTTGGCGATCCCCAAACTCCAATATGAGAAGCACTGCAGTAGGTCTTCACCTTGACGAGGAGTCTGACGTCCTGGAGATCACAGGCACCCTGGGGGCGGAAGCAGAGGCTCCAGCGCAGCTGCTTGCCCACCTCCACGCTGGCTGTGCGTGGTTTCGCTTCCAGGTGCTGGAGCAGACTGCGGGGACCTGACAGGTCAAAGTCCACGTCCAGATGGAACCTCCCAAGGTTGGACACCACCAGTGTTAAGATGGACTGGTCTGAAAGTTCTACCTAGAAACGGTGAAGCACAGGTAAGAAACCTCAAGCATGAACCTTTAATTATACAGAGAAGCAGAAAGGGTACATCATGTGTGTACATCAGGGGGCCAGTTGTCCGGATTTAACATGAAGCATATTCATAACATATTCATAACAAAATGACATGAAAGGAGTGTGGATCACTAGCATCCTTTAAAATTGCCCTGAAAAACCACTTACAGGCAGCAGCCGTTCGCAACTGGTAAAAAAAACCTAGCCCAACCCTACCCTCCCCTGCCCCTTCTTTGTAAATACTGTTTGTTTAGACTTACTGTTTTCTTTTTTTGTTTTTCTTTACATATCTACTGCATAGTACTGTGTTCTATTTGTCTGTCATTCAATGTTATATGAGATACTTTAATGGTTCCCAGTGGAAATAAGCTTAGGCTTTTCATGGATCTCCTTTTAGTAGACCTTGTACCAGTGAACTGTACCGTCATGAAACTGTACCTTTTCCTATGCAAACTTCTAATAAAGTCTTCAATCAATCAAGCAAACAAGGAACTAAAAGTTCCTATGTTTGGCCGCTAGTTGCGCTGTTCTGGTACCAAAAGCAATATGTTCTCCATAGGATTCCATTCATTTCCCCCGAACTTTTACATTTGATTTACTTACCTTAATAAACATTGTCATAAATACTATATGGTTCCTGTCACTAAAGCCTCGTTTCAATCACCATGATATGCGTTTTGTGAAAATATGGTCCAATTTATTTTATAATTGTTGTTAAAGCAGGGTATGCTGTAGGAGGGGCTTGTGATTATAGGCTTGTGATGATTCTTATTCGTGCGCTTTATTTTCAGCAGGATCAACACATTTACCCAAGTATCCTTGCGGTTGCACTTGACCGTTGGCAGCCAATAGCATTCCTTGGGTACCATTAAAACAATGATGGCGGACCCCCATACGATGGCTAAAAAGCTTCATTTTTGCTCTGATAGAAACCAATGGGTCACGTGACGGTTCCCACTGTCCAAATCTTTTACGGTCTATGGTGTACATATTGGAGTCTAGACTGATTCAGACAGACAGCCAGACAGACAGACAGACGGACAGACGGACGGACGGACGGACAGACAGACAGACAGACAGACAGACAGACAGACGGACGGACGGACGGACGGACGGACGGACGGACGGACGGACGGACAGACAGACAGACAGACAGACGGACGGACGGACGGACGGACGGACGGACGGACGGACGGACGGACGGACGGACGGACGGACGGACGGACGGACGGACAGACAGACAGACAGACAGACAGACAGACAGACAGATTCCACTACCTTAAAATACATACAATCATATTCATAATAAAATGACATGAAAAAATTACACGCAAGGTTGTAGATCTGCCATTTTTTAAACAATAAAATTGGAGTTTGTGTTTCTTCACGTACACTGACCTTTCCAAAGTGGTGCGTGTGCGTGCAGTCGGGGCTGAGCTCTCGGAGGCCCTGGTCTGCGTTCTCCACCTGAACACAGGCGTTCATGGCGTAGCCGTCGGCCTTCACAGAGAGAGCCAGCAGCTCCGCCCTGCTCTTCACCTTCACCAGCAGTCTGAAGCTCACACTGCCCTCCTGGCTGGGCGTCAGCGACACTGACAATGGCAGTCTGCGGTGCAGATATCCAGAGGTGTAAAGTAGTGGTTCTCAAACCTTTTGGGCTTTAGTACCCCTTTTCCTGATCATATGAATCCAAGTACCCCCTTTAATCGACAATAACATTTTGACTAGAAAATACTGACATCAAAAGTCCAGTTTTTTATGTCAATATGTTGAAAATAAGTAGTCAAAGGTTTAAAACTTTACGGAGCCCGTTTTGGTAACACTCCTTTTGAACAGTCAAACAATTTGAACAGAAATGATTAAGTATATATTATGAACATTTTCCATGTTTTGTGTGTGTTTCTGTGCGTGCGTGTTCCAGGGATCCCCACCTGCCTCTGGGAGCCACTGTACCAGTCATGGGCGCCAGCAGCAAACTGTGGAGTTGGGCTTCAGAGTGGAGCGATGACTCCAGCACAGAGAAGTGGAAGGGCTGCTGCTCTCCATTTACTAGATAGACTGTCTGCTCTGCACTGCGGCCTACACGCGCACGCACGCACGCACGAACACGCACGCGCGCGCGCACACACACACACACACACACACACACACACACACACACACACACACACACACACACACACACACACACACACACACACACACACACACACACACACACACACACACACACACACACACACACACACAGTAAACAGTTTCAGTCAGGAACACTAACGTCATAAGTAGAAATAAGTTAAAGGAGTAGTTCACCCCCAAAATGTATTTTTTTCTATTGATTAGTAACACCATGGAGACTAGAGTTCAATAATATTTTTTGTTTTTTGTCGCATTCCTAAGACAAAAATATGAATACATTTACCCCCATTCGTTCCGGATGGGGACCCGTTACGAAACGGGTCCCCATCCGGAATCAATGGGGGTAAATTTACTCTAATCAAATTTTTGTCGTAGGAATGTGACAAAAACCAAAAAATATCATTGAACTCTACTCTCCATGGCATGAGTAATTAATAGAAAAAAGTCATTTTGGGGGTGAACTACTCCTTTAAACTTGACATTAATGGCTTCGCTCTTTGATTTTCCGGAATTTAGCAAAATAATTGTGACATGAGCGTGATGTCAGAGAGTCAACCGGCCGGCTCCGCCTCCCTTAAAGGAGTAGTTCACCCCCAAAAGGACTTTTTTTCTATTGATTAGTCACGCCATGGAGACTAGAGTTCAATAATATGTTTGGGTTTTTGTCACATTCCTAAGACAAAAATTTGATTTGAGTAAATTTACCCCCATTGATTCCGGATGGGGACCCGTTTCGAAACGGGTCCCCATCTGGAACGAATGGGGGTAAATTTATTGTTATCACATTTTTTCTTAGTAATGCGACAAAAAACTAAAAATATTATTGAACTCTATTCTCCATGGCGTGACTAATCAATAGAAAAAAAGTCATTTTGGGGGTGAACTACTCCTTTAAGGCATTTTTAATTTCGACCGAAGTTCGCAGTATACCATGAGAAATGTCGCAGCTTGTCTCCGTCTGTCTGTCTGTCTGTCTGTGTCAGTCATTCATTCAGTCAGTCAGTCAGTACACATTTTACAGTCTATTGGTTCCCTTGCCACTGTGACATCACTCTGACATCATGCTCTGATGTCACTGTGATGTAGGGGAACCACTTTTAACAGAATGGGTTTGCTGCTCTGACATCATGCTCTGGCTTCATGTCCCTTTTATGCCCATATATAGTCGACAATGTGATGTCAGAACATGCCCATACAGTACCGGTACATATATGTGGGCATTCCCAGATCACACTTGCAAATTAATTACATCCTTGACCATTTTATGTCCATATATGGAGATCCCTGTTCCAGTGTCATCAATATTAAGGGCATATCTGGGAATGCCCATATATGGGTATGTTCTGACATGCCCATAGATGGGCATTCCCAGATCACACTTGCAAATTAATTACGTCCTTGTCCATTCTATGCCCATATATGGAGATCCCTGTCCGATGTCATCAAACCCTTTCAGGCCGGGAACACATTTTGCTGTTTGGGAGGGGCTTACAGTACATGTACAGTATGTAGCAACATATTTGTTTTGTAGGCTAATTTCTGATTTAGCCCTATTCTATAGGTTAGGCCTAAATGGGTTAAGGGCATATCTGGGAATGCCCATATTTGGTAATGCCCATATATGGGCATGTTCTGCCAATCTCAACAGGCACTGTTGAGATTGGGTAACTTGTCCGATATACAGTACATCACTGGCCAGATAGCCAAGAATTGGCGCGCATGTCACCCTGAGGCGTCTTACTAGTATAAGATATACTGTATGTATTGTACAGTATATAGGGGTGTGTGTGTGTGTGTGTGTGTGTGTGTGTGTGTGTGTGTGTGTGTGTGTGTGTGTGTGTGTGTGAGTGTGTGTGTGTGTGTGTGTGTGTGTGTGTGTGTGTGTGTGTGTGTGTGTGTGTGTGTGTGTGTGTGTGTGTGTGCGCGCGTTACATACCAACAAGCAGGTTTCCCAGGTCCAGATGTGCTCTGTCCAGGAACACCAGAGGTTCCCTGCAGTTCCCCACCAACAGGACAGGAACAGAGAGCGACAGCTTCTCAACCAAGAAGCTCCATGAAGACTCCACTACACCCAGCTGCTCCGCCACGTACTCCAGACACACCTACACACACATTTGAAATGTTTATTTATGTCCACATAAGCAGAAGTACAAGAATGCCTTGTCCAAAGGTAGATAATTAGGAAAACAGCCAGTTACAAAGTGCAGGTAGGGCAGAACATTGTTACATACAATAATGTTGGCATACATGTAAAGCACAGCAGACAACAATCATGGGTAAAGATAACAACGCCTTCTCCAAATGGAGCAACTTCCTATAATAGCTGATACAGAGCAGTACCTTGCTAATTGTTTGGCCCTCCTTTTGGAGAGGCTGGCCATTTGAAGGCCCCTCACAACCAACTTGTGCACGTGTCCTAGGCTCCCAAAGATAAAAACCAAAAGTTTACATCTGTAGCATAGCTGTGTGATGGTCTGCTCTAGCTGATGATATTTTAAAACTTTGGTTAAGAAAGCTTCCTCTAAGCTGTAATTAAAGGTACAGCCAACCTCGAGAATGAACACCTCTCTATGGGTTTCATTAACAACAATGACATCAGGGGTGTTAGCTGAAATGTTAGAGAACACAGAATCATGATTACGCAGGCTAAACATGCTCGGCTTCAGAGTAGAATACTTATATAGCATAATGCTTATATAGCATAATGGAGGACCTGAGGATGGAAGTAATATCTTTTGATATCAAATCCACGCACGCACGCACGCACGCACGCACGCACGCACGCACGCACGCACACACGCACACACGCACACACGCACACACACACACACACACACACACACACACACACACACACACACACACACACACACACACACACACACACACACACACACAGCGGACCAATTACAGAGTGAACTCAGGTCAACTAAGTATAGAGGGTTGAAAATGGAATTGGAACAGATGAGATGGTACAGTATGAGACAACACGAATAAATCAAAGAAACACACAAGAGGGTGTGATCTGAGAAAAGAGATTCAACATCCTCTCAGTACATGCAGTAGCAAGCTTTTTCAGGTGATTCCCACCAAGCCATTCTTATGGATGTTTTGAGTTTGCACCTTATTTTATATGATATTTTATGTTGTTGTCCTGTTGTCTGACTCTGTAGCTTGTATACAGCGAATTATTTCACCCTCACTTTTACACCTGTAAACTTGGAAGTTCAAGTATCTGAATTCCCCTCTGGCCATCAAATGGTCGGATCAAAGTCAAGAATTAAGGTCTTTGCACACAGGACCGTTGGGTTTCTTTCCGTTTGCTGCATGATTAAAACGCATTGGATTTGGTGTGCAAGGCTGTGCGGAATCCACACTGCGGATCCGAAAAGGAGTCATAAAAGGAGTCGATGAGTTTTTACCGCATGCGACAAGACGCACAAATTGAACTGGGTTCGATCGGGAAAAAAGCGCACAGCCGCAGCCACCTGCCGCATGGCAAATTCGGAGCCGGTGTGCATGAGGTCATAGAGAATCATTGTTTTCTTTAAAAAAAAATAATCGTCAGTTTTTTTCTGTGCGAAAAATAACGTGTCTGTGTGCAAAGCCCTTAAGGCTCTGGATTAACGCTATTTTCAAGAGATTTCACTGTTGCAGCTCTGTGGAAATCATGACCACCTGAGACCAGCCAACCTTACCTCCACTTTCTTCCCAGGCATGATAGAGGCGTGCGGGGTGAGGCAGCGGAACGGACAGGGCCCAGAGCCCTCACACCTCCACTGGAACGAGTAAGCCTTATTGGTGGGGTTCACCACGCTGAAACGTCTGAGGAATCACAGAAGACCGCGCGCGCACACACAAACACAAACACACACACACACACACACACACACACACACACACACACACACACACACACACACACACACACACACACACACACACACTTCTAAATGGTGTATTTGGGTCTACGTGGTAAGAATAGTTATAATTTATTATAAGCTAAATCTGATCCTTTAGATTATAGAAGGAACAGATGGTCACGTTTTAAACGGAACCGGATCGAATCCTCACACTCCCTATACATTCCATTATTGTGCCTTGATTTGTGGGCTACTGTAGCCGTAGAATTTGCACATATTATGATCTGTAGGCCAATTTTTAACTTTCATGTTCTGCTTTACAACTTTTTATGTGTTTTGTTATTTATTTATTTCTTATTTTTATTACCTGCTTCATTGTAAATCTGCACCATTGAAAATGGGGGCTCATCTGCACATTTTTCATCCAGGATTTAACTAAAGGTCATGATTATTAAGAGATACAGGTAAGAGATAAAGGTTAAGGATGTCCATAATTACAACACCAGAGGCAGCGCCACAGATCACGTTCAACCCAGAGTCACCTCAAAGAAAGGGTCAAACTCGTTCTTCTGCTATACCACAAGAATGTGGAACGCCTTACCGAAGGCCTTAAAGGAGTGTGGATCACTAGCATCGTTTAAAATCGCCCTGAAAAAACACTTACATGCAGCAGCCGTTCGCAACTGGTAAAAACAAACAGCCCAGCCCTCCCCTCCCCTGACCCTTCTTTGTATTTACCTACTGTATGTTCTTATTATTATTTTTTGACTATATCTACTGCATAGTACTATGTTCTATCCGTCTGTCATTCAATGTTATATGAGATACTTCAATGGTTTCCTATGGAAATTAGCTTAGTCTTTTCTAGGATCTCCTTTTAGTAGACCTTGTACCAGTGAACTGTACCGTCATGAAACTGTGTTAATGTCATTTTTTTCTACTCAATGGTAAACAAACCAACACAAAGTATAGTGTATACAGGGTATCTGCACATTTATAAAGTGACAATTTAAGGACTTTCAAGACCGTTTTAATACCAAACTGGTCAAACTGTCAAATATTAAGTAAGCAAGAGGCGAACATTGTGATAATAGCCGATCTACATGCTCACAACGCCTCGCAACACAATATTTATCTGTGGAACCGAGTCACATTAAATGTAATACCTACAATTCCAAGTGCTTGTCAGGGTGGGGGTCCCCAGTTCAAATATGTTTATTTTGGGGGTCACAGCCTAAAAAAGGTTCGAGAACCCCTGAATTATAGCATTATTATTTTATTGTTTTAAAGTGGTAAAAAGCCTCCATAACCTTCCAGTTGTCATACCTGGTAATGGGTACAGAGAGGCCCACAGAGTTGAACTCTATGACCCTGGTGTTGGGGTCCAGGGGGGTCCCCCTGAACTCAGGGCCACGGCGGTTCCCACTGATGTAGTCCGAGTCCTCCAGGTGAAAGTGGCAGTGAGGCAGCAGGCTGCGGCCCCTCACTGACATACAGGGAGCCTCCACCCCCTCCTGCAGGTTGGCAATGCTGGGGAACAACGTTTTTATTACTGCGATATCTGGGGTTAATCCATTCGTCGGCCATCACATGCCTTTCTGCAGCTCCTTCCCAGCCAGCACGCCCACATGGGTCCCGCATGGGTACGAGGTGGGCTACTTGGGTTCCACGTGGGCATGGGCTTGAAGTGGGCAAATTACACGGGTCCCACGTGGGCTACATGTGGGATAACTGGGCATGGGTTGGAAGTGGGCTTCCCGACGTGGTTCCCACTTCCCACATGGGCTATATGTGGGCTAACTGGGCATGGGATGGAAGTGGGCTGGCCCACATGGTTCCCGCATGGGCTACATGTGGGCTAACTGGGCATGGGATGGAAGTGGGCTAGCCCACGTGGTTCCCGCATGGGCTACATGTGGGCTAAATGGGCATGGGATGGAAGTGGGCTGGCCCACGTGGTTTCCGCATGGGCTACATGTGGGCTATACATTTGCCAAGGTGGGGCCCACCCAGGACCCATGCAGAACCCATCCAGAGCCCACGTGGGCTAGCCCAAGTGGGTCCCATATAAATTATTAAAAGATTAAGATAAAAGATAAAGATTAACGTGCAACATTGTTTTCTCTCCCAACAGTAAACAAACTAACATAAGGTTTAAGTGTATAGAGGGTATATGAACATTTCTAAAGTGACAATTTAAGGACTTGTTAATACCTCTGAAATGACAAATTGACACACAATGACACACAATGACACACAATGATACACACGCACGCACGCACGCACGCTGCGACTGATGTATGTTACATGCCTCCGTTATTCCATCGACCCGGAGTTGCGTTAATAACTCTCATCAGTCATCAACCATTGCACAGCAGCTTTCACTGAATTGAACCTCTCTCCTTTCATTGACAATGAGAGGAGATGAGGAGGCTGCTGTTACCTGCAGGACAGCCTTCCGTTGAACACGGCCACGTCCAGAGGAGAGAAGCGGATGTTGAAGGTGTGAGCGTCCCCGGGCCCCAGTGTTCCCACGCTGGGCTCCACGGTGAACGGAGGCATCTCCGGGTCTCCCATCATGAGAGACGTCACGCTGGCCAGAGCACTGGAGGGACGCATCCCTGCCGTTACTGCTGCTGACCTGCTGCCTGGCCGGGAGGCAGGGGTCCCGTCTGGAAGACAGGGTGCAGAAACACACATGTACACGCACGCACGCACGCACGCACGCACGCACGCACGCACGCACGCACGCACACACACACACACACACACACACACACACACACACACACACACACACACACACACACACACACACACACACACACACACACACACACACACACACACACACACACACACACACACACACACACACACTCTCTCTGTTTTAAAGTCTACTGACATGACCTTTAACCTCAGTTTTACTAAATCAAATATTAAAATACAGCAAGTAACGTTCAATATATCGTCACTGTCAGGCAGAAACCATATATCTCCAAGTTTCAAATGTGTATGTTTTTTCCCCCCTGAAATTAAAGCCCTACTTCATCATACAAAAGTTTCGCGATGCGTTTTTAAAATAATAACAAAAAAAGGAAGGTTTTGGACGTACAAGGTTTCCACCCGACAACGACAGTATACTGTAGCCCAGTGTTTCTCAAATGGGGGTACGTGTACCCCTAGGGGTACGCAGGGGTACTGCAGGGGGTACGTGAGGAAAAGAATAGAAAATGGGAATATGTATTTAGCGTTATGGTCAATGATAAAACATTGACAGACTTCGTGTGAACCGGCTCATTTGTATATTGTCAAACCAAATGACATCAATACCTTGATTAGCACAACTGAATAGAAAGCAATGTTTATTTGCCATTATGCTGTTTTGTTTTGAACATAATTATTTTGAACATAACTGGACTTTTGATTTCAATTTTCCTAGCAAAATGCTGTAGTCAGGTGGAAGGGGGTACTCAGCTTCAGAAATCAGTATAATGGGATACTGCAGCCAAAAAAGTTTGAGAACCACTGATGTAGCCTACTAAACAATATGCCTTGTGCAATTACAGTTGACATGTGGCACAGGTCATTTTCATAATGGCAAAGCAATTACCCCCTTGGTCATAGCTGGGGTTGTCATTTGGGTCCATGAGGACTTGCCAAGAGTAATCCAGCTTCACGCTGCCCTGGTTCACCATCTGTAGCCTGCAGACACAAATATGAGACACACACAGTCCCCATTATGTAATGGCTTCTCAAGCCATTAACGGTTTTTTAAAGAGAGACTAAGATGGGGGTGATGTGACAGACATTTGAACCCACAATATGGTGCTGAGAGAACATAGAATGTCCATTAGGCCACTAATGCACAACAGACTGCTTTTTAATTGAAATGTGTTTTAACGCTATATGGATACACAATAGTTTTAATAAGAAACGCACTTCACAATGGAGAAGCAGATTAGGTTTACAGAATGATGAAGGTAGTGACTATAGGTCAGAGTTCCCCGATTAGTTTTCCCCAAGGGCCGAATTATGTCTAGGGTACCAAGCCGAGGGCCACAAGATTGCAGGGGGCGACGGTTGTGTTCCCGCTACTCCAGTGACAGTTCAGATATCGTCGTTGTCAGGTGAAAATCGTGTATGTCCAAAACCGCATTTATCATTTTAAAAACGATTTAAACTAGTGAAAACAGCCGATCTACAAGCACACAACGCCTCGCGGTGCGAGGCGTTGTGTGCTTGTAGATCTGCTGTTTTCACTACTTTTGTGTGACGGCCTCCTATGATGAAGCAGGGCTTTACTTTGTGAAAGAACGTACAAATTTGGAGATACGAGGTTTCCACCCAACAACGACGATATACTAGTGTTGTTACTGATCTTACACCACCATTATTACTGGGGTTGGTGGGGGCCAGACAGTATACCCCTGCGGGCCGCAAATGGCCTATTGGGGAACCCTGCTATAGGTCCTGAATGTAATAGTGACTATAGGTCCCGAATGAAGGTAATAAGTTAAATACAGATGAATCAGAACACGGACAACATCCTCAAGCGGCTGAATGTGCTGTGGCTGAGTCCTGAGACAGAAATAAAGAAATAAATGACCCCATGTATATGATTTGTTACGTGCATCTGTCAGTAACTGAGCCTTTAATGAGCCATCATTAGTGTTTTCTTTAGGGGTTCATGCCCGAAGGGCTGAAATCCTATTGCTTTGTGCTCATTTTTCTCCCTCTGCTGCAGTTCTGTAAATTCCTGTGAGATGGTAAATGGTAGGGACATGTACATTTCACCAATGAATGATTGGAATTTGTGTACGTTGGGGGCGTTTAATTAAAGGTCAAAATATTTAATTCGAAAATTATAACTCCTACACTCAATACAGTGACTCAGTCTTATTTATACAAATCTTGTTACAGATATCCACCCATCCTCCCTCTACAGGTTTGCCTCAATAACTATTAAAGTCCATCTTAGGGCACCGTAGTTTAATTCTACCTATGAGTGCGGATTCTGCCAATGCTTTTCAATGGGAACTGAGATCTGTAACTCTGACAGCAGTGTACAAATGGAACTAAATGGACCCGTTCCATTTAGTACAATGTCAGAGTTAAGGGGGTCCTTGAAATTAAAAAGTTAGAGAACCAATGGTCTAGAACAGGGGTCTTCAACGTTTTCAGGCCAAGGACCCCTTAGTTGAGAGAGAGATGAAGCAGGGACCCCCACAACCTTTTCATAGATTCCATAGTTTCATTGTTTGACAACACAATCATCAGTGTATTTTGGATTCATGTCAAGTTGTGGTTTCAGATATTTAACCACTTGAACAGTCAATACTTAATAAACTTGACATTTCACTCTGTACTTGGCCTGCTCTTTTTCCCCTCTACACCAAAGCTCTTAAAATAGCCGATCTACAAGCTCACAACGCCTCGTGCTGCAAGGCGTTGTGAGCTTGTAGATCTTCTATTTTTGGCTACAGTTCTCAGAATATGGACAGTATAGGGTTCAAGTTGTTAATGTAAAAAGGATTGGAAGATTTGGAGGACCCCCTGTAGTAACTCTGAGGACCCCCTAGGGGTCCCGGGACCCCTGGTTGAAGACCCCTGGTATAGAAAAAAAAAAAAAACAGAAACAGTTGGCTTGAACCCCACATTTGGGCTAGTGTTCTGAGTTGTGTGTTTATGCTGGATAAATGATAAAGCATAGTTGACTCACTGGTGGAGCCTGGTCTGGTACAGCAGGGTGTCGTTGAAAGTGATGGATTCCGTTTCACAGCTGAACTTGGCATAGTCGCACTCAGCACTGACACGCAGCTCCAGCTCCCTGTGGGAGCCCTCCACAACGCTGCAGGACGGCTCAGGGTCCGTCTTTATCAGCTACGCACAGACATTAGTATGCATTTACGTGATTAATGTTGTGAACAGTGGTGGAAGAAGAAGACAAGTACTCACATTTTGTACTTAAAAAGTGCAATCTCAGCCTGGGAGATGTAGTGGAATAGAAGTAAAAGTATTTAAAACTGGACATTCTCCAGTAAAGTAAAAAATACCTCAAAATTGCCTAAAGGCATATTTCACTTTCAAAAAAACTTTTGGTAATTTTATTTTCTAATCAGGCTTTTATGAACACCATGAACAGATTTTAATTTGCTTGATTGAATATTTAGATATTTGATGTAAATAACATTTACCTCTCCAGGCCCAAGACCTCTCCACATACACACCCATTGTAACTTCAAACACCATTTTAACCATGATAAATTCATCAAAAACACCCATTACTTTTTTTCTGGTGACTCATACTAACGTCCTAATACGTGAGCAGGCCGTGTTTTTTGGATAACCTTTTTCATTTATTTTTTGGATAATTCTTTGGAATGAAAGAGATATACTGTAGCTCTACTTAACAACTGCATCATTGCATCATTAGCCATTTGGTAGCAAAACAGTCTGAAAAACACAAACACAAACACTAACATACCTTGTTCTTGGTAGGTTGTTGTTGTGGTGGGGATCCGACAGCCTGTCTGGAGGCCGTCACCCATCGGACCGTCCTCTGCCGGTCGTCCCAGTCAGCCACATGCTCCGTCGGCTGCTCAAACTCCACCTGACATAGCTTACACCTCATTGGCTGGCTTGCCAATGTCACCGGCTGATTGGAGGAAAAGGTGACATTTACTTCCTTTGAGCAGCCAGCATGGAGGTGTCCCACCTGCAGGAGAAGAACAGATAGAGAGAGAGAGAGAGAGAGAGAGAGAGAGAGAGAGAGAGAGAGAGAGAGAGAGAGAGAGAGAGAGAGAGAGAGAGCGCAAGAGTCAAATCATGTCTTCTTAATTGAGCTGATGAGCTCATGTGCATAATTCAAATGCAGATTTAACAATCACATAGGATCAATATGATTACATTAGCAAAACAAAACATTCTAAGACAATAGGAAGACATTTAATTTGAAGGCTCCAGAGGACCAGGCTGTTTGGATAGATACTGTCCCATCCCTCCATCCTCTACCTGTGGAGAGAAGGAGATGTGAGGTCCAGCTGCAGGCCACTCAAACCTCAGCACCTGGCCGCTGCTGTGGTTGGTCATGGTGAAGTTCTCCTGGTGGCGCCGTCCCACTTGGCAATCAGCGAAATTCAGCACTGCATAAGAACCTGCACGGGAGGAATAAACCACGTTGCAGGCTAGCAAAGACTTGCCATCATAGTATCCAAAAATAGGTATAGCAAAAAATAACAAAAACTGTTTTGGCCAAACTGTCAATTATTAAGTAAGCAAGAGGCAAGCAAACATTGTGAGGTATTTTCACAATATTTATCTGTGGAACCGAGCCACATTAATACCTACAATTCCAACTTTCCAAGTGCTTGTCAGGGTGGGGGTCCACAGTTCAAATATGTTTATTTTGGGGGTCACGGCCTAAAAAGGTTTGAGAAGCCCTGGTATAGAGCATTAACAAATTCATCCACCAGGGGCATTGACAATTCATTCTTATGACTTCCTATCTAGCCAAGCTTTATAAACTATATATTTTTAAAGAGAAAACAATAAAAATAAATAAAAAATAAACGAATATTCGACTTTGGTGAACAACGTCGAATAGTAACTTTGATATTCGAATATTCGAATATTTGGTGAATGAATGCCCTAGTATACTAGCTAGAACTATGGGTCTGTAGTTATCTATACTTCATACTTTCCCAGCCTTGTCTTTTAGTACAGGGACCAGAACTACACTCAGCATGGAGTCAGGTAAAGTACCATGAGTCAACATTCCTGAGAAAAAGAGAGACAGCAACACTGCCAATCTGGGGCCAGCAGACTTTAAGTGCTCAGCTGTTATATTATCCAGACCACTGGCTTCTCTGTCAGAAAGTTGCTCTATGACATTAAAAACCTCTTGGATATCAATAAAAATCAAACCTCGGTTCGAAGTGGAGCGGTGAATCTGTGTGTGTGTGTGTGTGTGTGTGTGTGTGTGTGTGTGTGTGTGTGTGTGTGTGTGACTGTGTGTGTGTGTGTGTGTGTGTGTGTGTGTGTGTGTGTGTGTGTGTGTGTGTGTGTGTGTGTGTGTATGTGTGTGTGTGTGTGTGTGTGTGTGTGTGTGTGTGTGTGTGTGTGTGTGTGTGTGTGTTTGTGCCTGCACAACAGCGCCCCTCCTTTAACTTGTGTGGCCACTCAAGGTATTGCCAGGCTACAGACATACCCAGCCAGCCAGCCAGCCAGCCAGCCAGCCACATAGCCAGCCAGCCAGCCACAGACATACCTGTCTATTGGGAGCGCTTTCACCGCTCCAAAAACAACTAGCCTACAGCCCCTTGGTGTGAAGCAGACAGACTGTGATGTTGCTCTCTCTGGAACTGCCCCCCTCCCCCTCACTCCATCTCTGCTTGCAGGCAGTTGGGACTGGGAGTGCGCTGCTTGTTGACGCCCATTTGTGATGTAAATCGCATCACAGGACAGCCGCCTACAGGCCAAAATTTGGGAAAATATTTTAAACATTTGGGGATTATGAGAAGTAGAGACACATCTGAAGGTGATAAAGTTGATGTTGGGCAAGGTACATGCGTTATTGATTTTTGTATTATGTTTTTTAGACAATTGAACAACTGCTGAACGTGGAGTTACAGATGGAAACACACACAAACACACTATTTTTGGGGGTGATTCTAATTAAGGTTGTGGGATGCTTTGTTCTTCAATTATACCTACATGGAAAGGTTCACCTTTAACACTATTAAACAGCACTTCATAATGCTGTCTCCAGAGGTCAGCGATGCCAACTGGATCTGTTACCCCCTCTATATTACATGGGAGAGCTGCTTTTGCCCTGTTAAGGGACTTTGCCTCTTTCCAGAATTGTCAGCCATAGAGTGAGCACTCAGTGCCTGCTCTTGCTTGCACGTTGGGTGTTATTCAGCTCTGTGACGTTGGACGCGCTGTTTCGTAAAAACAGTCTTCAACCAGGAAGAGTCTCCGTCAGGTGGATTATTTTTCATTTCTAACTATAAATGTATTTTAAGCGTGTGGTGGGAGGCCCAGACCGCGTCCACTAAGTAGAGTAAGCTTTCAACTGTCCACTGATACCTTTGGTTGGTGAGGGGCGAAACAGTTTTTGTTATTTTCAGACCAGACGAGCGGGTTTTCCGGTATTGCCAAGGAGGTGCGGAGGTAGAGGAACATAGCGTTAGGGAGAACTCCACTAACGCTATAGACCAGAGCTACCCTCCTACCTGTTTGGTCCTGCTCCACCTCGTCCTGAGGAGCTCCGCTGATGTTGTCCAGGGAGATGATGTCCTGGTAAGCCTCCGCAGAGAGCAGTATGACTGTGTTGTTGTACTGGTTGTCCTTCACCTGCACGGTCATCTTCACCGTGGCCCTGAGGGGCCGGTCGGAGCAGAAGCCCACCTCGAACTCCAGCTGCTGACCCACGCTCATCCTGAACGATGCACCGTGCACCAGCTGACCTTCTGAGGGCAGCGGAGAGGTGTCACCAAAGAGCACTGATTGATTGATTGATTGATTGATTGATTGATTGATTGAAGACTTTATTAGAAGTTTGCATAGGAAAAGGTACAGTTTCATGACAGTACAGTTCACTGGTACAAGGTCAACTAAAAGGAGATCCTAAGCTTTTCGGCTTATTTACACAGGAAACCTTTATGTATCTCATATCTATACTATAATTTTGCGAATGTCTGAGTGAGTGAGTGAGTGAGTGTCTGTCTGTCTGTCTGTCTGTCTGTCTGTCTCAGCGTTTCTCCTCGGTGGCTGGAGCAATTGATCTGAAATCGCATCACCATCAGCATATGAACACACCTGACATAACTGTGAAGCCCGTTTGTCACTTTCACAAATCGTATGCTGTATAATAGCATTTTTATGGTGTATCTATATCTTTTTAGCCTACAGTACCTTTTGTGACCACACATGTTAAGGGAGGGGCGCTGTTGTTCAGGCCATGCACAATCACACACAAACCAACACACACACACACACACACACACACACACACACACGGGGGGGGGGGGGGGGGGGGGGGGGAGGGAGTGTGTGTGTGTGCAGGCGGGCGGGCGGGGGGGGGGGGGGGATCATGCAGATCGGTACACAGTATCTCTGTAGCCGTTAAATGGAACGGGTATTTCTTACATTGATGCTCCTACATATTAGCATGCAAGCACCAGTTAAAGTTACTTTCCATCCCTAATATACTGTGTGCACAGTGCACATCCCATAATCCACACACTGCACATCATTTCGGAGCTCATATCTTTGAACGGGTAAGGGCTAGTAACATTGAATGACAGATGGATAGAACACAGTACTATGCAGTAGATATTGTCCGAAAAAGAAAAAAAATCACACTTGTGTGAACTGAGCGGTGGTGTGTGTGTGTGTGTGTGTGTGTGTGTGTGTGTGTGTGTGTGTGTGTGTGTGTGTGTGTGTGTGTGTGTGTGTGTGTGTGCAACAGCGCCCCTCCCTTAACATGTGTGGTCAGAAAAGGTTACTGCAGGAGTGCAGGCTACGGACACGGAGACAGACAGACAGACAGACAGACAGACAAACAGACAGACAGACAGACAGACAGACAGACCCACACACACGGCCACGTATAGGAGCGTTGTGACCACCGCTCAAAAAGATATTTACAATAGAAGGGTCAGTGTAAGGCTAGGCTAGGTTTATTTTTACCAGTTATGAGCGGCTGCCGCCTGTAAGTGTTTTTTTAGGGTGGTTTTAAAGGATGTTAGGGATTGGCACTCCTTTAAGGCCTTCGGTGGTGGTATAGCAGGAGAACGAGTTTGAGCACATAATGGGCGTGACAGTGGACACTTCAAAGTATGTGAAATGTTTCTTCTGTTTGTGTGTGCGTGCGTGCGTGTTTGTATTTTATTTTCAGTGACAGATTGTGCAAATATGAAGACAGAAAAACTGCCAAAGACAGTATTGCCATGATGATATACAGTAAAGAGTACATGCATTGCTCAAGTTTTGTCCCCATGAAATGTTGCCTTTGGAAAACACTAGACAGTAATATTATCTAGGCTCTGGAAAACGCAGTAAAGAACATATTGAGAAATCATTGAACCGTATGGGAGTGTGAAATGTGGATGTCATTGTGCAGTGAAGGTTTTCATGTCGGACCAATTACTTTTTCAACAAAGTTAGAGGCAAATATTTACAGTGCATTCATTGATATTTTTCATTAATCTCTTTTATGACTGGACTGCAGCTCAGAGTGGAAGCAGAGTTTGATGGTACTTGGTCAACAAAATGTGTTGTGGGGAGATATTACTGTAAATATTGGAGTAAACTTTTTATAATTTAGCCAAACTTGCTTCTCCCATTTAAAGATGGGGTGCCATTTTCCCCCTAAAACATGATGATCAGGTATTATGATTATACTAGGAGGAAGATCTTTTATAGTCCGAGCGTTTCAGGCAAACATCGTGCACTTTATGAAAGAAGCATGAAATTTGGCACACAGTTAGAACATGCCATATGGAACATTTTTGGCTATAGGGGCATCGCAGATTTGTCTTGGGAAACTTGTGGGAGCCAATCAAAGTTGCTCTCATAGACTTTACTATAGAGTCAAATAAATACAAAAAATAAATATGCTTTAAGTAGCATGTGAGGGGTCAAACTAGGTGTTATTCGGGATTCTGAATCCAATGCAAGCATTTGTTTTGCACGAAAAACATTCCTTTCCGAGAAACGGCCGCCACTAAACTTTGAAAAGTGATGACTCATCACTAAACCATAGATGTATGGGGTCCGTTTTTAGCCCTAGGAATGTTTTTCCTGCAAAACAAATGTTTGCATTGGATTCAGAATCCCCAAAAACACCTAGTTTGACCCCTTACATGCTACTTAAAGCATATGTATTTTTTGTATTATTTTACTCTATAGTAAAGTCTATGAGAGCCCAACTTTAATTGGCTCCCACAAGTTTCCCAAGACAAATCTGCGATGCCCCTATAGCCAAAAATGTTCCATATGGCATGTTCTAACTCTGTGCCAAATTTCATGCTTCTTTCATAAAGTGCACGATTACATCAAAATACTGCCCGAAACGCCTGGACTATTACAAAATAGTGTACAGAAAGTGTTAAAATTATGTTTTTATGTGGCCACATTCACCAGTTCATTAAGTATGCCTGGTTGCCAGGTGAGTTGTGACCCAGCTCAAGTTAACCACAACCACAGTGTTGGGTGTAAGGTAAAAGGAGAGGGGATGAGTTTATGATGTCACTAGAAAAATATTGTTCCTTCGAAACAATTGTGGGCTCGCTTCAAGCCAGAAAACAATGGCTATAAAAGTACAAAATGTCAAGATCGCAGGCAGTGCTCTCTTTGACGTTACAGACGTCAAAGATTGGTCCATTTTGTTCCAAAAATGTGTTGTGCAAAAGTTGACCCGCTGGTGGCGCTAAAACAGGCCAATGTAAGAAGGGTGGTATCTGTTCCTTGACCTATTGGGAATGTGCTTGCAAGATTTAACGCACATTGCAGGCTGTGTTCATGATTTGAGGTGTTTTTGGCTTTGGCCACTTTATCGCTGCTTGCAGCTATATTTATTATTATTATAATCTTTTTTTTGTGTGTGCACTTCATAGGCATATTAGATAAAGGTCCTTAGATTGTGTCTAGAATGTTTCATGCAAATTGCTAAAAAAAATCCTAACGGGTTTAAGCGTTTCACAAACTGCTCAAAATTATATAGCGCCCCCCTTTGGCCAATTGGAGTAAGATTGGTTTTAGTGATATTTGGACTAACACTCTACATCTTTGCCAAATGCCATGAACATGTTACTTTGCATGTATGATTTAGAGGCAGAAGAATAATTTGCATAAAACTGCAATATTCATTGAATTATTAAAAAAGCATGTTTCAATTTAAAAAAAAAATCTGATCTGACAGATCTTTAGATATTGGTCCAAAGTTCATGTAAAAAAAAGTTTTGTGGACGTGACGCGAAAATTCCAGAATAAAAGCGGGTTTAAGCGTTTTACAAACTGCTCAAAATGGCGGAAAATCTAAGGGCGGAGCTTACTCAACAAAGACACAGATGTCTTCCGCTCGAGTCAAAGCACGCGTGTAAGCAAGTTGCATGTCTTCAAACGAAACGAGGCATGACTTATGCCCGTTTAAAGTTTGAATTTTCAAACGCTTCGTATAGCGCCCCCCTTTGGCCGATTGGAATAAAATTGGTTTCAGTGATACTTTGACTAACCCTCTACATCTTTGCCAAATGCCATGAACGTGTAACTTTGCATGTATGATTTAGAGGCAGAAGAATAATTTGCATAAAACCACAATATCTATTGAATTATTAAAAAATTATATTTCACTTTAAAAGAAATCCGACCAGACAGTTTGACCGTATTGGTCCAAAGTTCATGTGAAAAAAGTTTTGTGCGCGTAACGCGAAAATCCCAGGAGGAGATAGATTTTTACTGTTTTTCATATAAGATTTATTGAACCGTGGGTCGGAAAATTAAAATTCCCTTTTCCCTGGATTCCTTGGGTCATGACGCATCTCCTCATATAGGCCACGCCCATTTGCGTCAGGATAGATTTTCCGCCATTTTGAATTTTCTTCAAAACACACTTTTTGCTCCTTTTCCTACATATTTTCTCCAAATGTCACAAAAATCGATACACACGATCTATGGACTCATGCGATAAACATATTTAAACGATATTTTGATAGTCCATACCGTTCTTCCGTAACAGGGTTCCAAAGTTAGCGGGAGGAGCCCGTTTTGTAAGAAGTAGCCATAAATCACAAACGAAACATCCAGTCAACACCAAATTTTAACCACAAGTGGGGGGCGCTATACTGAACATATACCCAAAAGCATTTCCACTTCGACCCATAGGGGGCACCACAAACGCGCAAAACGTAACCGTTTCATGCCAAAACGTGTTTTTCAGGGGGAACGACCCTCTCAAAACGAAACACTAACACCAACCGCTACACAAGGTTGCACAGACTTAGCGAGCTGCAGGCACACTTAAAATTTCTTAGAAATTTTCTTTTCTAGTTAACTCAGTGTTTTTCAGTTGGGCCTTTTGACTCAGAGGCTGGAGGAAGTAACCACACATACACATTATTAAATGTGAACATTATAACCACACCTGGGAGTCTATTAGAGTAATGTTAACTCCATAGACACAGAAAAAAAACTGAAACAGTGCAAAAACACACCTCTTTCAGTTTTGAGATTGTTCAATGCAATAAGGCTGTACCTGAGTCTGTGTTGTCCTTTAACTGCGTGGTGTGGATAGAACTACAGGGGTTACCCTGAGCAGCCTTCAGGGTGAAAACTCCTTGTTTATCCAGCATGTCCATCTGAACCTACAATAGCACAAAAACAAAAGCAAGTTTGAGTTCTTCATTCCAGTGGTTCCTCATTAAAGGGTGTATTTAAAACTAATTTAGGCCTGAACGCAAATCTGTGTGTCACTTTAGATTTGAACCACTTTAACCATTATTTTATGCTTTAACTATTAAAAAATAGCAGATAAACAAGCTTGTAGATCTGCTATTTTTGAAAAATTGTGAACATTTTTGCAAGTCTTTGGATATTTTTGACAATATTCTAATACATGTCTTCTAAATCCTTCTTCCTAAATCAGTGGTTCTCAAACTTTTTCATGTCAAGGACCCCCAAAATTACATGTATTTGGCCGCGGACCCCCATCTCAAAATATGTTGTTCCAGGGACCATCAAAAAATCATGAAAAAAAGATCCACAAGCTCGCAGCGCGGCACCGAGCTTGTATATCTGCTATTTTTCAATAGTTAGAGCGTTAAATAATTCTAGGCCTAAATGAATGGTCTACGTTCACTGGAGACAACAGAATAATCTAATGTGACACTCAGGGGCGTCACAAGGGGTAGGAAAGTTAGACTGAGTTACTGGGGCCCAAGGTGGAGGGGCCCTAGTAACTTTATCTATTGAAAAATAGCAGATATACAAGCTCACAGCGCGGCACCGAGTGCCGCGCTGCGAGCTTGTAGATCTGCTATTTTTGAAAAAGTCGTGAAAATGTGTGAAAATCTTTGAATAATATGCAATTTTTAAGCGAACATTTCTAACTGAAATGTTGCTTCTGGGGGTCCCTGGAACGAAATATTTTGAGATCGGGGTCCGTGGCCAAATACATATCATCTTGGGGGTCCTTGACATAGGTTTCTTGCACACATTTTCACGATTTTTCAAAAATAGCAGATCTACAAGCTCGCAGCGCGGCACTCGGTGCCGCGCTGTGAGCTTGTATATCTGCTATTTTTTTTAATAGTTAAAGCACAGGGGCCCCACAGTGAATCCTTGTACCCGGGGCCCAGAATTTGGTGTGACGCCCCTGGTGACACTGACCTGAGCTGAAACATTGCTGTCATTCCTCAGCACCAGGGCCACAGTGTGCCTGCTCCCCACAAGCAGCCTTCCCAACTGCAGGACGTGCTCTCCCTGGGAGTTCCTCAGGGCTGGACGCACCACACACACACTGGGTAGGTTGCCCTCTCCCATCAAGTCAAAGGCCAACGTCCTGTTCTTCACCATGGGCAGCGTGCTGGTTCAAAGAGAGCATAGCAGAGAGACAGAAGTCAGAGAGAGAGAGAGAAAGATAGATACTGAGAGGGACAACACTAACATGCGAGGAGCTAAATCGTCTGAGGTTTTGGACAAGTTTGACGCCCCCCCCCCCCCTAGGCACGCGATGCAGAAGGGAGAGGGAGAGCGGGAGACCTCTTGTGTCCGCTGAAAGCACAGGAAAGTGGTAGCGGTCGACGTGAAAATAAAAAGAATAAACACTTCTTTGGTATTTTCACCCTTTTTTCCTGCATAGTACTGCGTTTTATTTGTCTGTCATTCTATGTTAAATGCGTGTCTCCACAGAAAGCAGTGAGCACAGTGGTAGCAGGCAATTTACAAAAATAAACACTTCTTTTGTATTTCCCCCCTTTTTTCCTGCATAGTAGGCCTACTGCGTTTTATTTGTCTGTCATTCTATGTTAAAGTTATACCATGTAACTTTTTTTATAAAACAAATCTTAAAATTGTCCTAACTGTTAAATCGCTAAAGTTTTAGAACACCCACTCTGTTATTTTCAGCTTCTAAAGCCTTCTCTTTATATGTTTTCTATGATCCTTGCCGGGGTCCAGTTTTCGCGAAAAAATAGCGTCATCTGCATCATCTGTATACGTTGGCCAATCACATCGCGGATCATACACACATGATACACTACCGGCCAATCACAGCTTATCTGCCATGGTCTTCAGGAAGTAGCCTCGCTCAGCTACAGTGTTTACCATGGTGAAGGATTCTTAACCTCTTAATCCCCAAATCCTGGCCAGAAAATTACGTTCTACCATGCGTTCTACCCCTCCACGGATTTGTATCGGTCGCGGTGGTTTGCGGCGCCGCTCCGGTGGTCCACGGCGGTGGTCCGCGACGACTCCGGGCGAAAAACGGCCCAAAAAAGCAATACCGCTACTAACCACTAGCTTAGCAACTTACACAGTATAGCTTTAAATGCGCGTCTCCGCAGAAGCACAGTGGAAGTGTGCGACGTGTAAATAAAATAAATAAACACTTCTCTTTGGTATTTTATGAAAATGTTGCTAAAATCAATGTTCCCTGCCATGAAGGGAGCATAGCCAAAAGCTCCCAAGCAGCGAGGGGGCGTCAACCTTGTCCAAAATCTCAGC
The DNA here is from genome assembly GCF_963921795.1 of Nannobrachium achirus. Lineage (NCBI taxonomy): Eukaryota > Metazoa > Chordata > Actinopteri > Myctophiformes > Myctophidae > Nannobrachium > Nannobrachium achirus. Next base: position 59,693,808 of record NC_137820.1, on the reverse strand, counting down.
CGATTGAGCTCCTCGCCACTAACATACTGTAGCACTTCTGAAAGAATTAAACATGTGGTAACCTGAGAGTGAACACACACACGTGCAGACGCACACGCACACGCACACACGCACACACACACACACACACACACACACACACACACACACACACACACACACACACACACACACACACCTGGTGGCCCCCTCCAGTGTGGCCTCAAACACAGCGTGGTAGAGCTGCATGGTCTGGGGTGTGAAGGTGACCACTGCAAAGGCGTGTGATTGGCTAGGAATGCACAGTCTTGCAGAAGACAACTCAAACACTTCCAGACTGCGGGACAGCTGTAGAGAAGAACAGACTACTTTAAAAAGCTGCTAGCTAAAATCCACTTGACATCCACCAGCAACATAGCCCTGAAACATTGCATTCCATAATTGCGACCGTCAGGTCGCACTTACTACCAAAACCTGATCCCCACTGATCAATATTAAATCCCGAAAGACACTAGGAGGTGCTCTTATTGGGCCCCTCATTGATTACGGAGTCCTTGTCTGGTATCGCGACGCCCCAGCTGCCTTAAAGCTAAAGCTCCAAACAGCCCAAAACAAACTAATTAGGGTTGTGCTTGGTCTCCCTCCTCTGACCCACCTTACCGAGCATCACCACGAAAGCGTGGGGTGGCTCAATGTAGCTGACAGAGTACAGCATCTTGCAATGGGCCTGGTGTACAAGATACACTACACCTCCAAGATTCCCATGTACCTGACAAACTACTTCTTAAAGGTCAAGGATGTTCACGATCATAACACCAGAGGCTGCTCCACTAATCATCATCAGCGTAGATTTAACACTAAACAAGGCGCTAACTCGTTCTCCTGCTATACCATCAACATGTGGAACGCCCTTCCACAAGCCCTAAAGGAGAGCAAATCCCTAGCCTCCTTCAAAATTGGTATGAAAAGTCACCTTCAGACAGCAGCTACCCGTGACTTGTAAATAGACTAAGCCCCCATGCTCCCCCCCCCCCTTTTCTTTGTATTCTTCCTTTTGTATTTGATGTTATGCTTTTGAAACTGATATTATCCTAGATAAAGTACTATGTTCTATCCGTCTGTCTTTCAATGTTATATGAGATACTTAAGTGTGGTTCCTGTGGAAATAAGCCTCGGCTTTCTAGGATCTCCTTTTAGTTGACCTTGTACCAGTGATTTGTACTGTCATGAAACTGTACTTTTTTCTATTGCAAACTTCTAATAAATTCTTCAATCAATCAATCAAAAACCTCCACCGGCTGTCTGTCCGTCCGTCCGTCCGTCCGTCCGTCCGTCTGTCCCTCCGTCACACGTCACACGTCACACTTTTGCCCTGCTCATATCTCCGCAACCGTTGCCCCGATCCATGCCAAATTTTGCACACATACTCCTTGCCTGCCAAACTACAACCTCCAAGGACCCCCGGAGCTCCAGGGACCCCCAGGTCCCTGGGGGACCCCCGGATGTAAAAAATGACCAAATGTGCAAAAATGACCAAATCACCACCCCAACGGGGCTGCTCACGGGGAATTCCCGGGAACCACCGACTCCTGGTGCTCCAGAACGGATGCAAAAGTGGTGACGCCCCCAGTGGAGGACCCCCTACACTGCAGCTCACATAAAATGCCGTAACTCGGGCTAGGAGCGTCCGGGAGAGCCGGGGCCGGTACCTATTCGTCCGCCTCGGTGGCGCGGAGACCCCACCCCTCATTTCTCACATGGCCCTCTTCTAGCGCCACCATGAGGCCGATTCTTGCAAAACACATTTTTGGCCCTAAAATCATGCAAATCGGGACACAGTATGTCTACACTCAAGTCATCGACTTGGATCTGTCCCATATAGCGCCACCTTCAGGCCGATTTTTTAAAACACATTTTTGGACACTGCTCCTACAGATTTTGCCCTAAAATCACGCAAATCGCTACACAGTATATCTACACTCATGTCATCAACATGGATCTGTCCCATATAGCGCCACCATCAGGCCGATTTTTTCCAACACATTTTTGGACACTGCTCCTACAGATTTTGCCCTAAAATCACGCAAATCGGTACACAGTATGTCTACACTCTACACTGATGTCATCAACATGGATCTGTCCCATTTAGCGCCACCTTCAGGCCGATTTTTTCAAACACATTTTTGGACACTGCTCCTACATTTATTGCCCTAAAATCACGCAAATCGGTACACACTTGCTCTACACTGATGTCATCAACATGGATCTGTCCCATTTAGCGCCACCTTCAGGCCGATTTTTTAAAACACATTTTTGGACACTGCTCCTACAGATTTTGCCCTAAAATCACGCAAATCGGTACACAGTATGGCTACACTCATCTCATCAACATGCATCTGTCCCATATAGCGCCACCATCAAATTTTTCCACACTTCTACACATTTTGGCCTAAAATCACGCTGCGACCTGACGGTCGCTTATCTCCCGATTAGGGAGTCTTACTGGTATATATATCATAAAACTATCTGATAACGGATGATTTGCACTTCGTTTCAGTTCAGTTCGTTTTATTTTACAGCACTTTTGGACAGTTCGATACAAGGGCATGTCTGTTATCAGTGCATCTGAACATACATAGTATCAAAAAATTATAATAAATAAACAAATAAATAAATAAAGAAAGAAAAGTTCATGGCACAGATGGTGAAGTCCATTTGACATGATTAGGTGTCCAAGGTGCCAAAAAAAGGGAATAGGGAGAAGGATAATGCTTATCCGAGCCCTACCCCTGGCTCAGATTCATAGTAAAAAAGTAAGACAAGTAAGAAAGTAAGTAACATTGGTGTCTGTGTCTCACACCAAAAATAGCTGTTCTACAAGCTACAGATCTTCTATTTTCGGTGCGAGACACGATTCGCAACCATCTATAAATCAGGCTTAAGATCCCCATTGCCTTGCCCTACCTTTATGCTGACAGGCTTGATGGCGAGGCTGAGCAGGCAGGGCACCTTGCCGTTGTTGGTGAGTTTGAAGCGGGCCTGGGCCGAGCGCCCGACAAGCACATTGTTGAAGAGGAACCTGTTGTCGTCCAGGACATAGACACCTTCTGCGTCGCGGAACTCCTCCGAGGACAGCAGACTGCTGCTACGACACAGATGATGCTCCTCAAAGATAGAGCCAAAGTCTCCCCCGATCCCTGGAGAAGCATATTATAAAACAGCAAAAAGAAAGCTACCTGACACATTGGAGAGAAGCAACCCAAAAGCAGAGCAAACTAGAATGCTAAATTGGCCCTAAACAGAGAATATAACGTGGCAGAATACCTGAGCAAGGTGACCGACACAAAACAAAGAAAAATCTAGGTACAGACTCAGTGAGCACAGCAGTCTTGCAATCGAGAAAGGTGGTCATAGGCATACCTGGCTCCCTAGAGAAAACAGACTTTGCACCCACTGAAGTATGTGTATGAGTATGAGACACAGACACAGACACAGAGTTGGAAAGAAAGTCTAGTTAAAGTATGTCTCCCACATCTAAATGCAGTGTGTAATGTTGGGATTTTGGAGTTATCAAGATGGAAGATTCAGATATAAAATAATGACAATCAAGGAGTCCTCAAGGAAATGTGGTTGGAAGCAAAGAAGGCTCCTGCAGAATCCAGGATGGTTGGCAGCCCTGAATAGCACACACCCACCTGGCACACAGACTTCAGCCACCAGTCTGTAAGGGATGGCCCCGGGCTGGTCTGAGGGGTCACGGTCACTGATGTCCACAGACAGACACTCGCTCCAGTTGCCCACCTGCTCCGCTCCACAGTCCACAGTCACCACCTGGTGAGCCCCCGGCAGCAGGGCCCCTGCACAGGGGGACACCGTGAACACGCCCACAGTGAGGCGCATCTGGAGGAGGTGGATGAGGGCAGAACAATGTAAATGCCAGGAAAGGTGGGTGGGTGAGTGAGTGAGTGAGTGAGTGAGTGAGTGAGTGAGTGAGTGAGTGAGTGAAACTAAACCAAATATAAAACAGCAAAAGAAAGCCATACACAAAGAGACACATACTTCCCACAGATTATAACCACACAAGGAGAGTTTGAAAACATGACCAATGATGAAAAACTCCCATATTTGCTGGGTGAAGTACGACAATGTGCAAACACAGCAGCAAGATTTGTGAGCTGCTGTGATAGGAGAAGGATATCAAATGGAGTGTGTGTGTGTGTGTGTGTGTGTGTGTGTGTGTGTGTGTGTGTGTGTGTGTGTGTGTGTGTGTGTGTGTGTGTGTGTGTGTGTGTGTGTGCGTGCGTGTGCGTGTCCTTATCTCGCACACCGCTTGACCGATCAACGCCAAACTCTTGATACGTGCAGCCGGTTGGCTGAATCACATATTGAGTTTTCACTTACGGTACACACATGGGGGTGCCACAAAATCACAGTTTGCTTGTTTTACCTTCACCAAATTAAGGTCACATGATCTCGGGAGTCATGTGACAATGAGTGTCAAACTGCTTGTTGATATTCTAAACTGTTTGCATGTGAGATTTTGATATTATATTTATTTTTTACAAAAAACAAACAACAATTTGATCAAAAACATCATGAAGGAATTTGGAATCACATGTTGAAGAACCTCTATACAGTGCAACTCTAAAGTAGCTTTCACTTCTGACCAGTGGGGCATCCCAAATGTGAAAAGGTGAACAGTATGTTGTAGAAACACTAGTAGCCTATATCCCCTGCAACGTCCTCTGGTCCCAACGTTGGGTAGGCAGCCTGGCCTGGCAGAGATATGCACTCCGCTGAGTGCTCCTTTCTGGTCGTCTTTGTCCTTGTAATGCTTTGGCACACAGAACCTCAATCCTCTCACCTGCGTGACACCTGTGTCTTTCTGAGTGGACTCCATACGTCTGCTGGCAGCAGGAAGTTTGGCTGAATTGCTCTCACGAGGCACACGCTTTACTGGACCTAAAGCTCTGAGACAGACAAGGACCAAAGCAGCAAGGTGTTGTTAGTCAGTAATACGTAAGTAATACATATTGTTGTTTTGACACCAATACCTTGTAAATACCTCACAAATACCCTCACAATGTTTGGGGATTGAATTGAGCTTGATAGCGAAATGGCTCCTCAAATCCACCTACACATTAGACTCCTTGTGTGACTGTATATGGGTTATTGTATAAAAATTACTTGGATCTTATATCTTAAATCTTCTGATATTGAGATACAATTTCACTACTTTATACAGTCTGATTATGGGCAATAGGATGCCATTTCACCATGGAGCACTTTCAGTGGCATCATTTCAATTTTGTACAAGCCAGTGAGTAGAGTATATCGTAAAAGCCTCTATGAGTCAACTAGCGTTGCCAGACGCTCATCCACACTCCCCTGTCTTAATGAGTCTGGAAACGCAAGGCTATGAGTCAACCATCATTATCCGACAGAGACCTGCAGAAACCTGACCATGATACTTTTAGTTTAGTACTTTTGAGTTCTATAAAGGTATGTATAATAATATATAGCCTAATGTAAAATGTTTTCCATGTATAATGTTTCCATGTTGAATTTGTAGGACAACAATGACAAGTCTGGTACGATATTTATGATTTGTTTACAAAGGTTGACGGTGATTGGATCTAACTCACATTATGTGGAAGTATCAGCCCTGATGAATGTGTGTGGACTGTACTCTATACTGTGTGTGTAAAGGCCTCCTACCCTGGCCTCCCGTGTGGTCCGGGCATGTGCTTGATCAAGCAGCAGATGCTGAAGCGGGTTTCAAACTCTCCTGTGTTCTCAATGGTAAAGGTCTGGGTCCTCCTGCAGCCGTAGACCAGTGGACCGAAGCTGATGCCACTTGTAGGTGTGATCTTGTACCTAAGAGACAGATATAGTAATATAGTGCTATTATTGGCCATTTTAGTGGCCATAAGCGATGATCATAAGCGATGATACATTTGAGAACAAAATAACAATTTTTTGCGTTGATTGATCGACAAAAGACAGAGGATGTTCACATGGATTTAAATCACACATTTGAATGACAATTATTTCATCATTCAAATAAATAATCATCTATACAAATCTTGTCATTTGAATGAGGGACACATTACACATTACAATCTACATAGGCGAAATACTACTAAAACTAATGTCAGTAATGCCATATTGATCCCCAAAACAATAATGGTCTGACCTGGAAAAGACTGACTGGATGGAAACCTTGACTGGAATAATGGCTATGGTCTCTCCTTTCTCCCCAATGCTTGGCTCGATCACCTGCAGAAGTGAAAGTTTGGACATTGTACAGTACGGTTATTTATGCTCTAGTGACTAGTGCCACTGTTTTGGACTGGTAATGGATACAGATTCAAATGCCAAATGTACAGGAATACCCTGTTCCCTGAGTAAACCATCAACCATAAGCAACGTAAGTTCTAACCTGGCACCGCAGAACAGGCTGATCTCTGAGTGAGACTTCCTTGTTGTGCTTGAAGAGAACCTGCACTGCTGTGGACCTCTCTGAGGGCAGCAGGGTGCCATGGTGGGGGGAGATGGTGAACATGGAGGCCAAGCGTTGCTGACACAGGTCTGTCCGCTCTAATATGAATCTAATGCAGAACAAAATATAGAATAAAACCCGGGACCAAAATTGGATGTGTAGCATTGTCCATAGCATTGTCTACCTGTTGGCCGGGACCCCGAATTATTTTGGGGGGTCACCAGATGATTAACTTAATGTGCAACATTGTTTTCTCACTCAACAGTAAACAAACCAACATGATGTTTAAGTGTATAGAGGGAATATGCACATTTCTAAAGTGACAATTTAAGGACTTTTTTAATACCTCTAAAATGACAAATTAAACATTGGCCAAATTGTCAAATATTAGAGGCATAGCCGATCTATTTTCACAATAGAACCGTGTTATACATAATGTAATGCCTCAACTCTTAGTGCTCGTCAGGGTGGGGGGGGTCCCCAATTAAAATGTGATTATTTTGGGGGTCGTGGCCTGAAAAGGTTGAAAACCACTGGTCTATGGTATCCAGCTACCTCTAACAACTCATAAATGGGTGCAGGAATGTTTCATTTAAGCATATTCATTTGTTTGTTACATGCATGTTATTGGTGCTGCAGTTCAGCAGTTGACCTGACTGTTCCAACTCACTTGTAAGCTATTTCATATTTTCCTTTGTTCTTCAAGTTGACAAACCGCTTCACCTCTTCAGACACCTTGATGGTTCCAAAGTCCAGGCCACCATTCGCTCCTGGGTCAGAAGGAATGACAGGCACCTCTAAATATCTTTCTCACCACACAAAGCCCAACTCCAGCTTCATCATTTAAAATCTAGCCCAGCCAAAGTATGTTAACCCCAACATTTTCAAACAAACCTGCACTGAAAGATAGATTTTAAGTCTTTCATTTGTAAGTTGTCACCATAACTACCTTTAGGAAAGGCAATGTCCAGAGCTACATCGTACGCTTCAGCAATGATGAGCATGTTCTCAGTGTGCACGATCCCAAGAATGTTCTCCATATCTGACACCTGAGAGAGACACGAAAATAAATCAATTAATTAATTTGCTTGTAGATGAGCTATTTTCGGCACGCAACACCATCATCATACGTACCGGTAGAAAAAATGTGCTTAAAATGGATATCTCATGGTGATTATTATTTTTACTTTTTTTGGGAACACTTTAGCTGAAACATTGGTGAAATAAATCGGTATGCAGCGAGCTATACAGTGTTACACTGGGTCTCTACACTCCACAAAATTCCCTACATCCAAGTGTGAATTTCTACAGCCCCGATGCTTATGCTGTTTTCTAGTGATGGGAAATCCCGTTCATTTCAGTGAACGAATAATTTCTTTCACGTTCACGGTAATGATCCGTTCAAATGATTCGTTCACGTTCACCGTTCAGAGCGCGATCGTCCCGTGAAAAACACAATCGCGGGAGTCGTTTTTATGACGTCGCGAGTACAGGGTGTGAACGAAAGTGTGAACAACACATTTCAGGGATTTGAATGAATCGTTCACAAGTCTCGCAAACGATTCGATTCTTATGAACGGGTCACTCATGAACGACACATCTCTACTGTTTTCCCATTACCTCCAGGCGTATGGTGCGCTTGATGTTGATGGGCTTCACGGCTCTGAGGTAGAACGTCAGGCAGAAGGAGGAGTTGGGCGCGATGGCGCCACACTCCTGGGACACGCTGAACTCACCACCCAGCTCCTCCAAACCGCTCAGCCTCCAGGCCGCTGGCAGAGAGGTCTTGTTACGCAGCGTCACACTGCGGCTGTCCTCCCTAGAAGAGGACAACAGGTGGGGGTGAGTGGGTGGAGGGGGTGGGATGAAGGAGAAAAGGAGATGGTAGGAAAGGGGGGAAGAGGAGGGAAGCATGACAGCGAGTTCATGGGCAGAGGGAGGGAAGGGAAGGAAGAAAGAATATGAGGATAAGACGAGTGCACCTCACTTAGTTCAAGGATTCTGTTATGTATATACAACCTACACCAGGGGTCGGCAATTAGATTTGGCCTCGGGCCAATTTTTTTCTAAGGCATTAGATGGCGGGCCAGGACAGGCAATGAAAGCCCAATTTAAGAAATTCATAGTTAAACAATGTTACTGGAACTCCAAGACAGACTGCCTTACAATAGGCATCTGTGATAAAAAGAAAAGAAAAAAAGATAAAAAGAATACAAGTGCATGCATACTGTAATATTAACAGGCTTAGATAACACAACGTCTTGTCGATGTGTTGAAGCATTGGGTTTAAAACCAAAATATCAGTCGCATTTGACCTGTTTTTTTCCTCCATTGATTGTGCGTTGTCATCTTTTCTTGTGAGCACTCAGTAGCTTGAGGTAGCACCCAATGCTACAACAACCATCCTACCACATTGAAAATTCAACTTTGTAAAAAAGCAACAACAGTCTGTGACAACAGCACCTGTGCTGCGTTTTCTTGTTTGGCTCATCGCTGTTCCGCCTGCTGCGGGCTGAGCCATAAAACCACACTAGCTGGAACGTGCCGTGTGCTGCTATGATAGGTCTGATGGGCTGTGCCTCCACCTGTGGATGATCCGTTGATTCTGAATCTGTTCACTCACTATTCAGTCAGTGCTCTGTGTCCCGCGACTAAGAACCGGATCCCATTGTTAATTTAAAAGAGCCGCTCAAAAGACCCGATTTGTTCGCAAACGCCCCATCTCTGCAGTGCCGGCCTCGGCTCCCGAGTCCTGTTGCGTTGAACACAAGTGTTTCGAACAGTTTTGGCCCACGGGCCGCCATACAATCTTCAGAGTTAATTCTCTGAGAGTGCATGTGCACTTCCATTTGCACACTCTCCGAGTTACTAATGGGTAAAGGGTCTTCATTTGTACACTCTCTCAGAGTTAAATTATTTTACTGTGTAAGGTTGTGCGCTGCGCTCTGATACCTGTGCAGCAGTATCCTGTCAAAGTGCAGCTGCTTGCGGTCCAGCTCCAGCTCTGGTCGGACCCCCCAGCAGGAGAGCTGGATAGTGACAGGCTCTGGGTTGTCCTTGATGCAGCACACCAGAGTGTCCTCAATCTGCCCAGCGCTGGTGGGGTACGCCCACACACTCAACTCCTGGTGGGAGGCAAGCAGGACACAGCCCAGTGTCAGGTCACATATTATGACCCAGCAGTAACCATGTTGAGTAGGGGTGTAACAATATAGTAACTGAATCGAAACATCTATTTAAATTTGCAATGATCTGGTGGCCTACTGGTCAAGACGAATACCACATACAGTAGGCACCGCCACACCGCGGCGTTGCAGATTCGATTCCCGAACCCGACTACCTTTGCCGCATGTCACTCCCCATCTCTCTCCCCATTTCCTGTCAAACCAAACTGCTAACAATAAAGGCATAAAAGCCCCCAAAAATACATAAAAAAATGATTTACTCTATTGTTTGCAAAAGCAAAATATCGGACAGTTTTGGCTTTGTATCGTATTGTATCTGCATTATTCGGTATCGAATCGTTTTGCAATGCAAATAATTGATTGTATGGAAACTAATTGTATTGTGCCTTGTATTTGGCAATTTTAAGAGGGAAAATAAAAAAGAGGGGTCTAATTACCTTTCCATTCCATATAGCTACTCTTGGTCAATCGATAAATGTGTGTAATCTCCGTGTTCATGTCAAGGTGGGTTTGTCCATATGTGTTGAAATATAATGTCAATGTATTTGCTAGATAATCACAGCGTTTTTTTTTTACACGGTTTACACTGATTTCATTTCTTCGCTAAATACTTACTATATCGATTTTAAATCATTGAATCGAATCATATCGTATCGCCATGAATGAACCAACATCGTCCATGTATCGTATCGTCAACCACGTATCGTGATGCGTATCGTATCGCTGTTAAAATGTATCGTAACACCCCTTGTGTTGAAATGTATCTGCCTGAACTAGCTCGCAAACTACACAACAAGTAATAGAAAGTAGGCAAATGTGTGTTCTCTTCCACCCCTCTACCTGTTTGTCATTGGGTTGGAGGGTCATGGTGGGGGGGTCTAGGAGGTAGGTGGCCGCCTTGGTGTCATGCTGGAAGCAGAAATGGACCTCAGCCTCGAGAGCCGAGTCGTTGTGGATCACCAGCCTCGCCATGTTCTCCGGATACTTCTTCTCCTTGTACCTGCGCGCACACACACAGACACACACACACAGACACACGCACGCACGCACGCACGCACGCACGCACGCACGCACGCACGTACGCACGCACGCACGCACGCACACAGGTTCAGAGATGCCCAACATATTACGAAATGGTAATCAAACACCGGACATCTTTTCTTTATCTCACCTGTCTCTGGTCTTGCCGCAGAGCAGCGGTCCAAACTCAAACACGCTTGTGTTTATAACATATGCCTTCTGGAGGCCTTCGTCCACACGAGACAGCCTCTTATTCAAGGCAAACAGAGTCCTGAGACAACACACACACACAGGGTGTAAGTCAGGTAGTCAGGGTTGTCGCAACAAATTCTGGGCCCTGGGTACTATTGAAAAATAGCAGATATACAAGCTCACAGTGCGGCACTGAGTGCTGCGCTGCAAGCTTGTAGATCTGCTATTTTTGATAAAACGTGAACATTTGTGCAAGTCTTTGAATATTTCAAATCCTTCTAAGGTTTTTTGAAAAACCTATGTTTCTATGTCAGTGGTGCTCAAACTTTTTCATGTGAAGTATCCCCAAAATGATATGTATTTGGCCACGGACCCCCATCTCAAAATATTTAGTACCAGGGACCCCCCAGAAGCAAAATTTGAGTTACAAATGTTTGCTTAAAAAATACACATATTCAAAGATTTGCACTCATTTTCACGACTTTTCAAAAATAGCAGATCTACAAGCTCACAGTGCGGCACTCGGTGCCGCGCTGTGAGCTGGTATATCTGCTATTTTTCAATAGCTAAAGTATAAAATAATTCCAGGTCCCTCCACCTTGGGCCCTAGTAACTCAGTCCCACTCCTCCCCCCCTTGTGACGCCCCTGCAGATAGTACACTCTGGATCACTTAGGAATACAGACACAATTAGACTAACCTTATCCTCCCCTCAACCTCCTTTTCCTCCACTTGCAAGGTTTACACATTATAAGGATTTAAGTGGTTAACTAACTTGTAGTCCCTGCTGATGGAGGGGAAGTGGCACACTCCTCTGCAGAACAGCTGGTAAAGTCTCCTGGTGCCTACAAGCTCAAAGTTGAGGTTCTCTTCGAACTTCCCTGGGATGTCGGAGCGGAACCAGAGCTTCAGTGTGACTTCTCCATTGGCCGGTACTGTCCAGCGGAACATCGTCAGTCTGCACACACACAAGCACACACGTGTACATATGAACACACAAACATAATAGTCCGGCTGCCAACTTGGCTTTTATGGCATAGGTATGACATTTGGTATATAGTTTTTTTTATTTACCTAAAATGTTGTCTATACTGTATATATACATTCATGAAACCACCTGCTGACCGCCTGTCAGCAATGAGCAATTTTATTTATAGGGGGTAAATTTGTCCCATTCACTTACTATACACTTTACTATAAAGGAAAAAAATACCCCCCCCCCCCCAAATCTGCTTCAAGTAGCATGTGAGGGGGCAAACTAGGGGTTTTTAATTATTCTGAATCCATTCGAAGCATTTGTTTCGCATGTTTCGTAAGTGGTGGGCCCCAAAACTTTACCCCCTATAAAAGAAATTGCTCAATGCTGACAGGCGGTTAGCGGGTGGATTCATGACTGTATGTTTATAGACAATATTTTAGGCCAATAAAAAAAACTATATACCAAATCTCAAACCCCACCTCAGGGGCAGCCGGACTATAAGCACATATACAGAAAGAAAAGCATGAAATATATATATTCCTGATATCCCTGTCCCGTAAAAAAGAAAAAGAACGACAATTAAAAGCCACAGTAGCTGTGCCTAGAGGCTGTGCTGCTCCAAATTACCACAATTTAGAAGCAACAAGCAAGTCAGTGGACAGTTTGGCAGTAGAGGAAAGGCCATGGGATAAACTAAATCAATAGGGCTTGCCCTGCAATCTACAATAAAATAGTAATGGTAACGTATCTTGTGTGCAGTGTTTTGGCCTGAGAATAGCGCTGGAGGAGAGGTCATATGGGGTCACTCAAATGTTAGGGTTCATCCTCTGGGGAACATGAATGTGCTCAAGAAGTTAATCTGCCAGTCAGATTTAGAGATATCTTGTGTGCAAGTGAAAATTCTGAGCTAAGGGTGATGCTAGAGGAAAGGCTGTGGTGGTCACAAAAATCAACTAGAAGCAGTGCTCTTCCGAGCACAGGTCTCCACCAGGCCACACAAATCGGCCTGTTATAGCGCCACCATGAGGCTGATTTAAAAAATGTGGGGCAGAGGTTCTGAATTAGCATCCAGGGAGTGTGTGTGCTCAGTTTGGCAGCGATCGGGCCAACGGCGCCGGAGATTAGCTGGTAACAACCAGGCCACACAAATCGGCCTGTTATAGCGCCACCATGAGGCTGATTTGAAAAATGTGGGGCAGAGGTTCTAGATTGGCATCCAGGGAGTGTGTGTGCTCAGTTTGGCAGCGATCGGGCCAACGGTGACTGAGATTAGCTGTTCACAAACTGCGAGGACGCACGGACGCACGCACGGACGCACGCACGCACGGACGCACGGACGCACGGACGGACGGACGGACGGAGGGGAAAACATACTCTCCCTCAGCCTTCGGCTGGTGGAGACAATAATAGTTCATCCTCTGGTGACGATGAAGGTGCACACCACATTCCATGGCTATATATCCAGCCTGCAGTTTTCAATGTCTTTTGTTGTGTTGAACTTTTTTAAAGTTTTTATTGACACAATACATAATATAACAACAATCTGCAAAACACAAGAAAACGTGGTAGAAGCAATTGATGGAGAATGCAGCTGTGTGTGTGTGTGTGTGTGTGTGTGTGTGTGTGTGTGTGTGTGTGTGTGTGTGTGTGTGTGTGTGTGTGTGTGTGTGTCTGCGTGTGTGCGTGCGTGCATGTGTGTGCCTGCGTGCGCGCATGTGTGTGTGTGTGTGTGTGTGAGAGAGAGTGCTTTACCTCTGCCTAGTTTCATGTGAGTCTCCAGGGCGGCGTGCTTGATCAGTGTGGTCAGACAGGGCGGAGACGGTGGACAGTGGGGGAGAGGGGTCCGAGCTCCTCCCTCCTCTTTTGGCTGACGTCCGTCTCTTGTCCCTCTGACTGTCTCTGTCTTTCTTGTCCTTGTCATCTTTGTCTTTTGCTACTGCGGATGTCTTCTTCCCACGACCTTTAGAAGGGGTCACCCTCGACTCCTCCTGTAGAACACACACACACGCACGCGCACGCACACAAACAATGCACACACATTATGCATCCACACACAAACCACTTGCATTAGAAAGAGTGCATTTTTTGGGAGTGTGCGGGTACACAAACGCACCTTTGTTGGCGGTGCAAGTACATCCGTATTGGTCTCTGTGCACGTCTTGTCGTCCTCAAACTCATCAGGGCTTGCGGGGACCAGGAAGGTCAGGCGGTCGTGGGTCAGCTGACCGCGAGGCACCGCCCTCTCAACCGGAAAAGGAACAATGGAGAAGGTTGTGGGAGGAGGGATGGGTGGACCACTGGGACCCAAACCCAGAGCATCCAACACCTGAGGAGAGCAAAGAAAGGACAAAATAGACATGGGCAGAGATCACACAGTAACGTGGAGGGAAGCTTTTGTCAGCTATCCACTTTGTAACTAACACACATTGAATTGTGTGGATCTCAGAATCCACGTGGGAACAGCATGGCTCCAATGTGGATCTAGGTCTTCATGTGACCAGCCTGTGATGTCAGCCATCATGTCAGTTGTCTATGACGTACCTACAGTATGAGGATTGTTGCTGCTGTGGCTTTTGAGTAACAATGAGGATGAATGTGTGATTATTTAGCACAAAACATTTCTCAAGTTGTGATTAATGTGGATATGTGTAACTATCTAACTATAAATTAGGCAAATATATGTCTGTCTGTCTGTCTGTCTGTCTGTCCGTGTGTGTCTGTCTGTCTGCGCTTACGTCATCCAATGGGAAAACCCTTGAAGAAACACAGGGTGACGTCATCCAATAAAGACGGTTCTGAAACGGTGTGAGTCTGTGTTTACGCTCGTAGCCAATCAGATAGGGGCCGTAAATGCCATAGCCAATCAGAGGGGTGTAAACGGGCATATTCTTGAGGATTGGTGGGTTTGTGAGCTTCACATGACGTTTCGGCCAACCACATCATAAATAGACGATCTCCAGCCAGGTCTCCATGATTGGTCAGGGTTCATGTGACAACATAAGTGGGAGAAGGTGGCACAAACCTCTAGTCTCTAGAATGTAGAAAACACATCGCATTGATCTTCATGACACCGAATGCAGCGATCCATTCTATTTGTCACTAACAAGGCTGCGTGCATAGGCCTACAACCTCTTAAATAAATTGTGAGACGCCGACTCCTTCAGAAACTGTGTAGAACTCATTCCATCTCCTCACAATTCCAGCTCACAATATATACGCCAAAAGCCCAGTCTTCTCCACACCACTCTTCTCAGGGTTCCTCCTGGCATCATCGGCCTTTCACAACAAACCAGAGAGATATGGCAGAGCAGAGGTTTATCGTGGAGTATGCCAAACGTGGCACGGCAGGGTGTAAGAAATGCAAGGACAAGATCCAGAAGGAAATGGTGCGCATAGGGAAGGTTGTGCCAAACCCTTTCAGTGAGTCTTCGGGTGAAATGAAAGAGTGGTATCACGTGAAGTGCATCTTTGAGAAGTTTGAGAAGGCGAGAGCGACCACAACGAAGATTGAGGACATCACCGATTTGGAGGGCTGGGAGGAGCTGGAGGATCAGGACAAGGAGCTCATCAATAAACACGTTTCAGACCTGATGGTCAAAGTCAACGCAAGTCCAAAGAAGGTGCAGTCCAAGTTAAACACCAGTGGTGGTCAGCTAAAGTCCCCTACTGCTGACCCTTCCATGAATGCTCCACGTTCCAAGTCCGGCTTCACTGCCACCAAGGCTGGCAGCTCCAGCAGCCCATCTCCCTCCTCCTCTCCAGCCACAGCCGTGCAGGGCAGCAGCCTGTCAGCCCAGCTGTGTGACCCCAGCCACAAGGACAGCCTGCTGCGAGAGTTCCGCAAGCTGTGTGCCATGGTGGCCGAACAGAACAGTTACAACACCAAGACACAGATCATCCACAACTTCCTAAAGAAAGGCTCTGCAGGAGATATGTTCCATGGGGACATGTACCTGACAGTGAAGCTGCTCCTTCCAGGAGTAGTGAAGAGTGTCTACAACCTCAACGACAAACAGCTTGCCAAGCTCTTTAGCCGCATCTTCAGAGCCAACCAGGATGACATGGTGCGAGGTCTGGAACAGGGTGATGTGTCTGAGACGGTGAGGAAGTTCTTTGAGGAAAGTAAATCGTTCCCTCCAGTTGCAAAGAGCCTCCTGACCCTTCAGGAAGTGGACGTGTCCCTCACACGCCTGTCCCAGTTGACCAAGGAGGACGAACAGCAGAAGGAGTTGGAGGATATCGCGAAAAAATGCACTGGCAATGACCTGAAATGCTACATTCGACTTGTTAAGCACGACTTGAAGATTAATTCCGGAGCAAAGCATATCTTGGACGCTGTGGATCCCAATGCATATGATGCCTTCAAAGCCTCCCGTAACCTGGGCAATGTGATCGAGCGTGTGTTGAGGAACCAACAGGATGCATCCAGCGGTTCAGGTCCCAGGAAGCTGCTCACCATTAAAGCCTCTCTCATGACCCCTGTTCAGCCAATGCTGGCAGAGGCATGCAAGTCCATTGAAATGGCCATGAAGAAGTGCCCCAACGGGATGTACTGTGAAATCAAGTATGACGGCGAGCGGGTGCAGGTGCACAAAAATGGAGACAACTTCAGTTACTTCAGCCGCAGCCTCAAGCCAGTCTTGCCACACAAAGTGGCTCATTTTAAGGAGTACATTCCCCAGGCCTTCGTTGGAGGAGACAGTATGATATTAGACGCAGAGGTGCTTCTCATCGACACACAGACCGGCAAGCCTCTGCCCTTTGGAACATTGGGGGTACACAAGAAAGCAGCCTTCCAAGATGCCAAAGTGTGCCTCTTTGTCTTTGACTGCATCTACTTCAATGGTGTGAGTCTGATGGAGAGGCCTCTGCGAGAACGTAGGAAGTTTCTCCAAGACAACATGGTTGAAGTTCCCAACAGAGTCCTGTTCTCAGAAATGAAGCATGTCACCAGGGCTAGAGATCTGGCTGATATGATCACATGGGTCATCAGGGAGGGTCTTGAAGGACTGATGCTCAAAGACGTCAAGGGTACCTATGAGCCAGGGAAGCGGCATTGGTTGAAAGTGAAGAAGGACTACCTAAATGAAGGAGCCATGGCGGACACAGCTGATCTTGTGGTTCTGGGGGCGTTCTATGGCAAAGGCTCCAACGGGGGCATCATGTCAAGTTTCCTACTGGGCTGTTATGACCCAGACTCCAGGAAGTGGTGCACAGTCTCAAAGTGCTCTGGGGGCTTAGATGACGCTATGTTGGCCAGACTCCAGAAAGAGCTGGACGTGATCAAAATCAGCAAGCAGCCAAGCAAGATCCCTGGCTGGCTAAAAATCACCAAGAACTATTATCCAGATTTTATTATCAGGGATCCACAGAGCGCTCCGGTCTGGGAGATCACAGGTGCAGAGTTCTCCAAATCAGAGATGCACACAGCAGACGGCATCTCCATTCGCTTCCCTCGCATGACCTGCATCCGTGACGACAAGGACTGGAAGACTGCCACCAACCTGCCCCAGCTCAGAGAGCTGTTCCGCATTTCAAAAGAGAAATGTGACTTTCAGGTGACAGCTGGAGCGTCCAACGATGGCAAGGGCTCTTCTGGAGGGGACAGTGGGAGCAACTCTCCCCCCTCTATCTCCCATGGGAGGGGTACACCCAAGAAGAGCAGCAACAACAGCACACCCAGAGCAAAGGCAATGAAGTCTGAACCACATAGCCCTCTCCTACAAGGGCCCAGTACTACACCCAAGTCAAAAGCAGTGAAATCTGAACGGCGTAGTCCTGTCCCAGATGCACCCAGCGCAAAGAGGATAAAGAAGTCTGAAAGTGTTCACAGTAATGGACAGAGCAAGCCTAAGGCAGCCTCGAACTTTTTGCAGCCAAGTAATGACAAGACACTGCTGGATATCTTCAGTGGGGTGAAGCTGCTCCTGCCCAGCTCTGTGAAAGACTTTGACAAACTGAGGCGCTACTTTGTGGCCTATGATGGAGACCTTGTACCAGACTATGATTCTGCATCTGCCACACACACGCTGGCAGAGCCAGAGGAGGACTGCCAGGCCCAAAGAGTCACCCCCAGCTGGATCTGGGAGTGCATCCGCAAAAGACGTGTGGTGCCCTCCTGTTGAAAGGACAATTGTTTCCTTTTTTTTCCTCCTTAACTCACTTAGCGCCGAGCGAGCCAGATTTCAATATGAATCTGCGCTTATAACGCCAGGAAATAGCTATATTGAATCCCCAAAATCACATTACATAAACAGGTACACGTGCCTGCGGATGCCACAAGATGACCACTAGAGTGAGCCATAGCTCATAGACTTTCCATGGTCCCATGTTAAGTCAGAATAAAAAACAAGGTTCATGACATAACAGGATGGTACAATGACATGCTCTCCATTGACATTCAATGGACAGGCCGCGGGCCGCCATTTGAGCTCAATACTGCTCAATTCGTGCTTGATCGTCTCAAACCACCATTGGTATGGGCATCGGAACGTATATAGATGCCACACAGAAAGTTTCCGAATCAAAATCCGACCTAGTGAAGCTACGTGAGGGTCGGATGGTTTGCATTGAGCCTAGCGGCTAACAGAGGCCTACGTAAACAGGAAGCTATGGCTTAAAGGTGACGTCATAATCGTATCCTTTTTTTTCACGGTTTTCATCTGTATGCTAGTCGAAGGTAAGCTAACCGTTCCGCTCCGTCTATCAACCCAAATTAAAAGCTTAAACAATGCTTTTATATAAAAGTCGCTCCGAGTCGCTCGGCACTAAACGCCATCATTAGTTAGTCGCCCCGAAAGTCGCTCGGCGCTAAGTGAGTTAATGTAAGAAAAACTAAAACACAGGTTTTTACATGCTGCGTTTGCTGGTACAGTAGCCTATTAATCTAAATACACACTAAACCACATAAGTTTGGTTGACTTTAAGGTGTTTACACTCTGGGGACATTTGTTTAATTTGCCCGAATTTTTTTTATAAAAAAATATATATTCTGAATGATTGTTAACCGCAAGTAATCATCAACCTTTCTGTATGAATAAGGCATCAACTTGACCGCTCTGTTGCAGAATACTCACTGACACATTTTCAGATTGTTTATTCGTCACACTCCTGGTGGGTAAAAAGTTAAAACCTTTTAGACTAATGTATTCTCTGTTGCACGACAGTGTTGCTAATTTCTTTGTTGTGCAACAAAGTACAAATTGGGACTTTACAGTAACATGGAAATGAGAATCAGACTGTATAGCGGTGAGACAAAAATGAGAATCAGACTGTATAGCGGTGAGACAAGAGTGGGGATATTGGAGCTCCTCATTTGGGTTTGGTGTAGTTAGTGCTGATGTGACATTCTGAAACGGCTAGTTCCATTCCTTGATTTTGATTGGCTGGTTGCCATGGTATACCTGAGACTGTAACCCACACCTTGAATCAGTTTATATCAGGGCCGGATCTAGCCTTTAGTAGTAGGTGGGGCAGCAAGAAATGATAGGGGGGCACCTCCAGCCCACGCCGTGAGGCGTGGGCGGAAAAAAATGGGGGGATCAAACCCCCTAAAACACCCGAAATGCATAAAAAAACAAAGCATTTTGGCACACTTATACCTATAACACGCATTACAAACAACAGGTCTTACACCTATCTCTCTCTGTCTCTATATATTCTAGTAGAGATGGACTGATTGCAAAATTCTTGGCCGGTACCGATCCACCGGTTTTATGAAGGTCTGACCTGCCAAAACCGATTTTCCGATACCGATTTCTTTAGCAGAAAGAAAATAGGGTTGCTCCAATACCCTTTTTTCAGGCCAAGTAGGCCTACAAGACATACTTCAATTTGAGTACCAATAAGCTAGAAGAACACTAATGCCAAATCAATCACAAAAGTACAATATCCAAAATCACAGACAATATCCAGTCTAATATGATATGGATATAATATTGATGCCAGCTGATCATTCACTGTAAGGCCTAAAAATACATACTACTGTATATATTGTATAATTGCTGTGCCATTGCTTCTGTCTGTGTCACTGTTAGAGCTGCATGATTAAGGCAAAACCTTTATTTTAAAATTATTGGTATACATATTGAGATCATTTATTTCAAATATTATTAATAGTATTATTATTGAATAAATATTTTTTAACAAGCAAAACGATTGTCTTAAAAGCTAAAATAAATAAGGTTGCATTCATTGTCTTCAAGGTGAGAAATTTACCTTGTGTCACAGTAGTCTGACTCTAGTCTATTCCTTCCTTTCAAATATTTAAGGGCAAAATATTACCTCATGACCCTGGCTGTTCCTGTTGTTTTGGGTTGTAAAACCTCTGTAAGGGACTTAAAATGTTACATAATACATTTCTGTTGCTTAATGTACTTTGTGAAACTATCGGAGGATACTATAACGACCTTTAACAGGCTTCACCTGGACATGCATTAATTAATCCAGCGTGTGGACAGACACACATGACACCACGCAAAGTGAACTGACTTTTTTTTTCCAACAACAGAGAAACGGGAGGTGGTTTTCCTTTGAAACTGGCTAAAATAAAGGGACATTTATAGGATGGCTTTTTCTGTCGCTTGCAACAGCTTTTGCAATGCTGTTGCTTTCTGTTAAATGAAAGTGAAAGTCCTTCTGGACTGGAGGCAGGAAAGCCTTGCGATGCTTTTTTTTTTTTCCTTCTTCTTTGAGACTACATTGACACAGGATTGTGGAATATATCCTTACATTGCAAAGGTAATCAGCATCATCTGTATTCTGTTGTAGGCTGCCACTAAGTAGACTGGCTGCTATTTAATGTTTAAATTAGTCCAGAGCATCATGCTGTGATTGAGACACTGAGATGACACACTAGATGGATGATATGATACTGGATGGATAGATTGATACACTGATATGACACTAGATAGACAGACAGACAGTCAGTCAGTCAGTCAGTCAGTCAGTCAGTCAGTTAGTTAGTTAGGAAAACAAAAGCACGCATCTAGCTTCACTGAATATTCCAGCCATCATGAGCCATGGTCTTCCACGGTACCAGCCCGGGCTGAATGCGCGTGCTGTCTTGCCAAAATGACGTTTTGGAAACACAAGATTAGCGGGCTGTGATGGTGCTGTTGTGCTTAAGCCAGTGCTGTTAGCAGCGGCCACTGCTGCGTCGTGTACGGCGAAGCTTTCAGGCTGTGTTGCGGTGGTTGTGGAACTCAATGGGTCGGGTCGAGGAGCAGCAGGTCTACCTCCCTGCGCGCTGCTATCGGCGGCCGCTGCTGCGTTGCCAACGGCGACGCTTTCAGCTTGTGTTGCCGTGCTTGTGGAACTCAATTGGGGGTTAGGGTTTGGGTCGGGTCGAGGAGCAGCAGCTCTACCTCCCGCTCCCTGTGTGCTGTTATCGGCGGCCGCTGCTGCGTTGCGAACGGCGACGCTTTCAGCTTGTGTTGCCGTACTTGTGGAACTCAATTGGGGGTTAGGGTTTGGGTCGGGTTGAGGAGCAGCTGTACCCCGAGTCGACGACGGCTCGGAGCCTGCCTCTGGACTGACTGGAGCCGTAGTAGCAGCAGTGCTACTCGCGTCGCGAGGTTCAGAAATCGACGCATATTGACCGAAAGAGCCAGAGAAAGAGAACAGAAGTTAAAGTGAAACAAGCTGCAAGCACAACTAAAAAACAAACTGTCCCTTCTCTCGATTAGTTCCTTAATGCGCTGGACAAAACTGAAGTTAGTTGGCAACCAGAAGTGGTGCGTGCCGTGTACTTGTCTGTCGAGACGAGATTGACTGCTGTTCCCTCCTACGCATTCAACGCATATCGGGGCGGAGCTGCTGGCCTGGAACATTATTATTTGTTTTACTTATTTTGAGGTGCAGAGAGGGAGAGAGATGGCATTGGCGATCGGAGTTTTTAAAATGTATATATAATGAAATGGTGTTGGTTTTGGTGGTGCGACAGCTGTAGCATAATATAAAATAAAAAAAAATCTATATATTTTCATTTTTTCATGCCATCTTGTTTGGTGGGGCAGACAGGGCATTTAGGGGGGCAATGCCCCCCCTTGCCTATGGGGAGATCCGGCCCTGGTTTATATCAAAGCCAGGTGCGTTATTTCTTTCCACTGTGCCGTGAGGCTGAACTAGAGAAGCGAGCGTTTGATTTCCTCTCAAATCCTGCCGTGCGGGTGCTTCTAAGCACCGCCCACATGCATAGGACAGTGACTGAATGGCTCCGGGCGGGGCTTGTAAAGGCAACAAGCGCCCTCTATTCTCCAGGCACCAGGCTGTTTAGCTTAGGTTGCTATGCTAGCGTTTTTGATGTTTTGTTCACCCACATAGCAGCTAAATCTGGATGAAAATAAACATGTGTATGGATCGAATATGGTTCTTAACATGAGACTGATCTAACACAAGTGTTGTTTCCCTATTTTTTTGGCAAAAAGAATGACGTGACTTTGTAAACACACACTGCCTTCCGTAAGTTCCATTCCTGGATGTGACTGGTAAACGCAAGGAAATGTCTCTTCCTGGTGGCGGAGAAGTGTACTTTTTTCTTTAAATAATGCAATGCTATGATTTTCATGTTGCAATTATTGTGACCGTTTTAGAAAAGCAATAAGCCACGCGAGGCTTGTGGTTACCGGGGGAGTATACACCGTGGCTTATTGCTTTAGTATGCCCTCATGTGTCTGTTTTTGTATTTATTGTTTAAGCCTTTTCATTTTATAAACCCACAAACAAGCAGTTAATATATAGTAGCTCAGTTGTGGTTATGATTTTTGTTTTGTGCCATTTCTGGCCATTTGTCACTAGTACATAGTACATTTAGTTAGAATGTAAATTTGTTTAGTCAAAAACCAAGCAGTTTAATGTAATTACATGTTTGTGTATTTAAAAAAGAAAGGAAAAGAAAATTACCTTCAAGTCCAAACAGAAATGTGAAAATGAATGTGTAGACATGTTACTATTAGCTTTAGGGTTATCAACCATTAGTATTTCTTATTGTCCAAATGAAAACGACGATTAACAATTTTTCTTTACCCTTTTTAAGGCCAGAAGTGACAAAGCTAAACTTATATTGGGAATAGCTAAAATGAAATAACTAAATGAAAAAAAAATCTTCCTTCCTAAAAAAAAGAAAAGCGGAGGAACTTCTTTGTGTAAGTCCTACCTCCTCCAGCGGGGGCAGGCTGCTTCCTTCCAGCAGCTCGGTGGTGCTGGCTTGGCCTTTTCCTGTCACGGCCAGCAGGATGTGTGGGATGAGGTCAGGCGAGGCCTCCTCTCCTCCCGTCACACATCCCTCCCCTGGTGGGGGTGCCTGGCCAGGGGCCGGAGAGGCCACCTTGGCATCGGAAGTCTCCGCCTTCTGCCTCTCCTTCTCCTTCTCTCGCTCCTTCCTGGTCTTCTTACCAGCCAGGGGCTGCGTTTGTGTGTACAAGGTAAAAGGTGGGTGAGAAGAAAAAGGGTGCAGGACTGCATCAGTTTTCTTTTTGGCCATTTGAATGGCACCATTGATGCTGGGCACAACTGAATAAACTAGTTGAAGCATACTAGTTTCAAGTTCCGTGGTCCAAGACATCCACCAGGTTCTACAGTTCTGCTGGTCAAAATATTCTCCTTGATCCACTCTTCCAGTTTTGAGCCACGATTGCATCATTTTAACACAGCTGTTATCTTGCCACAGTTGACATAATTCTTTATAACCCGGCCACGCTGTATTGCTTATGCGTGCAGCCAGTTGTAACATATTAAGCTGATCGCATGGTTAGACTCATACCACTTTCGGACTTTCCAGATTAATTTAGAAAAGTAGGCCTATACATGTTTTTCATTTACATTTTTATGAGGGGAAAAAATATTTTATCAAATATACAGGTATATAGGCCTATATATTTTTTTCTCAAGCTGAAAAACTTGCCACGGACATTGCCAAGTCTCACCACGGACACGAATGTCTGTGTACGGACATGTTTGACGATCCCTGAATCCTGACCATACCTGTCAATAATATGCAAAGATATGCACAAGGGTGGGGGGCAGGGGGTACTGGGCTATGAAATGTTTTTATTAATGTTGAAAATCAAATAAAAAGAGTTCAATTCAAAGACATTAGAACGGAAGTCGGGACAGAGTAAGCGAGAAGCAGACCTGTTTCTCTTGGGGGGCCTCCTCCGCTTCCTGTGGGGGTTCATGGGCGAGCAGTGGGACCAGTAGCAGACCCTGTGTTCGGTCCCAGTGCTGGAGGATGTGGGCCACATGAGGCTGGCTCTGCTCGTAGGCCCGGAAGCGAGACAGCAGCCGAGGGCTTTCCTCACTGGACTGGATGGGAGGAGGAGAATATACATATTGTCGATGTCGGGTGGAAACCTTGTATGTCCAAAACCGTTTGTTTTGTATTTATCATTTTTAAAATGATTTAAACCAGTGAAAACAGCTGATCTACAAGCACACAACGCCTCGCACCGCGAGGCGTTGTGTGCTTGTAGATCTGCTGCTTTCACTACTTTTGTGCGGCGGCCTTGATGAAGCAGGGCTTTGCTTGAAAGAAAGTACAAATTTGACACTTGGAGATGGTTTTGCCCGACAGTGACGATATTGACAGTTACACAGTGACTCAAAGGTAGTTGCTTTCCTATTGGAATCCGTTATTCACACGGCCCACGGATTACGTTTCCCCAGACTTTCAACCAAGCATCCCTATTTTGGTCGTTATAGGTGACATTTTCAAAAATAGCAAAAAATTGCAGATCTACAAGCTCAACATGCTACAGGTTGTGAGCTTTGTAGACTGGCTATTTCCCCAAGAATAAAACAAGTATAAAATATACTACCAGTATGCTGGCGTGCCTGGTAGCTTAACCAAGTACAATAGTACACTGACCACATGCCCTGGTAGAGTAACTCTTGTCTTAGAAGTCTCCCATCTCTCTGTCCCTGGTTTACAGTTTACAGTTTAGGCATTTAGCAGACGCTTTGAATCCAAAGCGACTTACAATAAGCAGATAATACATCACTATAATAAACAAGATAATATGTCAGAACATCAGCAACAATATAACAAATGCATATGAATATCAATCTAAAAAACAATATAATCAATACAATATAATAATACAATTTAATACAATATAATAAAACCAATCTAAAAAACAATATAATCAGTAAAGGAAAAAAAGGTTCTAATAAACCTAAAAAACAAATGCTAACTGGTATAATCAGTAAAGAAAAAAAGGTTCTAATAAACCTAAAAAAACTAATGCTAACTGGTACCGTCTCTCTACTATTTCAATTAAGCATATACGCTTATACACACTCAGTCTCTCTCTCTCTCACACACACACACACACACACACACACACACACACACACACACACACGCACACACACACGCACGCGCGCGCGCGCACACGCGCACACACACACACACACACACACACACACACACACACACACACACACACACACACACACGCACGCACACGCACACACACCATCACAGTAAATTCCAGTTGCATTAAAGGCCTATGTAACTGAACAACCTTTCATCACAGCGGGGTTTATCATCTTTATGCTTTGGCGCAACTCTGCAAGTTTTGATATACTGTAAGCAGTTTTATATAACTGCCATGTTAGTGTGAAATAAAGTCAAAGTCAAAGTCAAGTACTGATTAAATATCCACCAAACAATAGAACCACGTCCATAAAACTACCAGCTGTGAAGAGAAGAGGGCGGGGGGCTGCAGATATATGGTCTGTATTCACGACCCTGGTGGCAGTTTCATGACCCTGCTTGCCCTGACGTCTGTGTTAACAGAATTCTATTTTTTTATTATACTTGTGATTTTTATGATTTGACATTTAATGCTTTATTTCAGACTAATACATTGAGAAAGAGATAGGAAAGGCGGGGGAAGGGGGGGTGATGGCGGTAAAGAGCCTCGGTGCCAGAAGGACTAGATTTATCTATACTATAATTTTGCGAATGTCTGTCTGAGTGAGTGTCTGTCTGTCTGTCTGAGTGTCTGTCACAGCGTTTCTCCTCAGTGGCTGGAGCAATTGATCTGAAATCGCATCACCATTAGCATATGAACACACCTGACATAACTGTGAAGCCCGTTTGTCACTTTCACAAATCATATGCTGTATATTAGCATTTTTATGGTGCAACTACTATCTATTCTGCATCTAGCATGAGGCATATCTATTCTGCATCTAGCATGGGGCAACATGTTTAACCAGCTCTGTGTGTGTGTGCGTGTGTGTGTGTGTGTGTGTGTGTGTGTGTGTGTGTGTGTGGGCGGGGGGGGGGGGGGGTGTTGGCTGGCCCTCTTTCAGATGTTGTCATGTAGATCGGTACACAGTATCTCTGTAGCCTTTAAACGAAACGGGTATTTCTTACATTGATGCTCCTACATATTATCATGCAAGCACCAGAAAGTTACTTTCATCCCTCATATACTGTGTGCACAGTGCACACCCCATAACCCACACACTGCACATCATTTCGGAGCTCATATCTTTGAACGGGTAAGGACTAGTAACTGTAATTTTGAAACAGTTTATAACAGATTCCCACCATTATTTGCAACTAGCGCTGAGTCGAGTGCAGCCATCACACTGTATCATGAGCTATGTCAAAGATTATTTAATAAGTGTAAAAACTAGGGATGCACCGATATATCGGCCGCACATCGGTATCGGCCGATGTTTGCTGTTATCGGTCGATATTGGTATTTGGCAAATAAAGCTGCATTAACCTATGGCAGTAGCCGATATTTATCTGTTGTTGATAAGCATACATTTTGCGCTGGCTATGTTGGTGTGTGGATTATTTGCAGCCTACCAAGAATGTAGATTCTGAGCAGTTATTTCTTACAATGTTGATTTATTTGTTTCCCTCGCCCAAAACGGGAAATAATAACACCAAAAATTTAAATGAACAAATATCGGTATCAGTATTGGCTATCGGCTAAATTGTTATTTTAAACATCGGTATCGGCCAAGAATTTCCATATCAGTGCATCACTAGTAAAAACCTAGATGTTACTGTATATGGTTAAGTGACGCAGAGAGACTTTCTGAACCCAAGATATTTGCACTGGCAGAATATTTAGAGAAAGCATGGGACAAACGGACAAAGAAAACGTATATGTGAGGTATTTTTGTTTTTGGCATTTCCTATTCTTTTCTTTCTTTCCATTTATTTTTATTCTATTATTGTTGTGCACAGTTTCCAGTAACGTGGTAAGTGTTTATTCATGGTTGGTGTCCTATAATCCCGTAACTGAAGGGTCTTTTGAAAAAAAAAGAAAAAAAAAAAAAAAGATTAATTAATGAATTCATTCATTCATTCATTCATTCATTCAGTCACACACACCAAGTGCAGGCTTCATTCTGTTGTTGTGCCTGCCTTGTTTTCAAGTAATGTAAAATAATCAAAATGTTACCAGAAACATTTTTTGTTGAACTACGTCGGTGAAATAGAGATCACTAGAGAACTGACAGTCCTTGGTTATCGTTTGAATGAAAGTGCCTGGGCCGTACTGTATATTTGCCTTGCATCATGTATGTGTCAGGTGTGAACCCAGCAACCCACCACTTCTTTGAGCGACTCGTCTGGTTGTCGAGGGGACTCCTCCTGTGGGTCCTTGGCCTCCTTTTTCTTCCTCTTCAGTGGCTCCTCTGTCTCTCTGTCTTGAGGAACTGTATTTACACATGCAGAGTCGACATGTTATTAAAACCATTTAGAACGGGTACACTTTATTGTGTGTCATTATTTTGTGCATTAACTATTGAAAAACAGCAGATATACAAGCTCACAGCGCGGCACCGAGTGCCGCGCTGCGAGCTTGTAGATCTGCTATTTTAGAAAAATCGTGAAAATTAGAATTTTGACCCGATTCTATAAGTGTCTTTCGAGTGCTTCTAAGATTTCTTTGAAAAACCTATGTTTCTATGTCAGCAATCTGGCTAGCCGTCGACAAAAAGGAAAGGTCCTTTTCACTTAACTGGAGCTCAGTTAGTCTGTTCTTGAGAGACTACTATGTCAGTGGTTCTCAAACCTTTTCATGTGAAGGACCCCCAAAATGATATTTATTTGGCCACGGATCCCCCATCTCAAAATATTTAGTTCCAGGGACCCCCAAGAAGCAAAATTTGAGTTACAAACGTTCGCTTTAAAAATACATATATTCAAAGATTTGCACCCATTTTCACGTCTTTTTCAAAAATAGCAGATCTACAAGCTCGCAGCGCGGCACTCGGTGCCGCGCTGTGAGCTTGTATATCTGCTATTTTTCAATAGTTAAAGCATTCAATAATTCTAGGCCTAAATCGGTTAAACAACGCAGAGTCGACATGTTATTAAAACCTACTGTGGTGGCAGAATATACATTATTGTGCGGTACAAGCAGCGACAAAAAACAGCAGTGGTCTGTTCACTGAATAATTCAGGCGGTAGCTGTCGTAGTTCATCACAGATGCTGACAAGCTTCCGTATGAATGTGAGGCATGAGAGCGTACAGTGAAAGCTCATAGGAACTACAGTACCATGCATGTCTCTGCAGGCCTCTGTTGGTGATTCTTTAGAGTTGGTGTTACAGGAAGACATCCTCCTGCCTTCTGGCACGCCTGTAGACTGGAGAGAACAACAGAAGAAAAGATGAAAGCGATAGAGGCTGACAGGGGTGTCGCACCCTATTCTGGGCGCTGCTGGGTACTTTAACTATTGAAAAATAGCAGATCGACAAACTCACAGCGCGGCTGTGAGCTGGTATATCTGCTATTAAAAAAAAATGAAAATTTGTGCAAGCCTTTGAATGTTTCAAATCCTATGTCAGTATGTTTCAATGTTTCTATGTCAGTAGTGCTCAAACCTTTTCATGTGAAGGACCCCCAAAATTATATGTATTTGGCCACGGTCCCCCATCTGAAAATATGTAGTTCCAGGGACCCCCCAGAAGCAAAATTTTAGTTACAAATGTTCGCTCAAAAAATACACCTACATTCTATATACATTCAAAGATTTGCACACATTTTCACGACTTTTCAAAAATAGCAGATCTACAAGCTCGCATTGCGGCACTCGGCACTAAAATAATTAAGGCCCCACCACCTTGGGCCCTAGTAACTCAGTCCCACTTTTCCCCCCCTTGTGACGCCCCTTGCGAGAGAAGCTGACATCTGCATTTGTGTATGTGTGTGTGTGTGCGTGCGTGCGTGCGTGCAAGATAGGAAGAGACCTGTTTTGATGCCAGCTGGCTCTTCTTCCCTGATAAATCCTCTTTATGGTCCTTCTTGCCTCCCTTCTTGTTCTTTCTCTTCATTTCATCCTCTTCTCTCAACCTCTCCAGCTCATCTTGCTGTTTCTTTTCCTCATGCTCTCTCAGGGTTCGCTCCATGTCCCTGACACGCGTGCAAGCGCACGCGCGCGCACGCGCACACACACGCACACACGCACACACACACACACACACACACACACACACACACACACACACACACACACACACACACACAGTACATTGTAATGATTTATTTGAGTCCACAAATTACAGTACATCATAGGAATCACATATAACTGACACTTATAACTCTGACAAATAGACAATTCATGAACACCTAAGGGTACAGTACCTTCTCATTCACACAGCCTATTACAGCTGAAACAGAGCATGTACTGTACACACACGCACACGCACACGCGTGCACACAAGTATGTGTGCAGGCAGGCAGGCAGGCAGGCAGGCAGGCAGGCAGGCACACTCACTCTCTCACACATGGACACACACATACACACACACACACACACACTTTTATGCCCATATATGGACATCTCTGGATCTGTCTGTCATTGTCACTTTTATGCCCATACCGGTATATGGAAATCCCGGACGTCATCCATATAAGCCCATATATGGCATGCCCATATATGGGCATACAGTATAGCTCGGACCGGGAGTTCTGGTAAACTGGATCTTCACATGTGCCGTCTTTCTCTGTCTTGGTTGTGTCGTGTGGAGTGTTCAGTGTGGCTCAGTATGTATATTGATGTAAGAGAAGAGTGTTCAGTGTGGTTCAGTATGTGTGTTGATGAGGGAGTGTTCAGTGTGGGTCAGTAAGTGTGTTGATGAGGGAGTGTTCAGTGTGTGTCAGTAAGTGTGTTGATGTGGGAGTGTTCAGTGTGGGTCAGTAAGTGTGTTGATGTGGGAGTGTTCAGTGTGGGTCAGTATGTGTGTTGATGAGGGAGTGTTCAGTGTGGGTCAGTATGTGTGTTGATGAGGGAGTGTTCAGTGTGGGTCAGTATGTGTGTTGATGTGGGAGTGTTCAGTGTGGGTCAGTATGTGTGTTGATGAGGGAGTGTTCAGTGTGTGTCAGTATGTGTGTTGATGAGGGAGTGTTCAGTGTGGGTCAGTATGTGTGTTGATGAGGGAGTGTTCAGTGTGTGTCAGTATGTGTGTTGATGAGGGAGTGTTCAGTGTGGTTCAGTATGTGTGTTGATGTGGGAGTGTTCAGTGTGTGTCAGTAAGTGTGTTGATGTGGGAGTGTTCAGTGTGGGTCAGTATGTGTGTTGATGAGGGAGTGTTCAGTGTGTGTCAGTAAGTGTGTTGATGTGGGAGTGTTCAGTGTGGGTCAGTATGTGTGTTGATGAGGGAGTGTTCAGTGTGTGTCAGTAAGTGTGTTGATGTGGGAGTGTTCAGTGTGTGTCAGTAAGTGTGTTGATGTGGGAGTGTTCAGTGTGGGTCAGTATGTGTGTTGATGAGGGAGTGTTCAGTGTGGGTCAGTAAGTATGTTGATGAGGGAGTGTTCAGTGTGTGGGTCAGTAAGTATGTTGATGAGGGAGTGTTCAGTGTGGTTCAGTATGTGTGTTGATGAGGGAGTGTTCAGTGTGGGTCAGTAAGTATGTTGATGAGGGAGTGTTCAGTGTGTGTCAGTATGTGTGTTGATGAGGGAGTGTTCAGTGTGGGTCAGTATGTGTGTTGATGAGGGAGTGTTCAGTGTGTGTCAGTATGTGTGTTGATGAGGGAGTGTTCAGTGTGTGTCAGTATGTGTGTTGATGAGGGAGTGTTCAGTGTGGTTCAGTATGTGTGTTGATGTGGGAGTGTTCAGTGTGTGTCAGTAAGTGTGTTGATGTGGGAGTGTTCAGTGTGGGTCAGTATGTGTGTTGATGAGGGAGTGTTCAGTGTGTGTCAGTAAGTGTGTTGATGAGGGAGTGTTCAGTGTGGTTCAGTATGTGTGTTGATGAGGGAGTGTTCAGTGTGTGTCAGTATGTGTGTTGATGAGGGAGTGTTCAGTGTGGTTCAGTATGTGTGTTGATGTGGGAGTGTTCAGTGTGTGTCAGTAAGTGTGTTGATGTGGGAGTGTTCAGTGTGGTTCAGTATGTGTGTTGATGAGGGAGTGTTCAGTGTGGGTCAGTATGTGTGTTGATGAGGGAGTGTTCAGTGTGGGTCAGTATGTGTGTTGATGAGGGAGTGTTCAGTGTGGGTCAGTATGTGTGTTGATGAGTTAGTGTTCAGTGTGTGTCAGTATGTGTGTTGATGAGGGAGTGTTCAGTGTGGGTCAGTATGTGTGTTGATGAGGGAGTGTTCAGTGTGGGTCAGTATGTGTGTTGATGAGGGAGTGTTCAGTGTGGGTCAGTATGTGTGTTGATGAGGGAGTGTTCAGTGTGGTTCAGTATGTGTGTTGATGAGGGAGTGTTCAGTGTGGGTCAGTAAGTATGTGTGTTGATGAGGGAGTGTTCAGTGTGGGTCAGTATGTGTGTTGATGAGGGAGTGTTCAGTGTGGTTCAGTATGTGTGTTGATGTGGGAGTGTTCAGTGTGGGTCAGTATGTGTGTTGATGAGGGAGTGTTCAGTGTGGGTCAGTATGTGTGTTGATGAGGGAGTGTTCAGTGTGGGTCAGTATGTGTGTTGATGAGGGAGTGTTCAGTGTGGGTCAGTAAGTATGTGTGTTGATGAGGGAGTGTTCAGTGTGGGTCAGTATGTGTGTTGATGAGGGAGTGTTCAGTGTGTGTCAGTATGTGTGTTGATGAGGGAGTGTTCAGTGTGTGTCAGTATGTGTGTTGATGAGGGAGTGTTCAGTGTGGGTCAGTAAGTATGTGTGTTGATGAGGGAGTGTTCAGTGTGGGTCAGTATGTGTGTTGATGAGGGAGTGTTCAGTGTGGTTCAGTATGTGTGTTGATGAGGGAGTGTTCAGTGTGTGTCAGTATGTGTGTTGATGAGGGAGTGTTCAGTGTGGGTCAGTAAGTATGTGTGTTGATGAGGGAGTGTTCAGTGTGGGTCAGTATGTGTGTTGATGAGGGAGTGTTCAGTGTGGCTCAGTATGTGTGTTGATGTGGGAGTGTTCAGTGTGGGTCAGTATGTGTGTTGATGAGGGAGTGTTCAGTGTGGGTCAGTATGTGTGTTGATGAGGGAGTGTTCAGTGTGTGTCAGTATGTGTGTTGATGAGGGAGTGTTCAGTGTGGGTCAGTATGTGTGTTGATGAGGGAGTGTTCAGTGTGTGTCAGTATGTGTGTTGATGAGGGAGTGTTCAGTGTGTGTCAGTATGTGTGTTGATGAGGGAGTGTTCAGTGTGGGTCAGTATGTGTGTTGATGAGGGAGTGTTCAGTGTGGTTCAGTATGTGTGTTGATGAGGGAGTGTTCAGTGTGGGTCAGTATGTGTGTTGATGAGGGAGTGTTCAGTGTGGGTCAGTATGTGTGTTGATGAGGGAGTGTTCAGTGTGGGTCAGTATGTGTGTTGATGAGGGAGTGTTCAGTGTGGTTCAGTATGTGTGTTGATGAGGGAGTGTTCAGTGTGGGTCAGTATGTGTGTTGATGAGGGAGTGTTCAGTGTGGGTCAGTATGTGTGTTGATGAGGGAGTGTTCAGTGTGGTTCAGTATGTGTGTTGATGAGGGAGTGTTCAGTGTGGGTCAGTATGTGTGTTGATGAGGGAGTGTTCAGTGTGGTTCAGTATGTGTGTTGATGAGGGAGTGTTCAGTGTGTGTCAGTATGTGTGTTGATGAGGGAGTGTTCAGTGTGGGTCAGTATGTGTGTTGATGAGGGAGTGTTCAGTGTGGGTCAGTATGTGTGTTGATGAGGGAGTGTTCAGTGTGGGTCAGTATGTGTGTTGATGAGGGAGTGTTCAGTGTGTGTCAGTATGTGTGTTGATGAGGGAGTGTTCAGTGTGAGTCAGTACCTGTCTCTGCGCTGCCTGAGCTGATCCAGGTGTCTCTTGGCGAGCAGATCCTTTTCCTCCTCTGGAAGAGCGTCGTATTCTTCCTCATCCATCTCCTGCAGTCGTTGTTTCTCCCTCTCAACCACCTCCCTCTCCAGGGCCTCTGGAATGCACACACAAACGTTCGTTCAAGGAGCTTTATTGGCATGAGAAAACATACGTTTACATTGCCAAAGCAAGTGTCCGAATGTAACAAACGATAACAGTTGAAAATGTATTTAAATGAAATACATTTATGGCTCTCTTAAGGGGAGCACACACAGCACGCGAGCGGCCGCGCAGCGTCGCGTTGCAGTATCGACGCGCGTGAAGTGCCGCGTGGTAACCCCAACTGGATGCGGCGCGCTGCCACACAGCACATCCATGTCCCCCGGTGGGGAGAACCATGGGAGAACATGTTCACCACGCAGCAACGCTGGAAAAATAGAACCGCAGCGTATTCTATTTTTAATACCTCTAAAATGACAAATTAAACATTGTCCAAATTGTCAAATATATAGAGGCAGTGAGCATGTAGATCGGCTATTTTCACAATAGAAAGTATTTTTTTTTTTCAACTGGGAGTCGACTTGTTTAATGAAGTCGACTGAGTCAACTTGTCGACTTTTTCGTTAATGCCCTAGTGCAGGGGTCTTCAACGTTTTCAGGCCGGGGACCCCCAAACTGATGGGGAGATGGAGCAGGGACCCCTACCACCTCGTAGGGTGGGGGGGTCGGGGCTACGACATATTTTTTTATTTTAAACATGTAGAAGTTACAGCGAGCAGGGTGGCCATACCACTACCATTTCTAAACATACTACTTATAACTGAGAACCAATGTCAATAATAATAATGTACAATCTGTCAATTGCATAGTAATCATGTATTCAAGCTATTCAAAATGGATAGAATCATGATTTATTTTTTGACATAAATGTAAAAAAAAAAAAAAAAAACTTTTTTTTAAGCAATAATTTTGCGGACCCCCTGCAGTACCTCCGCGGACCCCCTAGGGGTCGCGGACCCCCTGTTGAAGACCCCTGTGTATGTGTGTATGTGCGAGTGTGTGTGTTACCCTTGGCCTCTTGCTGCGCTCTCTGCCGTGTCTTCAGGGCAGTGAAAGAGTCTGACAGGTCGACCAGGTAGATGTGTTTGCGGTTGTTGAAGGCCTTCAGGACCACTTGTAGGCTGCTGGCCATGGAGCGGGTGTACGTGCACTCCAAGCCATCCATCACAATGGCACGGTGACAGTCACTCAGCTGTCAACCAAACATATAGGTAACATTTAAGTAATACATATTTTATCTATATTAAGACCTGAGGCCGAGGACCCCCACATTGCTATCAATTTGGCTGCGGACCCCCATCTGAAGAAATTAAAATTAAAATTCTTCCAGGGACCTCCAGAAGAGAAAAAAAAAGAAAAAAAAGAAAAGAAAACTTAAACTAAAAAACGAAACAAAACAAAATCATTGAACATTTTCCAAACATATTCAATATTCCTGTTGTTTTGTTTGTATTTATTTCTATGTTATTCTCAAAATTGCTGTTCAGAACGTTGTAACTCTAATTATTATTATTATTATTATTTACCTGTAGTCTTTCTGCCAGGATTTCAACCAGCTGCTGTTCCGGCAAGAGATGACTGAGATTGATTCCCACTGGGTTCAGATTCACACTCTGAGTTTGACCACCCTAAACATCAGACATTGCATACAATTGGTTTATTTGAATCCATCCAAAGCACTTTACAAAAATACAGTTTTTCATGTATTTATTTATTTTATATAGTAGTATTATACACAAAGCACTAAGTTAACAATGTGTTGAAAAGTGTGGTGTACTGTACAGTAAAGAGCTAAAAAGACCTTTTACATTTCAGATGTCCCCCTTATTGTGTTCTGATGGTGTAAATACTGTGTAGCAGTTTAGTAAGCCGTTAATAGCAGTACTTCTACTCTCTGAATCATACACTGCAGCCCTGTGTGAAAGCACTGTAAACAACAGCCACCGGAGGAC
Organism: Nannobrachium achirus; assembly: GCF_963921795.1. Taxonomy (NCBI): domain Eukaryota; kingdom Metazoa; phylum Chordata; class Actinopteri; order Myctophiformes; family Myctophidae; genus Nannobrachium; species Nannobrachium achirus. The sequence continues at coordinate 59,658,757 of NC_137820.1, read as the reverse complement.
TTGAACAGAACCTGAGAAACGGTGGTGACTGAGCCCCCAGTCTTCTTTGGAGCCCTGGAGTCAACACTGCGTCTGCTGTCCTCTGTGTGTTGAGCCAACGCCTCCACGCTAAGAGTCCCCACAACAGGAGATCCTTCACGAGCTGGAGCTGTGATGAGTGCAGCAGCAGGGACAGTGGCCACTGTATCTTGAGAAACCTGGGCTGTACACACACACACACACGCACGCACACACGTGCACACACACACTCGTCATCTAAAGCATTGGTTCTCAAAGTGGGACCCCCAGGGGTCCTTGAGGAAGTTCCAGTGGATACCCAGCTACATGATAGTTAGGAATCAAAGTGTCTGTAACTCAGAGAGTGTACAATCTTATTGGGGTCCCCTGGCATATCTTTTCAAATGGGGGTCCGCTGGCTAATACGTGTCAATTTGGGGGTCCTTGACATGAAAAGGTTTGAGAACCACTGATCTAAAGGCTTCAGAAGTACAGCACATGTGTATAGAAGATCACAATACAAACATATTCTTCCGAATGTATTTCTTAAATTCAATACAGACATTTTCAGTCTCTCTCTTACCGGCCTCCTCTGCCTTCTTCTGAGCATGCTCTGTAGCGGCACCTTGGTAGAGCTGCCTGGCGCTCAGACTAGCGGGTGAGGTGCCAGTGGTCAGTGCCTCTGTTACCACGCCATCAAGGCTCAGACACGCCCCTCCATAGTGATGTGCCAGGGCCAGAGCTGTGCTGCTCTTACCTGGGGACAACAACGCACAACATGTCACCCTGCCATACTGGTGCTTTTTGTCAAAATCTCAAGGCACACCTGTAGTAGGAGATCTACAAGCTCACAATGCATTGTCACCTATAATGACATGCCCAAAATAGGGCCATCAGGTTGAAAGTTTTGCTTTTATAATTTTGTTATTTTGGCGTATAGAATTTGCCTCTTTCCCATTTGTAATGGGAAACGAATGTGCACAAAGTACGGATATACTGTAGCAAAGAAAAAATAAATCCACCAGTCTGCCTCAGCACAATCTGGCTAACCATCGTCAAATAAAAGGGAACGCCCTCTCCGTTTTGTTCCTTAGCATCAGAGTCTGCTCTCGAGAGATTAGCCTCAGCATAACGTCTGAATCTTGTCTTGAGAGATTGGGGAACCACTGACATTTCCACTGTACATTTCCAGCCATTCAGATAAGGATCTTCGTACAGTACAGTACAGTACACATTCATACATTCATACTAATCATCCCCTGCGTGAAATGACTGTTATGCCTGACCCCACCTGTCAGAGGAGCCCCGTGCACAATGAGAGCGACGCCTCTGCGGTTGCGCGCCGCCAGACCCTCGGGCGACATGTCAAGGCCCATGTGACGCGCAATAGCTCTGGAGACAGGAGTTGTCTCAAGCTCTCCAAGACCATAACCGCTCTCCTCTGTTGTCATCTCTGGATGGTTGGAGACAGATGGACAATTGCAGATATGAGGGTTAAAATGAGAGGCACGTCATGAGGAATAAAGCAAATACCATTCATTCATGTCCAATTGTGTGTGTGTGTGTGTGTGTGTGTGGGGGGGGGGGGGGGGGGGCATCCGTCATGTCAAATGTACAGGATAAAACTGTTTCAAATAAAACTCAAAAAGCCACTTTAAAACACCAGTAAGACTCCCTAAATCGTGAGATAAGCGACGCATGTAAAAATCGGCCTGATGGTGGTGCTAAATGGGACAGATCCAGGTTAAAGAGGGCCATGTGAGAAATGAGTGGTTTGACAGCCAAGGAGTGTGTGTGCAAAGTTTGCCATGGATAGGGGCAACGGTGACGGAGATATGAGAAGGGGAAAAGTGTGACGTGACGTGACGTAACGTAACGTGACGTGACGTGACGTGACGTGACAGACTCACAGCCGGTGGAGGTTTTGATAGTAACTGCGACCTGACGGTCACAATCAATACACAAAGAGCTTTGATGTCTTTCATTCAGATCCGTTTTTATTATTCCAGAGACATACCATAAGGTGCTCCTCCTTCTTCCTTAGAATCCAGAGACAGCTTTTCCTTGCCCTGTGATTGGTCAGGGATCTGTTCCGGGCCCTCCTGCCCATCCCTCTGTTCAGCACAGACCTCTTCATTACCCAGGTCAGAGGTCCCAAGCTCTGCAGTACAGAGGTGGATCAGAAACACACAGAATCACAAGAAAACTGTTGACATCCTTTTTTGTAAAATTGCATTTTAAAATGGAAGTAGTAGTAAAAAAACACATAAATGCAAGTTGTGCTTGCTATCGTATACGTGTGCACCACTAGTGTGCGTGGGCGTGCTTGCGTGCGTGCGTGCGTGTGTAAAATTAATGCGTGCACATGGAACCAAATCGTCGTTGTCGGGTGGAAACCTTGTATGTCCAAAAGCGTTCGTTATGTATTTATCATTTAAAAAACAAACTAAACTAGTGAAAACAGCCGATCTACAAGCATACAATGCCTCGAACCGAGGCGTTGTGTGCTTGTAGATCTGCTGTTTTCACTACTTTTGTGCGACGGCCTTGTATGCTGATGCTGGTCTTTGCTTTGCGAAAAAACATACAAATTTTAAACTTGGAGATACAAGGTTTCTGCCTGACAGTGACGAAATTAAACCAAATGAACCTGTAATGAACACTCAACAGTGTACAGTAAGTACCATGGTGTGCTGCTTGTGAGTAATGCTCTTTGTAGTGGTCCAGTATCTCTGGAGGAAGACCTTCTCCAGGCCTCCTGGGAGGAAGCAGCAGGAGGTTCTTCTCATCATAACCTTTCATCACACGTAGGATCTGAATAGAGGGTTGGACAAGCAACATTAGTCTGGAATATGTATGTAAAATAGTTCAGTGGCCTACATACAAAAATAATATTACGGCCTCATGGTGGCTATGTACTATAGTACTTGGGTAACTTAATTTTAGTATATTTATTTATAGAGCAACCCCAAAGGTTTAGGACACTACTCCTCTCACAGTTTCGGGGCATACACTCGAGCCATAATGTCAAATCGACTGCCTTCGTCAGGAATCGCGCGTTTTTCCATTTTGCTAAAGAAGACGTTACCTTTTCCTCCTCCAGGTATTGTGTGTCAAACTCCAGAGAATAGAAGTGAATGGGGAAGGCGCAGGGGTTCCTGACGGTGACCTCTGCCTTGTCCCCAGCACTGAGGGGCAGACAAGGCCCCAGCTGCAGCACGGCAGGACACCACTCCAACCGGGGCTCCTCGCCATGGCCCTGGGCCATGAGCAACACCCGCTGGCTGCTCTGAGCCACACACACCACCAGCTGCTTGCTGTAGGCACGCTGTGCACACGCACACGCACACGCACACGCACACACACACACACACACACACACACACACACACACACACACACACACACACACACAATTTACGGAAGCTAATCCCATCCAATAAATCACATGGCAACAGCAGTAAGGGAGCTAACCAAGGTCCAATTTGTCCAAACTGAAGGGGGGACATTTCCTTAAAGGGGGCGTGACACGGCCAAAATAGATAATTATGGCTATCAAATTAGCCAATTTTTTTAATGATGTCATGTACCCCCATGTTAAATGACCCAATCAAATTAATTTATTGTAGTTACTGTACTGAAAGTAGTACTTTCTGTACAGTAACTGAAATAAATTAATTTGATTGGGCTAATATGGGGGGAGGGGCGGAGTCGATTATCCATATCATTATCTTTTGAAACTGCCCCAAAAAAAGCTGTCCAAGGTGTGTTTCCGACTTTCTAAACCAACTTTAAAACTATCAGTTCTAGGGGTAAAAATTATATAGCATTCGCTATAGAATCAATGGTTAGACCGATAAAAAAGTACATGTGTTCTTCAAAAAAGGTGTCAAAAAAGGTGTACGAGGGTCAACACGCTTCTCCCCGTCTATCAGACGGTTTTGTCGGCCATACCCTGCTGTCTATTGCCCTAAACCTGACTGGAGCACCCGGGACACCCACCGAGCAAGCTTAGAACGAGCGTCCAGCGATCTCCTCCTCCGACCTCCGCAGAGGAGGTCCGTCACTCCGTGGCTCATACACTCTGTGTGTGTGTGTAGCCTGTGTGTGTGTGCTTTCGCACGCGTGTGTGTGTGTACACACAATAGCTCTCGCAAATAGCCGTGCGGTGCAGCGTTAGCCGGGCTACACGCTAACAACAAGCCATCACGTTGTGCGCGGCACCGGACAACGGACGAAGTATACATTGCGCGGCACCGCACGACGGACGAAGTATACATTCACTACTAACTGACACGGCCCCGCCTCCTTTTCAGACTGTTTGAAGGAACACCACGTGACCTACTGTATCATAATGTTAAATTTCGGCCGGTGTCGCCACTCCTTTAACCATTTAAGCCTGACTGTGTGTATTGGACGAAGTATATTTGCACGAAAATAGACGCTCCACAAGCCCAAAATGTGTCACACCGCAAGGCATTGTTAGCTTGTAGATCTGCTATTTGTGCCATTTTTTTTAAATAAACTAAGCTAGGTTATTTGACATGTACTGTACACAGACAGTGCTGTAACATACTGTCTCTTCCTTACCCCCTCTGCAGGGCTGAACTTGACCTGAACGTTGACTCTGTCTCCGGCGCTGAGCAGTCCGGAGGAAGGTATCATCTCAAACACCACCGGGGGAGGACTCTGCTCTAGCAAGGCTTTTTTACGCAGGTGGAGAGGCAGGAACTTGTCCGGCTGAATGAAACGATGGGCACAGAAGATACACACAAGTCTTACAGTACGTCTACCAGGGACGTGCTGGGCCCCTGATTCAGCCCGGGAAAAAGAGTTGCAGAGGCCCTCATTGCGCGCTATAGAGAGAGATCTCTCTCTATAGTGCTGAGGGCCTCTGCCCTCGATGCTGCTGCTATGCAAAGATTTACCATCATGACAAGTGCCATTGGGCCAATTACATGAGTTATATTTCGTCGTTGTCGGGTGGAAACCTTGTATTAGCGGAGCGGTTAAGTGCTACGATCTTTCAATTTATGATAAAAGCGTGAAAATTGGCATGAGTAGTCTCCATGGGTCACTTGACAAGAAAATTGGCCGAGGCAATTGAAATTTCAATATGGCGGCCGTTTTTCAAGATGGCCGACACCTTAGTGCAGCATTTAAGTAATATAATGGTTTATTTGGTGATACAAGCATGAAAATTGGCATGAGCAGTCTCTGTGGGTCACTTGACAATAAGCCACCCACAGCTACTTGACACTTCAAGATGGCGGCCATTTTTCAAGATGGCCAACACCTTAGAGGAGCAGTTAAGTGATATACGGGTTTATTTGGTGATACAAGCATGAACATTGCTAGGAGCTATCTGAAAGGCTCATTTCACAAAAAAACACCACAGCCACTTGAAATTTCAAGATGGCGGCCATTTTTCAAGATTGCCACCACCTAAATGGAGCAGTTAAGCAATATAATTGTTTAGTTAAGTGACACAAGCATGCAAATTGATATGAGCAGTCTTTATGACAAGAAATCACTTCCAGCCACTTGAAATTTCTATTTTCAAGATGGCCCCCTGGATCCTCAAAAGATACATTTTCTCATAGAAATGTATGTATTTTTCATTAAGGACGATTTGATGTCATTTTAGATTATGTTAAATAACAACTTTTAACACATCAAAATACAACTGTGTTGATCATAGATAGATTAGAAAAGTGTGAATATCTGCACTACCAGGGCACACTGGTGATATATCACTGCTGTTAAACTCAGAATGGGGTTCAATGTCAGCGAATTGAAAGTTAGTATTAGCCTGACACTCAGCCTGAATTGACATTTCGTTTCACTCCATTATTCAGTCTGAACTCGCTTCCACCGAAGGCGATTGCAGGGATGGGCGTTGCCAAAAAAGAGGGAGTCTTCAGCGATTGCTTCACCGTCTGACAACACATGAGTTGTGTTGTTAAGTGTGGCTGGCTAGTGGCTAGCCTGTTGTTTGCTAGTGCTTGCTAACCAAAGAAACAGGCAGAATAGGAGCACTACAAACTAGTAATCAAACACAACATAACATGCCTGCCACTGGTGTTTCATAGCGAGATCGATACGATTGCATTTTACCACATTTTACCGCATTTTACCGCGATGCGCGGTACGGCGGCGGCGCTGGTTTACTTGGAAACACACATGAGTTCTGGGAAACCCCCACCCACGCTGATCACATGACGCTGATTCACGACGCTGATTCGCCGTACGGATTTTCAAACGAGGAAGGCCTTTTCAATGAGAGCACTTCTAGACCCCTGAATCGCCAAAAAAGTTTTTTAAGGGGTGTGGCTAGCGATTCAGGGTCTGGAACTAGGCTTAGTTAGTATCCCAAATGCTGTCTAATTTACCCCAAAACAGTTAGATAGCTGCACCTGAATTGACAGGTTGTGCCAGTGCGGGAGAGACAAGCCAAGGTTAATGGGGTTTTAGTTAACCGGATGGTGTACAGATCACACAGGATTTAAATGGCATTGGAAGAACGACTGGATTAAGTGTAGGGTTAAGGCATGAACTTAGTTGTATCCCATACATCAAAGTGCTTGGTAAAAGGTGGTAAAAGTATAAACCCTAAGCCTCTGCTAAGACATGGCAGAAGCCATCGTAACAGTTGAGAAAACTAACTGGGACAGATGTTTAATTTGTCAGCAGGTCACCAAGGAAAAACTAATTCAGCCAAGTTTATTCAGCAGAGAGCACGATTGTACTGGTTATGATCTCATTGCAAGAAATGTTCCATTATTTCATAACAAAATAACATCGCATGGATGCACCTGGGACGTATCCTCAGTGATGTAGCCCCAAGCTCATCAGTGTTTCAGGTCTAGCAACATCATGCCCCTCACTTGTGTGACCCAGCCGGGGTTGATCAAGTCCCGACTTATGTCCCAGTAGCTACCCTAATTCACTCCACCGCTCCGGAACTATTCTGCAGAGACTGGGAGAGGCAATCTGGCGCATGGAGGGACTAGACTGAGTGGATTGACTGCTGTCCGGGCCCCTCCTATGTCTCACCAGGTCCAGGACCTGTGCGTTGCACCAGACTCCAGCCCCAGACATTTCACTCAGGAGTGGTAGATTCTTGAGCTGCAGTGGTACTGCAGGCTCCACCTGGCCCAATGGTGGTGCTGCATGCAGGCTCCACTTGCGGCTTGAATGGCCCTCCTAAAGGCCTAAACGTGGGTTTGTTGGCTGGGGCGCTAACCCAACCTGCTCCCGGATGCCGTCTACATTCTGGCTGTCACCCGTCTCTCCGGTGGTCACCAGACTATTCCTGGTTGTCACATAGTCTATTCTATGAGTCACTATAAATAAGATCAATGCTCTGCCTATCTTACTTAGTCCAACACGACTAGACGAAGGAGATGCCATAGAAAGCACATTGACAAGACACAGGGCAAAATATAATTCAAGCTGTAAACTTAAGTTCAACAACACAGAGCTGGAAAGGGCCCAAAAGAGAGCATCTACTGCTGCTGAAGACACCAAAGATACCAAAGATATCCATGTCAAGAGGCCAAGAAGATCCCAGCCCTCAAAAGCTTTGTGCTTTATCTGTGAAGATGAGAGTGCAAAGTCCCCCTTACAGGACGCAATGACAATGAAACTTAATTAAAGTTAAAATGAATGTGCCAGGAATCTAAGCGACAAGAAGCTCCTTGCAAAGCTTGTCATTGCGTCCTGTAAGGGGGACGTTGCACTCTCATCTTCACAGATGAAGCACAAAGCTTTTGAGGACTGGGATCTTCTTGGCCTCTTGACAAGGATATCTTTGGTATCTTCGGTGTCTTCAGCAGCAGTAGTTTATCCTTTTACCAACTTTTACCAAGCACTTTGATGTATGGGATACAACTAAGTTCATGCCTTAACCCTACACTTGGTCCATCCAATGCCATTTAAATCCTGTCTGATCTGTACACCATCCGGTTTGTGCCCTGGTAGTGCAGATATTCACTCTTTGTTGTTGTTTCTTTTGTTCTTTAGCATTTTGATCTTTTGAGGATCCAGGGGGCAGCCATCTTGAAAATAGAAATGTCAAGTGGCTGAAAGTGATTTCTTGTCATAGAGACTGATCATAACAATTTGCATGCTTGTGTCACTAACTAAACAATTGTATTGCTTAGGTGGTGGCAATCTTAAAAAAATGTCCACCATCCACCACCACCACCATCTTGAAAGTGGTTGTGGGCATTTTCTTGTCAAAATGAGCCTTTGAGACAGCTCATGGTAATTTTCATGCTTGTATCACCAAATAAACCATTATATCGCCCCACTAAGGTGGTGGCCATCTTGAAAAATGGCCGCCATCTTGAAATTTCAAGTAGCTATGGGTGGCTTATTGTCAAGTGACCCACAGAGACTGCTCATGCCAATTGTCATGCTTGTATCATCAAATAAACCCTTATATCACTTAATTGCTTCACTACGGTGTTGGCCATCTTGAAAAATGGCCGCCATCTTGATATTTCAATTGCCTCGGCCAATTTTCTTGTCAAGTGATCCATGGAGACTGCTCATGCCAATTTTCACGCTTTTATCACAAACTGAAAGATTCTGATGAAAAAAAGCAGTTGGCCGCTCCACTATATGTCCAAATCCGTTTGTTTTGTATTTATCATTTTAAAAATGATTTAAACTAGTGAAAACAGCCGATCTACAAGCACACAACGCCTCGCACGGCGAGGCGTTGTGTGCTTGTAGATCTGCTGTTTTCACTACATTTGTGCGACGGCCTTGTATGATGAAGCAGGGCTTTGCTTTGCGAAAAATGTACAAATTTGAAACTTGGAAATACCGACAGTGACGATTTACAGGCCACCCAGCCCCCAAAATGGAACGAAGGCCGACATTTTATTTAATTTTTTTTCTTAATGGCCGGCCTGGACCAGCCGGGAATGAACCGGCCGTTCGGGAGTTGTCCCGCTTTTCCCAATGGCCAGCACGTCCCTGAAGTCTACATATTGTGTCATTGTGTCAATGAATTATGAGACGAGTCAATTATGTGCTGTCGCTCTAAAATACATTTAGTGTTTATCTGGCCAAGTAAGGCTAGGAGGAAAGAACACCATCATTTTCAATACCTACTGTATTTGTTCAAAATATAAACTTCACACAACACCATACTATGTGGAGTTTCTTTCCTTTTGCACTCGTTGGATTTTTTTTGGGTGTGCAGATTTCCTGCATTACTGCCAGGGGCGCTGGAACTCCCAAATCCCAAGGGGAGCTGAGGCTGGAGGAGTTCATGCGTGCGCGCACGCCGAAAATTCACGTTTTTTATCAATTTTTTATCCGGTTTTGGGTTATTTTTATTACGGTTTCGGGTGCTTATTCCACGCACAACGGTGTAACAAGGAGCTGTATAGTTACTAGTTATTTTAGCACACAGTGCAACACACAGCACGCATGCACACACACAGTCACTCACACACACACACTACAAAATCGGGTATTATTTTAGTAGTTTTTTACTGTTTTTTATTCCCCATATACAACGGTGTTAGTTTGCCTATAGACAGTTTCTAGTTCTCAAATAAATAGACTTTGGTGTGCCATCAAAGCGGGATTTAAATTTGACTTCTGACCGGAGGTGGCAAGGTGACCATGTGATTAGGTCACCATGTGATAATCAAACACCTTTTTTCAACATATTTTATTCCCCAAAGTCAAATACATTATTGTTTTAATATAGCTCTGTGTGTGTGTGTATACATAGGCTTAAAAAAAAAAAAAAAAAAAAAAAAAAATTTTCTCCCCACCACCAGGGGAGCTGCAGCTCCCTCAGCACCCCACTTCCAGCGCCCCTGATTACTGCTGAATACAATCGCTGCCACAATAATTTGGGGGCTGTTTCAACCTCTTAAAGAGGTGGTGCCATAGTTTTGTACTTTTTCTGGTTTTCATGTGTCTAGGAGGTTGACAGTACTTCTTTAGAACCCCTGGTGTGGTTGTTATGAGCAATTATGTATTTTTGGATTTCTTTCTCGAGCCTGCCACCTTGTGAGTCAAAAGTGATAATCCAAAAACACAGATAGAGTGACATCACTCTATCTTGAGATAATCATCCCCTCCCCTTTTACCATTCACCCAACACACGTGGGTGTGGCTAACTTCACCACCCACCATGACAGCCAGGCATACTTAATGAACTGGTGGGTGTAATTTTAACTCTTTCTGTACACTTTTTTGGAAAAAATCTTCCTCCTAGTATAATCATAATACCTGATAATCATGTTTTAGGGGGGGAAAGATCATGGAACTTCATCTTTAACTTGAAATGTGCTGTGTGGTATTAACTCCTTATCCTGAACTCAGTGGTGATGTTAGTACCTTCATGGATGATAACTCATGAACTTGGACTCAATGGTGTGCTCAGTACCTTCTTGCGGGGTTTCTTCTCCTCAGCAATACTCCATTGACAAGACACAGCCTCATGGTTGAACAGTTGTATTGTTATCACCTGATGGAAGTGGAGGGTACATAAAATGAGGTTTTACCATGATGAATACACATTTCAGTTTGGCTATGGCAGGATGCATTACCCCAGGTACCCCATGTACCCCCAGATACCATGCGGAACTGGGGTAGGAAGCTCATAACGAGAGTCAATAGCAACTGCAGATTAAGCTGTTTGACGTTGACATAGAAGATTTGTCACATTACCCGCATAATCATGTTCCTTACAAATGCGGTACCATTTAAAAGGGAAACAAACAGGCTTTCCAGAGGTACACTACCAGTAAGACTCCCTAATCGGGAGATAAGCGACCGTCAGGTCGCATGTAAAAATCGGCCTGATGGTGGCGCTAAATGGGACAGATCCATGTTGATGACATGACTGTAGACATACTTTGTACCGCTTTGCGTGATTATAGGGCAAAATCTGTAGGAGCAGTGTCCTAAAAATGTGTTTTGCAAGAATCGGCCTCACATGGCCCCTAGAAGAGGGCCATGTGAGAAATGAGGGGCGGAGGTTGTGGTTTGGCAGCCAAGGAGTTGCTAGTTGTTTTTTGTATAATTGCATTGCATATTTCACCTGGCACATGCCACACTGCACTCTGCCAAACAGCAGCTGGTCAGTGGAGACGGTCAGGGCTGGCATGGTCACCACCGCACACAGCCGCACCTGCACCGTAGGACCTCCTGTCACCTGTCAATCAAAAACACATCCTTTAATCAGAGTTAAAATGACTGCAATAGAAATTTTGATTTTAACTGATCATATCAGTTTAATATCAGTTTTAATTCATTAATACTGGTCAATAAGGGATATCAAATGCCAATCTGGAAGAGATTACCCATCACTGTTCAATGAAGTACAACTACTGTACATTTCATTTGTCCCTACAGGTATGTGCAAAAATGTGGCTTTACAAGAACATGTTTTTTTAGGTGACTGTTATGTGGGAGTGCACATGTGAATGTGTGTACAGTAATATGTTCAGTACGTACCTGTATGGGCATGATAACACTGGTGCCACCCATCTCCAAGTTGGCTCCTCTGGGATCAAACGTAACTGTGAACGTCTGTGTCTCACACTGGGGCAAGTTCCTCACCCTCTCAAAGTCTGAACTGAAACCTTATGAAGCAGGATGATAGTAAAATGTTTTATTTACAAAGAGTGGAAAGGCAATGCAGGATTGAAATAAATACCCAAGGGACAATGGCCGGGTTTCCCAAAGCGATTGTAGCCCTTTGTAGATAACGCATGGTTGTAAAAACCGAGCCCCGACCATCATGTTCCCGGGTGTACATGGGTTTCTTATTAAAGAACACTCAGGATACGGGTAATTATAGAATGCCGTACCATATTTAGACAGGAGTGAGACTTTATTAAGCACTTTGTGAAATCTGAATGTTGGTGTAGTTGTAGGGGGCTAAATAAGTCGCTCTGCCCGAACCCATGTAAACACGGGATCATGACAGTCGGGGCTTGGTCTGTACGACCATGCGTGAGCTACGATGGGCTAAAATCGCTTTGGGAAACTCAGCCAATATTAGCAAACATAGGGACAGTCAAACAGTTGTCTCTGTGAGTTTCTGACAGTATGTAGACTTACAGTACTGTCTGTAATGGGAGGCACTTGCAGGCTGGATGAGCTTGTTCCCTTGAAATGGAATCACCCTTTGGGGTTTTTCAATCTCCCTACCTTTAAGTAGTTTCTCTGGGCGTTCATCAAAATTAAGTCAAGAAGACAGACTGGATGTTAGAAGACTAACGAGCCACTCAGAGCTCCTTGTTGTTTAACAGTCATGAGTAATGACTGTCTTTCTGCTGGAGATTAGCAAGAACACAATGTCACTGATAATGTCAGCAATACCCGACTACAGTAAATCACCAAGGCAGTTTTAATAGTATTGTCTGTCTGTCTGTCTGTCTGTCTGTCTGTCTGTCTGTCTGTCTGTCTGTCTGTCTGTCTGTCTGTCTGTCTGTCTGTCTGTCTGTCTGGCTCAAACATTCAGTTGTTACCAGTGGATTAAAGTAACTACAGTACAGTACATTTACTCAAGTACTGTACTTAAATTCTGGGGTGTTTTTGTTACTTTACTAGTATTTCCAATTTTCAGTATTACTTCTACTCCACTACATGTCAGATTCTGAAGCAAATATTCAAATAAATACTTTTACTCCACTACAATTAGTGGAAAACTTTAGAAGTTACTTTGTAGATTGTGATTATTATTAAAAACATGCATTAACCACGGCCATTTGAAAATCTACAAGCTCACCATGTGTCGCGGTGTGATGCATTGTGAGCTTGTAGGTTTGCTATTTTCCAAAGATTTGAATACATTTTATACATTTGAAAAGTTGTGAAGTGGGACTTTCTGCATAATGAATACTTTCTACTTTTGGTACTGTACTTTAAGTACATTTTGATAATAATACTTTTGTACTTTTACTTAAGTCAATTTTGAATTCCGAACTTTTATTTGTAACATTGCAGTATTGAGTACTTTTACTTAAAGGGGAAATCCACCCATTTTCGATATTGAACTATGTCATTAATATACCTTAGACTCTAGAGCAGTGGTTCTAAATAATCATATTTGCGAGGCGTTGGCGTTGTGAGCATGTAGATCTGCTATTTTCACAATTTCTGCCTCTAATATTTGCCCATTTGGCCAGTGTCTTAATTTGTCATTTTAGAGGTATTAAAACATCCTTAAATTGTAACTTTAGAAATGTGTAGATACCCTCTATGAACTTAAAACTTTGTGTTGGTCTGTTTATTATTGAGAGAGAAAACAATGTTGCACATTAAGTTAATCATCTGGGGACACCCCAAAATAGTTTGGGGACCCCTCTGGGGGTCCCGACCAACAGGTTGAGAACCACTGCCTTAGAGGAGTTGTGTGGAAATAAAAAAAAAGTCCCCCCCCCCCCCCCCCCTTCTGTGTTGCCTAGAACTGGAGGATTAATTTGGTGGGGTTGTATTGCAAAGTACACCGTGATTATATCATCTCTGTATAATCCCCAAAAAATGAGTACTTTTTCCACCACGTCCGCTGATTGTTACCTGTGCCAGCCAGAGGTCTGCGTTTTGCACGGAAGGACACGGCCACAGGTCCAGTGTTGGTGATCTTAACCGTGTGAGTGAGGACTTCACCGTGAATGACGTGGCCAAAGTTCAGCACATACTCTGGCAGCAGGAACCTGGACAGAGGTGAGAGTTTATGTTGTATACAGTACCAGCTGGGGTCTTCAACGTTTTCAGGCCAAGGACCCCTTAGTTGAGAGAGAGATGAACCAGGGACCCCCAAACCTTTTCATAGATTCGATATAGTTTCATCATTTGACAGCACGATCGTCAGTGTATTTTGGATTCATGTCAATTTGTGTTTTCGGATATTTATCCACTTGAACCATCAATACTTAGTGAACTTGACCTTTCACTCTGTACTTAGTCTGCTCTTTTTCCCCTCTACACCAAAGCACTTGGCCGAAAATAGCCGATCTACAAACTTGCGAGGCGTTGTGAGCGAGTGTGTATGTGTTTAATGCTCCACTGTTATGTGGAAGAAGAGCAGTGGTAACGCGATCAGTTTTTCTACAGTAGGTGGGGAACGGATAGAGAGTGAAACCTGGGGCCTGGATTTGGGTTTAGAAAGGTCATTTCTGCTTTATACATGGGTTTTCAGGGCTACAATGGTGGTTCACTTCTTATGAGGGTACATCGACATGGTAACATATCGTTGTTGTCGGATGAAAACCTTGTATGTCCAAAACCGTTTGTTTTGCATTTTTCATTTAAAAAATGATTTGCTTGTAGATCTGCTCTTTTCACTACTTTTGTGCCACGGCCTTGTATGATGAAGCAGGGCTTTACTTTGCGAAAGAACATACACATTTGAAACTTGGAGATACAAGGTTTCCACCCGACAATAACGATATTATGCTGTCCACCTCATCTGCTCCCGAGCAGGTTATGTTTGAGATAACCTGATGAAGAAACGTTGGTCATTTATAAATAAAAACATTTTTCTAAAAAAGTTGTGCGACCTTCTGTTCTTTTCTACGCAAGATAAGAGCTCAACATCTAAAAGTACCACCGAATGAGGAATCAATTCTCTTGCAATCCCGTGGAGCTCTGTGTGCAGATCGATGCAAAACCTTTAGACTTTAACTGTCAAGTCTGTTTTTATGAGGCATAGATTCTTGTCAGACAGAGTTATATAACGGAGTGCAAATCCCTAGCCTCCTTCAAAATTGGTCTGAAAAGTCACCTTCAGACAGTTGCTATTCGAGACTTGTAAATAGACTAAGCCCCCCACGTCAAAGATATGAAATAATAGCCTAACGGGAGCGCTTTCTCTGTGTATCAACTTCTGTAACTATATGTGTAGAAGAATGGTTGAAATTATTTTTTTGTCAAGGCATCCCACAAATTAGTAGTTACTGTAAGTACACAAAAAAGTTAATCTTAACATTAAAAAAGAACAGTGCTAAGAGCGGTGCTATTTCTATGAGTTAATTTCATTAAGCACCCTGGCCATACAAACAGACACCAATTGACCACTGACAGTTCGGACAAACACACAAAGCCAGATGTAAGAGGCTAGGAGCGGTTAGCACCGCTCGAAGATAAAGACAGGGTACCTCATACTCTTGTAAAGACATCACATAGGCTCACAGTCACATACGTACAGATACATACTGTAAAGTGTAGGAGCTTAAAGTATACAACTGAGATGGCGACCGGAATCAGCACCTGTTTAGCAGCCTGATAGCCATGTCCAACACTTCACTGTCGTGGCCATTTAACGCGATTGCGTTTTCAAGTGTTAATTAAACCAGATAACGAAAATATATTCGGGGTATGTTGAACTTGCTTCATAATACAGTCTCCAGGTGAGTTCCAGTACATACAGTTTTGGTTTCAAGAGTGATTTATATATTCAATATACTGTGACAGTATATTGTCACTGTCGGGCAGAAACCTCGTATCTCCAAGTTTCAAGTTTGTACGTTTTTTCACAAAGTAAAGCCCTGCTTCATCATACAAGGCTGTCGCACAAAGGTAGTGATAACAGCCGCTCTACAAGCACACAACACCTCACCGTGTGAGGCGTTGTGTGCTTGTAGATCTGCTGTTTTCACTAGTTTTGTTCATTTTTAAAATGATAAATACAAAACGAACGGTCTTGGTTTCCACCAGACAACGACGATATGAGAGCTTGAGTAGCCCTCCACTGTGCTGCTGGATTGGCTTGGCTGTTTCCCCTCGGTTTGCCACTGTTTGTGTGTGTGTGTGTGTGTGTGTGTGTGTGTGTGTGTGTGTGTGTGTGTGTGTGTGTGT